>NC_134247.1:46031546-46333515 GCF_965152275.1 Natator depressus
TTCTAAGGCTTGAAACAACAGGAGGGGGGGAGGGAATAGGGCCCAGGAAACTGTTGCTGAGGAGAATCAGACACGATCCACAAACATTATGGTAGGTCCTACATTATGTACTGTAAACAAATCAAAGCATAAACAAAACATGCACGAGTTGTGAATCATTCCCCCCCCCCATTGGTAGAAGAAGATCAGGGGCGTTTCCCATGAGGAACCAGTCCCCCTCCATTACAGTCCACGGAGAACAATATTGTAGGTCCTACGTGATGTAAACAACAGAAACTGTAAACAGAGGGAACCTAGTCTTCGCTGGTCCCAGTGGTGGACTACCAGGGAGAGGAGTGGGGCTCCTGCTCATGGCAGCCAGCAGCCTGCTCTGCGGGACTGCCGAGAAGAATGGCGTCGGTCCCCCCCTGTGTACTGTACAGAAACCTGCATGTAAACACCACCCGTACTAGCCCCAAAGGGCGTTTTCTGCCTCTCCCAATGGCGGGGGCGGGGGGGGGGGGCGGCTCTCTTATATTGTGATGCCCTGACTACAATATTGTAGGTCCTACACTTTTTTATTGTAAACAAACCCAAACATCAACGAAAGGGGATATTTTTCATTGATTGCATCATCAGACAGACGGGGGGCTGGGTCCAGTGGGACAAGTTCCATGGGAACTGATCCCTCTCTCATCCTGTCTCCTGGGGAAAATAGGGTAGGTCCTACCTTATGTATCCCAAACAAACCAACCTGTAAACAACGACAGGAGGAGGCCGTGCAAAGCACCTTAAGGCTTCGCCAAAGGGGAGGAGACAGGGGAGGGATCCCCCACAAATCCTGCCCAGTCAGAACCTTCCTGTAGGGCCTACGTTATGTATGGTAAACAAGCCAAGCTGTAAACAAAGTGGGTCAGTGCCGTGTGGACACAGCACCTGGGGAGCGGAGGCCTCAGTCCCGCTGGGGCCTGAAAGACAGGAGAGGAGAGAGGCAGATGTCAAGTGAGGCAGAGAAACAGAAGGGCGGGGACAGCAGGGGGCGCTGGGCTGCAGGGGGCGGGGCCTGCAGGGGGCGCTGGCGTTAAAGGGGCAAGTACCTGCCGGCCGGCCGGCCCCGGGTTTTCCAGTGCACGTAGCCGATGGCCCCGAGGCTGGCGCTGAGGAAGAGGAAGGTGAGGCCGCAGCGCACGGCCAGCCCCATCATCCCGCAGCCGCTGCCGGGCCCGGAGCCTGCCACGCGAGAAAGAAGCTTGTAGCAGCCACCAAGCCACCTCTGAAATGCGGCCACCTCTGGGGCGGGGCACCGGGGCTGATTACGCAGCGATCCCTCGCCCGGCGCTGAGATGTGGCCACCTCTGGGTGGGAGCTGGGTAACAGCCGCAGAGAACGCCTTCGCCCAGGGCAGGTGCCCTTTAATTTCCGCCCCCCTTGGCCGGTCACTTGACCCCCAGCTGAGCTGCAATCGGGCGGCGCAGGGCACGGGGAGATCTACACACCTGGACTGGTGGGGCTGGAGCTGGGGCTCTCCTGGGTCCCGTGTGCCCCCGGGTCACGCTCCAGGCAGTAGCCCCCAGACCGGGGGGGATCCCCAGGCAGGTGGCAGCTCCACAGACCCTCAAACTGGCTGGAGAAATCCCCTGTCGTCACCTTGTTAGACCTCAGGAGCCGAAGGGCAGTGGAGTTTGGGGGTCGCTTCTCATTGAGCCGCCATGTGGCGTACCCTGCTGGGGGTGACGTGGGTCCCTGCTCCCCACAGGGGGCACAGGAGAGGGACACAGACGCTCCCTCCATGACCGGCTCCTTGGGGACCCCTTCGATGGACACCCCGGCCTGACAGCCTGTGGGGCAGAGCCAAAAATGATGATCCAGTTAACGACCCCCCCCCCCCCCGCTGGCCGCTCCCCCTCGGCTGGGCTATAGCACCCCATCAAAATCCTCAACCCTCTCCCATTCTTCCAGAGATGGGGAGAACCCAGGAGTCCTGGCTCCTAGCCCCCTGCTCTAACCACTAGGCCCCCACTCCCCTCCCAGACCCAGGGAGAGAACCCAGGAGTCCTGGCTCCCAGCCATCCTGCTCTAACCACTAGTCTCCCACTCCCCTCCCAGACCCAGGGAGAGAGCCCAGGAGTCCTGGCTCCCAGCCCCCTGGCTGGGCTGTTACCGGGCGTGATGGTCACAGAGATGGGCAGGGCGGTCTGGCTGGGGCTGGCACAGAAGAAGACCCCCGAGTCGCTCATGTGGAGGGTTTGGAGTTTGAGGACGTAGGTTGGGGATCCCTGACTCGTTAGGAGACGCAGCCGCGTCTGAAATCTCCCCTCCAGCGCGTCGTGTGCCCCAGCCGCCGTCACTGTGTAGATCGTCTTCATCCCACCGCTGACACCAGCGCAGACCGGGTAGCACGGGATCCACTGCCAGGTCAGCAACGGCCCCGTCAGGTTACAGGGCAGATTGACAGTCGAGCCGGCTTCTGTCGTCACCTCTGGGCCTGCGAACACCAGAGCCGGGTGGGTCCTGCCCAACCGAGCGCTGGAGAGACTGGGACCCCTCGCCTGGCACTGAGATGCGTAACAGTTGAACAGAAGTTTGGGACAGGAAGTGAAGGGTGCATCCAGCCGAAGCCGCAGGGGGAGATTTTTAGGGTGACAGGAATGGGCTCACCAGCTCTGGGATTTTGCTGGGACCCTGGGAGTTGGGCTCCTTATTGGGCGCCCTGGGGCCAGCGCTGATGGCCAGGGGAGAGCGTCCGCTGCTGAGACCCCCACTGCCCCGGCTGAGCCCCCACCCACCCAGTGTGAGATCCCAGCCCCACGGCCCAGTCGGCTCCTTACCTTGCTGAGCCCCCGGGGGCACCGCTGCCAGGAGGGCGAGGGCCAGAGGCAGGATAGGGGGGTGCATGGTGGAGCCGGGGAGGGGTGTGAGCCGTGGGGCAGGGAGAGGGGTCTCCGGGCACAGGGTGTGTCTGCCTCTGGGCAGGGGCGTTGTTCCCACGGCTACAGGGAAGAGGAAGCTGCAGCCAGCAAACCACAGGATATGACACAGGTTCTTGTTCAGTAGCCGTCCCCTGCTGGGCCTAGAACCCAGGAGTCCTGGCTCCCATCCCCCCCGCTCTAGCCCCTGGGCCCCACATCCCTCTCCGAGCTGGGGGGGGAGAACCCAGGAGTCCTGGCTCCCAGCCCCTCACCCCAACACCCAATTAGCTCCTGGTTTTACCCACTTGCTCAGTTTTCCCCCACCTAGTGGTTTGTCCTGGTGCTGCAGCCGCAGGATAATTGTGAAGGGGCAGGGTGCAAAGCCGGGGGTCGTGGGTTCAAATCCTGCCCTAGGCGGGTGGGCTCAGCGTAAACTCTCCTCCTTGTCAGTTGTCCCTCAGTTGGAGCGGAGATGCAGCCGCCTCTGGGGTGGGGCGCAGGGGGCTGGTTATACAGGGATTTCTCAGCCAGTGCTGAGATCCAGCTAACTCTGGGGCGGGGCAGCTGGGTGGCGCTGCACAGAAGTATGGGGCAGGAAATGAAGGGGAGCTGTGTCTGCCTGGACCTCCTCCCCCCCAAGCTTGGGGCCAGGCCCAAAGGCTGGGTTTGTCGAGGACAAAAGTGACATCACAGACAAGAGGGTTTCAAGGGCAGATTTTAATGTCACAATCAGTTAACCTGCGGAACTCCCCACCACAAGATTGACAGAGATTTACAGCATCTTTCAGCTGAATTTCCCATCACCTGGGAGCCGGGGTGTGAATTGAACTAATGAAGGGGGTGGAGAGAAGAGAGGAGTGGAGCCGGCTTGAGTGGGGGTCAGAAAATAGTGGCATAGACAGTGGCACCATGGGGGGGAGGGGGAGTGGGTGGGGCACAAGCCACCAGGGGGTGCTGGACTTCAGCATAAAGCAGGGTGCCTGGGACCTGGGGAGAGAAGGGTTAATAAAAGTTACAGAGATTTCCCCCTGCTACCCCCTGCCCTGCCCGTGCCCCTCACTCCCGACCCACAGCCCCCTGCCAGCCCAGCTCTACCCCCCCCCCTCTACCGGTGCCCCTCACTCCCGACTCACAGCCCCCTGCCAGCCCAGCTCTGCCCCCCCCAGCCCTGCCCGCGCCCCTCACTCTCTCTCACTTTGCTTTCCCCTCTCTGTGGCACGAGGCGTCTTTCGGTCGATTTGGCTCCGAGCCGGGGCTCTTCCAAGGGGGATAAACTGGGCCCGGGGGCTCCTTGGCACAGGATGGAGAGAAGGAGGAAATGAAGAGAGAAGCAGGGATGGGATAGTGGGGGAGGGGGGGAATCGAACCAAGGAGCCGGTTGACCTGGGGAACCACCCACCCCTGGATTCTTACAGACTGAACATGGCTGGGAAGGTTACGGACCCAGTGGCTCGGGCAGGGGACCTGGGATCCCTTCTGCACTCAGATGGGGAGGCGGGACACCGGGGTAGCTGGGCCCAGGGCTCCGACCTCTGGTGGGAGCGGTGGGATCCCGGGGTAGCTGGGCCCAGGGCTCCCGACCTCTGGTGGGAGCGGCGGGACACCGGGGTAACGGGCCTGCGGGTGGGGCTTGGGTTTATTTCTCTCTCTCACCTGTTTCATTCTCTCGTTTGTTTTGATTCCGTCGGTTCCTGAAAAAAGAAAATGGGAAAGATACACGATGAAAACACGATTCCCCCCACCCTGATCCCCGGACTCCTGGGTCCCTTCCCCCATCCTATGGGGCTACCACTCCCCAGACTCCTGAGTCGCTCCCTCTTCCTCTCCACCCCAAGCTGGGGCTCTGCTCCCTGGACTCCTGGGTCCCTCTCTCTCTTCCCTCTCCATCCCCTGCTGGGGGTGCCGTTCCCCGGATGCCTGGGTCCCGAACTCACCTGCCCCGCCTCCGTCTCCACAGGCGCCAAGTGCCCAGCCCTGCCCCGATGAGAACCAGAACCGCCGCCGGCACCACGACCCAGATCCCCCGCTCAGAGCCTGGGCCTGTAACAGAGGCAGGGTCAGAGCCGGCAGGTGGCACCGTGGGGCAGGTGTGTGTGTGTGTGGGGTGGGGGCTACCTGCGGCCCCGAGAGGGGGCGCCACGCAGAACTCAAAGCCCCCGGAGGAGGCGTGGAGGAGACGGCATTCCCAGCGCCCCACGGCCGCCCGCCGGGACGGGTCCAGCCGCACAGTAGCCCCCTGCTCCCTCTTGGTAGCCCAGCGCCGGTTGCCCAGGGGCTGGGAGTCGAGGAACCAGCGGAAGGAGGCCGGACCGGCCAGCGGGGGGCAGCGCTGGCACCGGAGGGTCATGGCCGAGGGGGACGTCTGGTTGGAGGAGACGGTGAGGTTGTTCCGACAGCCTGTGGGGGCAGATGGGGGTCAGCAGGGGACGCTGTGGGGTGCAGGGTGGGGCCCTGGCTTGGGAGCCATACGGTGACCCCAGTGTTGGCGTGGGGTGGGGGGGGGCTGTGGGAAGCCCCTGGTGACCCCAGCACGGGGGTCTGGCCTCACCTCCTGTCACCTCCAGCTGGATGGGGGGCTGGGCCCCAGACTCCCCGAGGCAGAGGAAGGTCCCCGAGTCGCTCATGCCCAGGTCCCGGAGCAGCAGGGACCCCAGGGCGGAGGGGTGGGGGTCCAGCCGCCCCCTGAACTGCTCCAGGGGGGGCTCCGGCCCAGGGGGCAGCCGGGCGATTTCGAGCAGGTCTCCGGGGACGCCGGCGCATTTGGGGTATCGGGGGGACCAGACCCAGCGCAGCCGGGAGCCCGAGGCCCCACAGGGCAGCAGGATCTGACCCCCGGCCTCCCGCACCTCCAGCTGCGGGGGGGAACCTGGAGGGGGGAGAGGGTTAGCGGTGCCCCTCCCTCCCGACCCACAGCCCCCTGCTAGCCCAGCCCTGGCCCCCCCCCCAGCTCTGCTGGTGCCCCTCCCTCCCGACCCACAGCCCCCTGCTAGCCCAGCCCTGGGCCCCCCCAGCTCTGCCGGTGCCCCTCACTTCCGACCCGCAGCCCCTGCTAGCCCAGCCCTAGGCTTCCCCTCCCCCTGTAGCCCCCTGCTAGCCCAGCCCTGAGCCCCCCCAGCTCTGCCGGTGCCCCTCACTCCCGACCTGCAGCCCCCTGCTAGCCCAGCCCTGGGATTCCCCCCCCCCCCGCCAGCTATGCCAGTGCCCCTCACCCCGCAGCGGGCCAGGAGCCAGAAGGGCCAGCAGGACCCAGACGGCCGAGCCCATCGGTTCTGGGCGTCTCCCCGCCGGGGCCCACGTCTCGCTCCCAGGCGAGAACAGAGGTGGGGGGGGCGGATGGGGGGAGCCATCATGGTTCCTGTCCCCACAGCTGAGTCAGGGGCCGGGCCCTTATCACAGCAGCCCAGACTTCCCCCGGCCAGCCGCGCCGGAGTCTGCCCTGAGCTTGAACCAGCTGGTCACTACGGCGTTGACTCTGAACCCTAATGATGAGCATCACCACTGCTGTTCGTGCCTGTGAACGCCCCCTCCAGCGGCCACCGCTCGCCTCTCACTGAACTGCCCTCCTGGGGGCTGAAACGCCCCCCACTGCCCCATCCGCTCCTGCCCTGTTGACAAATGGCAGGGAATCATGGGGCAGAGAGTTCTCCAGGTGAAATCCAGCGTGTGACAGCTGCCCCTGCGAACCAGTCCCTTTATTGTGTGGCAAGGAGTTCCCCAGGTGAACGAGGCGACGCACGTCTCAGGAGACCAGCACAGAGACATCGGTGGGGTTCTGGGAGGCCCGCAGGCTAATGGCAGTGAGTTCCCCAGGTTAATGACCGGTCACAAGAGAGCATCCCCCGTCCTGTTTTGATCAGAGGCTTACAGGTTAATTAATGCCTTGGCTTGTGGGAGAGAGTTCCGCAAGCTAACGAGGTGCTGAAGGGCGTAAGTGGGTGACCCCCAGGCGAACGGGGCTCAGAACCAAACGTGGAGAAGAGGCCTCACGTGACACGCTGCGGCCAGCCGCCCTGGGAGATAATTTGGCCCCACATCCAGCAGCTGGGAGTTCCCCAGGCCCCCGCAGGTCTGGTTTGAAGCAGCTGCCAGGATGAACGTTCGACACCCACCTCGCCCCTACTCCACCCACCCCGGGGCACGAGAGCCTCCGCCCCTGCAGGCCTGTGAGCGAGGTGCTGCCCCCTGCTGGAGGAAATTGGATCGACTGTGCGTCGGGGCCCCCTGGTGGCCGGGCTGCGGATCGAGGCATGGGGGGCTGCCCCCCCCTGAGCTGGCTGCATCGCCGCAGACAGAGACCCGAAGTACAAAAAATACCTTCTTTACTGTTAATTTCTCCAGCTCGGGGGGCCCCCCAGGTTTGGGGGTGGGGGCGGATTTACAGCGTGCGGAGGGCAGGGGTGGGGTCTACACACAGCAGGGATGGAGGGACCCGCTCCATATAAAACAGACCGACGGTGGGGTGGGGTGTCAGTGCAATCGACGGGTGTGTGTGGGGGGGCCCCCCGGCTACAAGTGCCAGGGCAAGCGGAAGGCGTGGGGGGGCAGTGGGGTACAGTGTGTCGCCTCGAAGTTCCGCAGGTGTTTCCGGGCCTGGGGGGCAGAGAAGAGGGAGGGAATCAGTGAGGGGGGGCGGGAGGGGACGCTGCCAGCCCCTGCTGTAGCCACTAGCCGGGGAGAGAACCCTGGTGTCCGGGCTGCCAGCCCCGCCTGCTCCAACCCACCAGCCCCCACTCCCCTCCCAGAGCTGGGGAGAGAACCCAGGTGTCCTAGCACCCAGCCCCCCCCCCCCCACTAACCCCCACTCCCCTCCCAGAGGCAGGGAGAGAACCCAGGCGTCCTGGCTCCTGGCCCCCCCCCCCGACCCCCGGCACTGGGAGGGGGGCTATCGGGGTCCACTCACCAGGAACAGGGCCAGCTGCCGTCGCCCCTCGGGCGTCATGTCGTCCCCTGGGGGAAGGCAAAAGGTCAAAGGTCAGGCAGAGACTGGACTCTCCCCCGGGGGCTGATTCCCCTCCAACCCCCCCGCCCCCCACAGCCCCATTGGCCGCTGCCATTCCAATTATCTGCCCCAGCCACCCCCTGGGTGGAGATCCTGCCCCCCCGCTTCCAACAAACCCCGCCCCAGCCACCCCCCCCCATGGGCCGATCCCCAGCACCCGCACTGGCTGGTTCTGAGCCCAGCAATCCTCCCCCCCCCATGCCAAGCTGATTGGCTGGAGCTGCGGCCCCGGAATCCCATTGGTCGCCCCCCGGGCCGCCCCCCACTCACCCACGCTCCAGGGGAAGTGGCCTCCGCGCTCGGCCTGGTAGGAGCTCAGCACCGACAGGCACCAGTCCTCGTCCACCTCGTAGGAGCTGTACACCGAGGCTGCGGGGAGGGGGCCGGTTAGAGCTGGGGGGCCTGGACGCCTGGGGTCTCTCCCCAGCTCCGGGAGGGGAGTGGGGTCTAGTGGTTAGAGCATTTACCTTCCTCCACAGCGCTGGAAGCTTCTAGCCATTCCCGAACGACTCGCGCCCCCTCCTCGGCCATCACCTTGGGGTACCTGGAACGGGGGGAGGAGGGTTAGACATGCAGCGTTCTGCCGGTGCCCCTCACTCCCAACCCCCAGCTCCCTGGGCTCCCGCAACTCACCGGTGCTGGAGGAGTTTCAGCAGCAGGTCATTCCCCCTGTTCGACATGATATCTTCCGGGACCCTAAAGGCACACCAAACAGGGGGCAGAGTTAAGGGTATTTTCCAGACTCTTCACTGACATGAGTTTGACAGTTCCTGCATGCTTTATATGGCACACTAGAACTCCAGAATCCACTCCCAGAAACCCACTAGACCCCACTTCCCTCCCTCAACCAGGGATGGAACCCAGGAGTCCTGGCTCCCGCCTCCTCCTCCTCCCGCTCTAACCACTAGACCCCACGTCCCTTCCTGACTTTTACTCACGTGGTTGTGATAATTTCATCCTTTGTTCTTCTGACCAGCAACACGGGCCCCTGGTATCTTGGGAGCCAAAGGAAGAGAAATAAACTGCTAAGCAAGGCCGCATGTCCGGGTGGCCTGGGTGCGGGGGAGATGGTGAATTAACACCCCCCACATCCAAGGTGAGAGACTTCACCAGTGGCAACTAGTCCCAAGGGATAGTCCAGAGGGCCAAGATCGTGGATGGGTTCAAGGGATACCGTTAACCTGCAGAACTCCCCGCCCCATGATATTGTCCTGATCAACCTGCCACTTGATACCACAGGCCAGGATTCAGGAAGAGGCTTCACTATTGGTTTTCACTGGGCTATGGAGCCAGCTGCCACAGGATACGAGTTTGGCGGGATTAGGGGAAGAAAGGATTTAGCCACTAATATGCATGAAATAACGTGGCAGGCAGTTCCACAGGTTATCAGTAAGGCCCAGAGTTTAGCAGGGCTGGGCACAGAGATCGGGCTTCAGATGGATGTTCACAACCACACCCCATTGCCCGGGGCTGGGTTTTTATGAGCCAAACGCCTGCAGAGCGCCACCCTGTGAAGCAGACACTTGTCAGGTCTCAACTTCCCCCAGCCGTCCGCGCCTCAGTTCCCCTCTTTACCTGCAAAGCTGCTCGCCGTTGTTTAAGTTCAGATATTGCCTCACCGTCCTGGTGACCAGCCCTCCTAGGACATGCAGGTTTCAGAGGAATTAGAACTCAATAACAAAATCGTTGAGAATAGAGTATTCCCTAGCCACAAACACCCAGGGGTGTTTTGTCAACACAATGCTTAATAAATAGGTTTCTAAGGAACAAGCAGCATTGAAGCTACCTAGCCAGCGATGCCCAGGCTCTGCTTCCAAACAGGTGCCATGTAGAACATTAGTTGCAACAGTGTTTTTATTTATTTATTTTTTAAAAGCTAGATTCAGCCAAGATCTTTCCCCCTAAAATTTCAACCAGGAATTAATTCAGCAGCGTTCTCCAGGCTGGATTACGCAGGAGGCCAGACCAGATAACCACAATAGTCTCTTCTGCCTCAGTTTCCAAGGTGTGAAGAGAGAGCTCAGAGGGACCTAAGGAGCTGTGGTGGGGTACCAAACGTGAGCTGCAACAGCAATAAACAGGTTCCAAAGAGTAAGAGATCAGATCAATCTAGCCGTCTGCGGCACTGATCTGCCTCCAAACAGGTGCCATATAGAACATCAGTTGCAACAGTGATATTGTACCAGCTCTCGTTAACTCGCTGCAGCGCGATACAGACAAGGAGGTCTTACACTGCGCATTTCCAGGATCTCGAAGAGCTTTGTGAAGGAGGTCAGTCCCATCATCTCCATTTTACAGATAGGGAGACTGAGTCACAGAATGGTGACGTCACCAAGCAGGCCAGGGAGAGCTGGAAATGAAATTCAGGTCCCAGAGTGCAACACACTATCCACTAGGCCACGCTACCTGGATATCAGAGTAATCTAGCCCCACATTGTGGCTGCTGTGCCACCAAGCAGGTGCAATACAGAACATCACTTGCAACAGTGACTGTATGTTGCACCTAGACTGTGAACAACAATCGTTAAGTTGAAAGCGGCTCGTCACTAATGAGCGATAACTGTAGCCAGACGCTGGGAGCTGCTGATCTGATCTCTGGCAACACAGCCAGGTCCATGCATCACTGCAGGTGCAGGATACAACACTGGTTGCAACAGGGACAGTTGTGTTAACAGTGGAATGACCCACTTTCTGCAAAAGGAGGATATTAATCCCCCGCACAAATGGCTAATGGAACCTCTCACCGGGGAGAAGCAGCTAACCCCCGCCTACCACCTGATAATGGAAGCTTCCTCCTCTTCCACAGCCAACTGGGTTTGCCCACCCTGACGGCCGCACCACATGGGATGCTCCAGAATATCAGGGCTCAGGGGGGAATTCTGAGTGGCTGGGTGGGGTCACATGACCTGCTAGGGGGTGGAAAGTGGGGGAGCTGTGAGATGGGATAGGCCGATGGGTTCTCAGGCTAGTCCATGTGTCTGAGGCAAGGGGCCAAACCACACGGGCAGAGGGGAAAGGGGTGGGTGAGGGAAAAGGGCCAAACCATGTGGGCGGCATGGAGGGGAATGGGCTGAAGCACGAGGGAAGAGCTGAACCACGAGGGGCAGAAGGGAAGGGGGTGGGTGGGGAAAAAGGCTGAACCATGGGAGCAGAAGGGAAGGGGGGTGTCGCTTACTGCAGCTCTCCGGCATGACCTTGAGCGCCAGGGGGATCAGGTCATCGAAGGAGGCGTCCAGCACCAGGGCGCTGATGTCTGGGTACGACATGGCCGCCCACGTGGCTGCAGGAGAGAGGGCAGCAGCGTGTCAGCAGCGGGGGGGTAGATCAGCCCCTCTGCCCCCCATACGCTCAACCATACACACCCACCTAGGGCAGGGCTTGGATCTGTCTCCCCCTTCCAACCCTCCCCACGTATATGGTCCCTCCCCCCTAACCTAGCCCCATAGTTCCTACCCCCCCTCTCCCCAACTCCCCCCAGTACCTGTGAAGCCCCCGATGGACCAGGCGTACACCACGATGTCCTCGGGCAGGAAGCCTAGCCGGTGGATGGCGTATTGCATCACCACGTCCATGGCGTTGGCCTCGTTCTGTGGCAGGGGGACGCCCTGCGGGGGAGAGCGGCGGGTTGGGAGCCCAGACGCCTGGGTTTTCTCCCCAGCTGTGGGAGGGGAGTGGGGCCTAGGGCGAGGCTGGGAGCCAGGACTCCTGGATTCTATCCCACCCCGGGCACCCTGGGACTCACCGTGCTGCCAGCGAAGCCGGGGTGGTTCCATCCGAGCACCGAGTAGCCAGCTGGGAGGGAGAAGCAGGGAGGGGGGTTAACATGGGGCCAAGCGCAGCATGAACAGAACCAACCGGACGGATGCCAGAGAGATCATCAGTTGCAACAATGTGTGGGGAGCTGATGGGTAGTTCCACTGCTGAGTATGGGGGGGGGGGGGGGAGAAGCACAACTCACCCCCTGGTGTCCTGGAGTTTAGGACAACCTGTGCCCCCCAAACTAGAGTGCCCTTGGGCAGATGGAAGGGTGGCGGCCCCAACCCCCCTCCCTGAATAGAAATGGGTCCTTCCCAATGAACCCCATCCCATGCAGAGAAATGGACTGGTCCAAAGAAAGGTTACCCGATTCCTGCACCCCCATTCTGCACAGTGATATGGGTTAGTCTAACCAGGACCATGCCACGGGAAAGCGGATTGGCCCAAATGGGGCTGTCCTAACCTGTCCCCCCACATCCAAAAAACTGGATGAGTCTAAAGGCCCTCCACCCCAACCCCCTATCCCAAAGTAGAGGAATGGACTAATCCAAAGGGAGACACCCCTCCCCCCCCATCCAGAGCAGGTAGATTGGTCCAAAAGCAATGACCCCCCCCCCCGCCCCATGCATAGAAGTGAACTGGTCCAAGCAGAGCTGTGCCCCACTCCTGCCAAAGGGATCGGATTCTACCAAAGTGGAAAGCGGGGGGGGGATCACCAGTGATGCCGGATCGTACCATCCAGGGGGGTGGGCAGGCAGCCGACCTCATAGAATCCAGCGTTGCCTTCGCAGCAGATCACCTGTGGGGGGTGGGGGGACAGAGGGGACCAATAAGGGTCCTGGCTGAACCCCAACTTGGGCATGTCCATGCGGCCTCCCTAAAATCAGATCCAGGATCCCCCCGCCCCAGGACCCACCCTGAATTGCTGCAGCATCGCGGGGCGGCTGCTCCCCAGCCGCCCCGCCCCAGAGGCAGCTGCATTGTGGTGGTGAGGAAGTCGTCCCTAGGTATTAAACTCCCCCACAGCTGCAGGTCCATTTCAGGCCAGTGCAGGGCGTCCGGTCACTGGCTAGGCGACTGTTCTCAAGTTGTCCCCCCCGCTGGTTGGCGGAGCCCCCCCAGCAGGGGGGATTACGAGTGCAGCGCAAAGACGGGCCCCTCCCTTGGGGTGGGTGAGTTGGCTCAGCCTGGCCAAATTTGGACCCCAGCTGGGCTCCGCGTGCCCCTTACGCACTAGGGAGGCGGCACCGGGAACGGAGCTGCTACGGAGATGGTCGGCTGGGAGACAGGAAAGCGTTACACCGAGAAAGAGGCCCCCGATCGCCCTGGCCAGTGCCAGGCAGGGGGGGGTGGGGGCGCCGATCCACCCGGCCCATGCCAAGGGCTGGCACTGCCACCAGCCAGGGGCCCAACTGCCCCGTTATTGGCTCTTTTTGCTATGAGTTACTGGCACTTTCTCCCACCAGCCGTCTCCCCGGCGCTGCCCCACCTCCTGCTCGATCCGCCCTGCTCCCAGGACGGGGTTCGCCCCTTCGCCATGGGGAGCGCCCACGCTGTGGATTTGCCCCCTCTCCCCCCGCCAGTCCCTGCTTTCCGGATCCAGATCCCCCACCCCGTAGGCGCGACCCACATGCCAGGCTTGCGGGCGCGGGATCCCAGCTGCACTGAGCCCCCTCCGCCGAGCAGAGAAACGCTCACCAGTTTCTTGCCGTGGGGCTCGGAGCTTTCCCGACGGTCCATGAACATCGTGTCAATCTCGTTGCCATCACAGGCTAACAGCTTGGCTCGTTTCCCGTTGTACTGGGCCGCCGGGGGAGAGAGTGGAGCGGGGTTAAACCAGAAAGTCAGGATTCCTGGGTTCTCTCCCTGGCTCTGGGAGGGGTGCGGGGGAGGGGCTGGGAGCCAGGATTCCTGGGTTCTCTCCCCAGCGCTGGGAGGGGAGCGGGGGCTAGTGGGTTAGAGCGGGGGCAGGGCTGGGAGCCAGGACTCCTGGGTTCTCTCCCTGGCTGCACCCTGTGCCTCTTGGACTCACCTCCTCCACCAGGCGGGCCTGGCCCTGCAGGAGCATGGGCATGACGGCTTTCTGCAGCAGGTAGACGGAGCCGGGATACAGCATCCTCCGCCCAAACGTGTGCGCCACCATGTAGCTGGGGGGGCAGAGGGAGGTGGGAGGTGGGGACGAAGCCATCCCCCAGCCCCTCCCTCGGAAGGGAATTTCCCCCCCCCCGCCCCCAGGAGATCCTCCTCCCCCGCCCCCCACCACCCAGGAGATCCATTTATGGTCAGGGATGAATATCCCACTCCCTCCCCAGCCAATCAGCATCCAGGATCCACAGATCCAATGGCCTGAAAGTCCCGTGTCCCACTTACCCACAGCCAATAAGCAGCAAGGGGCACTCCAGCCAATCAGAAGGCAGGATTCCACCCCCTCCCTCAACATCCCAAAGCCAGTTGAAGGGGTGGCAACCAGAAGCCACCGAGCTGCACCGCCAGCCAATCGGCAGCCAGGATCCCCTCCCAGAATTCCAAGCCCCGCTCACCAGCCCTCAGCCAATCAGCATCCTTCCCGCTCAGCATTCCAGAACCACCGGGGCCCGCTCAGCCCCGCAGCCAATCAGCAGACAGGATCCCTCCATCAACCTTCCAAAGCCAGCTCCCCTTCCACCGACTGACCAATCAGCATCCAGGAGGCGCTCCCAATGTTCCAGTTCCTGCCCCACCCCACCCGCATCAAGGAGTCCTCTCCCCCCTCATCATCTCCCATGATGCCCTGGTGTTGACCCCATGACTCCCATAAATGCCTTCGGTCTCCCCAGCTTCCAGGAACCCCTCCAAGCACTCTGCTCCCTCCTTCCAGCCAACAGGAACCCAGGATCCTGCTAAGCCCCTCCCCCGCGTGCCAGGGGGCGGAGCCTACCTGGCGATCTGGCAGGGCAGCTTCTTGATGGCGTGGAGGAAGCCGTTGGCCACGCTCCGGTGTTTGGGCTCCGGCCGCAGCAGCGAGATGCCCCGGGAGTCCGACCTGCGGGGCAGCAAACAAGGGGCTTACAGCTGCGGGGGCTGGGAGCCAGGACTCCTGGGTTCTCTACCTGGCTCTGGGAGGGGAGTGGGGACTCGTGGTTGGGGGGGGAGGGGGGGAATGGGAGCCGGGACTCCTGGGTTCTCTCCCCGCACCCACCGGCTAGAGGCCTCGTCCCAGCGGAAGTCCACGGGCCAGCTCCTGAAGTCGAAGTTGTAGCTGGCGAGTTTCTTCTGCAGCAGGGAGAGAGAGAGAAAGGAAGGAGGGTCAGAGTGACCGAGGGGTGTGCCGAGGCTCCCCCCGTCCCCGGCTGGAATGGGTCATTCCATCCAGCCCCCCACTCCCCAAGGCAGAGTGAGCAGCATGTCGGCACCCCCTGCTGGCCGGGGGCTGCTATGGCAGGTGAGCTCAACCCCAGGGTGGAGAGAGAGGCCACGCGGGGAACCGAGCCCCATGGGAAGAACAGCACGGAGGGGCCGGGCCCATCAGGGATCCTGGGAAATGGGGGGGGACCGGGGGAAGCCACAGGCACCATGGGAGACTGGGAATGGCACCGGGGGGTGCGGCGGCCATCATGGGAGATACAGGCAGGGCTGGCCCCTGAGCATTCTGGGAGACCATGGGGGGAAGCGGAGGCAGAAAAGCATCATGGGGGAAGGGTTGCCAGGAGGGGACTGCAGGGCGTCCTGGAAGTTGGGTGGGATTGAGCCACAGAGGATCATGGGAGACAGCCCCCTCGGAGGAGGGCTGCATTGTTTCCCCCCTGTCGTAGGGAGCGGTCGGGGTTCCCCCCACCCCCTTCACCTTGATTTCTGGGGTGCCAATGCGGTGGCTATCTTCCAGAATGGTGATGAACTGGATGTACTGGGGGTTGGTCCAGCGCCCAATGCCTGCGACAGAGACTCGGAGTTAAAGACGTCTGGCATATCCAGAGAGAGAACCCAGGAGTCCTGGCTCCCCCCCCCCCCCCCAGCCCTAACCACTAGCCCCCACTCCCCTCTCAGAGCAGGGAGAGAACCCAGGAGTCCTGGCTCCCAGCTCCCCCACTCTAACCCCCACCCCTACTCCTCACCTCTCAGGCAGGCGACCCCGGCCAAAAGGAGCAGCATGGTCCCAGCGTAGTGCGAGAAAGGAACCACCTTCGACATGGTCAGGTATCCTGCGGGGGGTTGAAAGGCAGGTGTCCATTAGCCAGGGTTCAGCAGGCACCCAAGCTGCGCCCCCAGGGAGGGGTCAACCTGGAGTGATGCAGCCACCTATGGGGTGGGGCAGCTGGGGAACAGCTGCACATAATGCTGCACAGGAATGGCTCGCCCAGCACTGAGATGCAACCACCTCTGGGGTGGGGCAGCTGGGGAACAGCCGCATGTAACGCTGCACTGAGATGGCTCACTTGGCATGAGATGCAGCCAGCTATGGGGCGGGGTCTGGCAGTAGCCCAACGACACCATTACATTTTGGGACAGGAAGTGAAGGGGAAATCGCAGCTATGAAGATAGCTGCAGGGCGGGACGTTTAAGGCAGGCAGAATTGGGAATTGAGCAAGGGCCAGAGGAGAGCGCCCTCTGCTGACCCCCCCCAGTCCAACTCCCAGCAGCAAAGCTCCCCCTAGCACTGCCCTGGGGCCAGCCCTGACCACCGGGGAGAGCGCCCCCTGCTGACAGGGCAACGCAGCACCCCCTACCTTTTCGGTACAAATAGAACATAGCCAGGGGAGAAGTGTAATAGGAAATAGACCAGAGAACCGACGCCTGCAAGGAACAGAAGAGAGGGTCAGTAGGATGATACAGCCACCAAAACCCACCCCCAGGAGGCCTGGGTTCTATCCTGGCTCTGGAAGGTGTGTGGGGCGTAGTGGTTAGAGCAGGGGGGGTTGGGAGCCAGGACTCCTGGGTTCTATCCCAGTTGTTGTAGGGAGCGGGGTCTGGGGTTCACTGCAGGGCGGGGATTGCAGGCTGCCACAGGGCTGGAGTATCTAACCGAGCCAGGGCCCCTGGGACAGGATTAGAGACAAACATGTTTTCATTGCATGGAGTGAGTCATTGCTTCCCTCTGGGGCAGGTTATGGAGGGGTGAGAGGAGCTGGGCAGTGGGGTCTAATGGTTACAGCAGGGGCTGGGAGCCAGGACGCCTTTGTTCCACTGAATGACCCAGCCCGGAAGGTGCAGGGGGACTCACCAAGGCCAGGATGCTGTCAGCATGTTTCTCCAGCGTCCGCGGCTGGTAGTACGACTCCTGGCAGGAGAGACCCCACGTCATTTTGAGCCCCTGGGGGTTCACGGGACCAGCAGGGTGTGGGAAACTCTGGGAGTTAAGCCTCCAAGTTAGATGGCGGCAAACCCAGACGGATCCCCATCCTGCCACCAAGGAGCCAACAGGGTGTTATGAGTTGGGAGGGAGAGGGGGCATGCATCATAGGGCTGGAATCAATGTGGGGCCCATGGGGGCGAGAGAGACAGCGATACCATGCCAAACTGGACCACACATCAAAGGACCAGTCGGCCATTTTGCTGAGGTCACATGGGGGGTCATACCAACCCAATGCCTCCTGAGCGACAAGACGGCGGCCATACTGGAGACATGCCAACATGACGGCTCACGGAGGGGAAAGCAGCTGCCATTTTAGAGTAACGCCAACCTGGCACTGCGGAGGTTGGGGGGGGGGGGGGTGTCAGCCATTTTGGTGACGCCACCCTGGAACTGGGCCAACCTCGTGCCTCTGCGGTGGACATCAAGCAGCCATTTTGGTGACGCCATTTTGCAGTCAGGCCAACTTGGCACCTCAGGGATGGGGCCATGGCAGCCATTTTGTTTACATCGCATGGGTGTCACACCAAAACGGCACCTCTGGGGGATGGCGTCATGGCAGCCATGCCACACACAGGAGTCACGCCAACCTGGCGCCTCTGGGGGATGGCGTCATGGTGGCCATTTTGGCCGTGCCACACACAAGAGTCACGGCAACCTGGCGCCTCTGTGGGATGGCGTCATGGCAACAGGGTGAGACTGGGAACCAAGGTTTGGGGGATAGTAATGTCTGGGGGGCTGGGAGATCCCCTTTTCACTATCTGATATGGTAAGATGCCCCCTTGGTCCTCTCCTCCCGTCCCCCCATTTCCTACAATAGTCTGTCCCAGGTGGATATTAATACACTAAGGCATGGAAGAGATCATGCCGGATAATGGGGGGAACTGGATTTCTTCAAGGACTGCACACAGTGGACTGACCCATTGGGATATCAATGCACTAGGGCCTAGGAGAGACCATGTACACCCATGTCCCCTGCCACCTTCCTACTGAGTGGTCTCTCCTGAGCGAGTGAGAGCATCATTATCTCAAAGGCTAGGAGCTACCATATATCAGGTGCAAGAGAGTCGCACCCCCGTCCTACAATGGTTTCTCCAAGGGAGTACCAATAGCCATGGGGCTTGGACGATACCATTGGATAATGGGGGGGGGAAGGTCCAACTCTTTGTGACCCCCCCAATTTCCTACAATGGTCTCCCCCAAAAGGGGGTGCCGATCAATACCATACTGGATCATGGAAAAGGAAAGGGGTTCAGCTCACCCCCCTCCATTTGCTACAATGGTCTCTCCCAAGGTAGGGGTATCATTCCCCTGGGGATCCCATACCGGATAACGGGGAGCAGCCCAGAAGACCAACCCCCTCTCATGTTCTATTATGGTATCGACCAGAGGGGTATCAAGGTCCTAGGGCTCAGAAGATTATATGATGGGCAATGGCGAGCTGCCCCTCTTCCCTGCCATGGTCTTGCCCAAGTCCCCATAGGGATAACGGGAGCCCGGGCGATACCATTGCCTCCCGTGGGGGAGGAGGCGGACTCACCCAAGAACCATCCTGGGCCCCCTCGGCTGCCTCGTCCCCGTCCCCGGAGGGCCTGGCCGGCCCCCGGTCCCGATAGACCCGGTAGAGCCGCGGCCCCAACACACAGCTCAACAGCTTCGCCATCTTGTCCCGGACCAAAGCCGGGGGCCGGGTAGGACGGGGGGGAGGGGAAAAGGAGCACCTCTTCCGGGTTCCCTACAGGAGTCCGGGTTGGACAGACTTAACCAGAGGATTTCAGAACGCTTCCCCCTTCCTTCTGGGAGACGGCTCTTAAAGGGCCAAGCCGCCGTTTTTTCGTCCCCACACCCTGCTCTTAAAGGGCCAGGCGTCCATTTTCCCCTCCCCTTCCCCCCCCTCAAATTTAGTCCTGTGGTGGGGGACGAAAGGGGGTGTTGCCATGACTACGGCCTGGGTCGCACCAGCCTGGCACTTCCAGGGTGCGGATGCGGCGGCCATGTTGGGAGTAATGCCAACTGGGCAGCCATTGGGTGCCAGCATAGTGGGGCGGGGGTCACGCCAACTGGGTGGGGGCCTGGCAGCCATTTTGGAGGTGGCATCAAGTGGCCGCTGGGGTGGGGACACGGAGGCCATTCTAGAGCGGCTGTATCGGTCTCAGGCCAACTTGGCGGCTCTGAGTAGGGGGGGTGCGGTGGCCATGTTGGTATCGCCATCTTGGAGCTATGCCAACTTGGCGTCTCTGGGATGTGGCGGCCATCTTGGTATCGCCACACTGGAGCTATGCCAATTTGGCGTTTCTGGGATGTGGCGGCCATCTTGGTATCGCCACACTGGAGCTATGCCAAGATGGCGTCTCTGGGATGTGGCGGCCATCTTGGTATCACCATCTTGGGGTTCCGCCAAGTTAGTTTTTCTGGGATGCGTCGGCCACTACAGGGCCCCTGCCAACTCGGCGTCTCTTCGGTGGGGATGTGGGCGGCCATGTTGGTGTCACCATATTGGAGCTAAGCCAGGTTGGCGTCTCTGGGATGCGGAGGCCATGTTGATGTTGCCCTGTTGGGCTCATGCCCACTCAAGAGCTTCGGGTTCAGGATGTGGTGATCATCTTGGTGCCGCCAGGCAGAAATCTCTGGAACGTGGCAGCCATTTCGGTGGCACCACATTGAAGTCACACCAATTTTCTAGCTCCAAAGAAGGATCACGGTGGACATTTTGCCGTGCTGACGTGCGACTGTCTCTGGGGTGGGGCAGCTGTTTATACAGGGATTCCCTCCCCCGGTGCTGAGATGCAGCCACCTCTGGGGTGGTTCACACCAGTGCTCTTCCCCTGCCTCTCTCACCCCCTTCCCTCTCCTCCGCTGCTGCTGTGCCTCCCTGATAAGCCAGCCACCAAACCCCTAAGTCACTCCGGAGACAGCTACGTCCGGCTCTGTTTCGGTCCCTTCCTCCTTGGTCTTGGAGACAGAGCCCCTAGGTGGTGCCCCACAGAAGGACCTTGGCGTTCAGGGCATCATGACCCCCACCTTGATCTTACTCGTTCTCCAGCTGCGATTCACCAGAGAGGAAGGTAAAAACCTGCTTTTCATTGTCCACCCCAGCGGCGGCTGCATGGTAGTGCCGGGTGAGGGGTCCCTGTATAAACAGCCGCCCCACCCCAGAGGCGGCTGCATGTTAGTGCCGGGTGAGGGGTCTGTATAAACAGCCACCCCACCCCAGAGGCGGCTGCATGTTAGTGCCGGGTGAGGGGTCCCTGTATAAACAGCCGCCCCACCCCAGCGGTGGCTGCATGTTAGTGCCGGGTGAGGGGTCCCTGTATAAACAGCCACCCCACCCCAGAGGTGGCTGCATGTTAGTGCCAGGTGAGGGGTCATTGTATAAACAGCCGCCCCACCCCAGAGGTGGCTGCGTCTCAGTGACAGGAAATCTAACCCCTGTGACTCCCCCTCTCCCGCAGATGCCTACGTCCAGAAGGGGCAGGACCGGGAGCTCCCTTGCAGCCGGGACGACTCTTTCTCGGGCACGGAAGAGTTGACGTGGTCCTACAACGCCCGTGTCACTGGCACCCCGGCGGTGCTGTTATTCCGGGGCGTGGCGACTCAGGCCCTGAAGAAGGAGGCGGGGGCCTGGGAGCGGCTCTCCGTGCTCCCCAACCACTCCCTGTTCCTGCGGGGGGCCGAGGACGGGGACACGGGGACCTACTGGTGTTCGGTGCAAAGAGCCACCCGCAGCACCTACCACTTGAATGTTGTCACAGGTGGGTCGCGGCCGGCGCCCCCTAGAGGGGACAGGCCCCGTGCCCCATTCCCCGCCCCCCTGAGCCAGCCAGTCCCTGCCCTGGGGCTGGGTTGGGGCTGGTGCCCCCTAGAGGGGACAGGTCCCGTGTCCCATTCCCTGCCCCCCTGAGCCAGCCAGTCCCTGCCCTGGGGCCGGGCGGGAGCTGGTGCCCCCTAGAGGAGACAGGTCCCGTGCCCCATTCCCTGCCCCCCTGAGCCAGCCAGTCCCCTCCCTGGGGCCGGATTGGGGTTGGCGCCCCCTAGAGGGGCCAGGACCCCTGCCCCATTCCCTGCCCCCCTGAGCCAGCCAGTCCCCTCCCTGGGGCCGGATTGGGGTTGGCGCCCCCTAGAGGGGGCAGGGCCCGTGCCCCATTCCCTGCCCCCCTGAGCCAGCCAGTCCCCTCCCTGGGGCCGGATTGGGGTTGGCGCCCCCTAGAGGGGGCAGGGCCCGTGCCCCATTCCCTGCCCCCCTGAGCCAGCCAGTCTCTGCCCTGGGGCCGGGCGGGAGCTGGTGCCCCCTAGAGGAGACAGGTCCCGTGCCCCATTCCCTGCCCCCCTGAGCCAGCCAGTCCCCTCCCTGGGGCCAGATTGGCGTTGGCGCCCCCTAGAGGGGCCAGGACCCCTGCCCCATTCCCTGCCCCTCTGAGCCAACCAGTCCCCTCCCTGGGGCCAGATTGGGGTTGGCGCCCCCTGGAGGGGGCAGGGCCCGTGCCCCATTGCCCACCTGTCCCCTGCAGGGACCCATACGGTGCTGCCGACCGGCCACGCCAACATGACCTGCCACCAGTTCTCCTGCGCGATCACGGACCGGCAGGCGCTGCCGGCGGTGACATGGAGGGTCGACGGGCAGCGGGTGCAGGATGCCGACGGGCAGGACCGGCACCGCGTCTTCTCGGGCTCGCGGGCGTCGCTGCTCCAGGCCTGCTGGAAGAGGAGTGACAAGGGGGCCAGGAGGCAGAAAAGCCGGGTCAGGTGTGAGCTGAAGGGCACTTGGGTCAACTTCAACCTCACCGGTACGGACAGGGTCAGGATGCCGGGGTTCTCTGGGCAAGGAGTGTGGGAGAGGGGGTCTAGTGGTTAGAGCAGGGGTGCTGGGAGCCAGGACTCCTGGGTTCTCTCCCCAGCTCCGGGAGGGGAGTGGGGTCTCGTGGTTAGAGAGGGGGGCCTGGGAGCCAGGACTCCTGGGTTCTCTCCCCAGCTCTGGGAGGGGAGTGAGGGCTAGTGGTTAGAGCGGGGGGGGGGGCGGCGCTGGGAGCCAGGACTCCTGGGTTCTCTCCCCAGCTCCGGGAGGGGAGTGGGGTCTCGTGGTTAGAGAGGGGGGCCTGGGAGCCAGGACCACTGGGTTCTGTTCCTCACTCACCCCTTGTGTTTTCCCCGGGCGATGGGAGCAGTGAAGGAGCCCCCCGCCCCCAATGTGAGGGGACCCACCTGTAGCTCTGCCTTGATCCCCCTGGCTGTGTGCGCAGCGCTGGAGTTCCTCCTCCTCCTCACCTTGGGGGCGGCGCTGTGGAGGTGGGGGCGGCCGGACCGGAGGTAAGTACTGGTGGGGGGATGGGGGTGGGGTCTGGTGCGTTAGAGCAGGGGGGCTGGGAGCCAGGACTCCTGGGTTCTCTCCCGGGCTCTGGGAGAGGAGTGGGGTCCAGCGGTTAGAGCGGGGGGGGGGGGGCTGGGAGCCAGGACACCTGGGTCCCATCGCTGAGGCTCAGAAGGGACGCCCCCTGCTCACTCGTACCCCAATTCCCTCTCTGCAGGTCACACCTGGGCGACCTTCCCACGCACACCCAGCCAGGTAGGTGCCCCGCTGCAGATCTGGGGGGCCCGCTGGGGTTAGGGGCAGCAGCCAGCCTTCACCCCTTCCCTATTGTGGGGTGGGAGGCAGGGCTGTGTCCGGTGCCTTCACTCAGGGACCTGGGGGGGCAGGGATTTCTCCCCCGCTCGGGAGCTCCCATCGGTTCTCATGCGGTTTCTCTCCTGTCTCTTATTCCAGATCCTCCCGGTCCCAAATCTCCAGCGCAGCTGTATGAGAACGTGGGGCTGGGATGCGCAGGTGTGGAGACGGCGCCCCTAGAGGGGACAGGCCCCTGCCCCATTCCCCACCCCCCTGAGCCAGCCAGTCCCCGGCCTGGGGCCGGATGGGAGCCGGCGCCCCCTAGAGGGGACAGGTCCCTTCACCATTCCCCGCCCCCCTGAGCCAGCCCGTCCCCCCCTGGGGCCGGAGGGGAGCTGGCGCCCCCTAGAGGGGACAGGCCCCTGCCCCATTCCCCGCCCCCCTGAGCCAGCCAGTCCCCGCCCTGGGGCAGGGTGGGAGCCAGTGCCCCCTAGAGGGGACAGGTCCTGTGCCCCATTCCCTGCCCCCCTGAGCCAGCCAGTCCCCGGCCTGGGGCCGGATGGGAGCCGGCGCCCCCTAGAGGGGACAGGTCCCTTCCCCATTCCCCGACCCCCTGAGCCAGCCGGTCCCCGGCCTGGGGCCGGATGGGAGCCGGCGCCCCCTAGAGGGGACAGGCCCCTGCCCCATTCCCCGCCCCCCTGAGCCAGCCAGTCCCCGCCCTGGGGCCGGGTGGGAGCCGGCGCCCCCTAGAGGGGACAGGCCCCATGCCCCGTTCCCTGCCCCCCTGAGCCAGCCAGTCCCGCCCTGGGGCCGGGTGGGAGCCGGCGCCCCCTAGAGGGGACAGGTCCCTGCCCCTTTCCCCGCCCCCCTGAGCCAGCCAGTCCCCGGCCTGGGGCCGGATGGGAGCTGGCGCCCCCTAGAGGGGACAGACCCCTGCCCCATTACCCGCCCCCCCGCCAGCCCCATTTCTGGGGTGACTGTGGGCTCCTGTCATCCTAGCAGGGGGTGCTGATCCTGCCCAGCTGTGATGGCTCCGTCGGCCCCTGTGGAGCGACCGCCGCCCCTCGAGCCCTGTGTCGGGGTCCAGGCGGGGCCAAGCTGCGTGTCAATACCCAGTGCCCCCCGCAGGGCAGGGTCGGGGGCTCCCCGAGGCCACGAGGGGCTTTCCAAGGGGAAGAGCTGGAAGAGGAACCCAGGCGTCCGGCCCCCCGCCTTCTCCGCCCATGGGGGCTGCGGTGACAGATTGTGACTGGGCGAGGGTAGGGGGGTGTTTGGAGCTGGGAATAAAGGAGAACAGAGCAGAGTCTGTGACGGGAGTGTGGGGCTGAGAGTGGGGACACTGAGAGAGAGAACACACAACCGCACACCCCGAACCACAACCGCACACACCGAACCAGACACAATCGCAAATGCACACACACAACCACACGCACGCACACTCCCTACCAAAACCACATGCACACCCCCCCAGCCACAACCGCACGCACAGACTCAGACACAGTCACAGACACACACAACCGTGCACACACACAGAAAACCAGACACAGTAACACAATCAATCACACACACACACACAGAAATGCAGATATACACAATAAAACAACCCCCCACTCACCTATAACTGCGCAGCGAAACCCACACAGAAACCCAGCTCTACACAACACAATTCCACGCACACTTACACAGCTACGCCCAATCACACACACACAAAACCCCACCCGCACACGCGGCAACACAACACAACCGCACCGTGCCCTGCCCCGCACGCACACCCTGTGCACACGCACACACACACACACACACACACACACACACACCACTGCACTGCGCCCTGCCCCACACGCTCCCCAAGGAGGCAGAGGGGCGGGAGGGAGGGAGGAACAAAGTCACAGCCGCCGGGCGATCAGAGCTGAGACGGGATTTATTCTGGACGCGTTTCAGGAGAACAAATACACACCTCACACAACACAACCTCACCGTGCCCGGGTCCACAGTTTCACAGGCACACACCGCACAGATTCACCAGTGCAGACGCACACAGCATCTCCGCGCCCGTCTCCACAATCTCACCCCCCACAACCCAGCCCCACCTGCAGCCGAGCTCCCAGCCTGTCCGCTCACGCCCGGCTCTGGGTGCTAACTCCGTGTGTGGCATGGGGAATTTCTGCTCCCCTCACTCACGCGCCCAGTGTGAACAACACAACAGCACAGCTCTGAGTCACGGCCCGAGCCACAGGCCTTGTGTGTCCCAGCTCCGACCCACGGGGCATTTCAGAGAGCTGAGGATGGGGGCGGGGGGACCCCAAGGCTGGGCTAGCAGGGGCTGCGGGTCGGGAGTGAGGGGCACCGACAGAGCTGGTGGGGGCAGCTTGGGCTAGCAGGGGCTGTGGGTCGGGAGTGAGGGGCACCGGCAGGGCTGGGCTAGCAGGGGCTGTGGGTTGGGAGTGAGGGGCACCGGCAGGGCTGGGGGGCAGGGCTGGGCTAGCAGGGGCTGTGGGTCGGGAGTGAGGGGCACCGGTAGGGCTGGTGGGGGCAGCTTGGGCTAGCAGGGGCTGTGGGTCGGGAGTGAGGGGCACCGGCAGGGCTGGGCTAGCAGGGGCTGTGGGTCGGGAGTGAGGGGCACCAGCGGGGCTGGGGGGGAGCCCAGGGCCAGGCTAGCAGGGGCTGCGGGTTGGGAGTGAAGGAGGAACAAAGTCACAACCGCCGGGCGTTCGGAGCCGAGACAGGATTTATTCTGGACGCGTTTCAGGAGAACATGAGCAGAGAAAGCCGAGGCGCTGATCCTGCCCGCGCCAGCAGGGGGCAGCACCAAGCTGCCGTGCCATTGTGTGGGGTCAACACTCCCGGCCCCCTCTAGCCCCTGCCCAACCTCCCCCCAGACCCCCCCCGCCCCGTCCCGCTCCCCCCAGGCTCCTTCCGGGTGTTCATTACCCCGACGCCAGCCCTGCAGCCGGGCGAAGACGTGGGGCCAGGCGTGGGCGGGGCCAGCGTGGAAGGCAGTGAACATCAGATATCTGTCGTGCCAGTGAGCCCTAGGGGTGTGGCCAATTGCAACAATGGGGGCCAGATGTTTGGGGAAGTGGGGGGAGGCAGAGGGAGGAATATAGGGGCCTGGACAGCCGGAGCCAGGGCGTCTGGCCCCAGCTGCAGCCCCCGCAGATCCCTCCTCTCCCACCAACGGGGCATTGTCAGCTGCAGCGTGGGGGCTCAAAGCAGGGGACGGGGCCGCAGCACCCCATTCTGAAAAGTGCATTTGTCCGCAGGCCGCGGCTCCCTCATTGACAGTCCCGTGTCATCGGGAGCCGGCAGGGACAGGTGGGAAATTCAGCTGCTCGCCTGGTATTTTTTGTTGCTGTTGTTGGGGTGGGTTACACAAAAATGGCAGTGCGCCAGCTGGGGCCGGTTTCGGGGCTGGAGGCTGCAGCAACGGGTAGCTTATCAGACCAAGAGTGAGACTTGACAAAAAGAAATAGAATGAACGAGGGAAAAAGTTCCAGGGGCCACCACGAAAGAAAGGGGGCTAAATTTTCCTTCTCCGGACAGACCCCCCGAGGGTCCGTCCCCGTCCTCCCCAGGTTATAATGATTTAAGACAACCAAGAAAAGGCCAAAGATCGGGTCTCACCTCTGGCTAACAAGTGCCCCTTTAAGAAGAAAAGGGGCGGGGCTATTTAAAGGCAATGTCAGGCTGGATTTTTTTTGCCCCACAACAGAAATTATTTCCTCTTCCCTCCCGGCTTCCAGAGCAGGGATTAGAGGGCCCGGGCGAGCCAGGCACCCAGCATGGCCAGCCCTGCGGCCAGGGAGAGCTGGGCCCCGGCGCCCGCGGCCGAGTTGCAGAATTCGCCCTCGCAGCACTCGTAGGAGGTGCTGTAGGTGATGCCCGCCCAGGTCGAGGTGTCGTTGGTGTTGCATTTCACCTTGTCAACGCAGTTCTTCTTCATGATCAGCTTGCGGCCGGCTGCGGGGAGAGAGCGAGAAAGAGGGAATGAAAAAGAGACAAATGGAGAGGGAGAGAAAATGAGGGCATGAGACCGAGAGAAATGGGGAGGGCGGGGTGTTACCTGCACGGCCCCGGATGACAGCGCAGAGCTGCCCGTCCTGGCAGGTGACAGTGGTGGTGTGGCAGGGGATGTCAAACATGGTGAAGTCGCATTTCAGGCACTGCAGGGCTGCTCCTGGGAACAGAGAGAGAGAGGGTGAGACCAAGTCTATCTCCTGTTGGGGGAGGGTGCAGAGCTGGCTGCACTGGTGGCCGGGATGGGATTGGATTCTGTAGCATCAGTGCCAGAAACGGGATTGGATCCCATAGCATTGGCGGCAGAGATGGGCTCAGTGTCTGTAGCATTGGTGGAAGTAGTGGGATCAGATTTACTAGCATTGGTGCTAGCAGTGGGATAGATAATGACAGTTTTATATTTAGCCCTGCCCCTTTAAAAACAGCTTGATTCTGGAATTCACATGCATCCTGACCTTGGTACCCCAATGATTTTCACCCAACACACAGGAGTTATATAAAAACACTGAGATGCACAATAACACAGTTGTATAGACACAGACAACACCCAAGCACAGTGCTGCACACCACACAAACACAGGGATAGCCTTACAAAGAGATGTGTGCACACACACACACCATTGGAAGCGACACAGGTACACACAACAGACATCCGAAACATGACACAAACACACAAAATACACAGCTGTAATTCAACCATAAAGGCACCCGCAAAAACACGCCAAGAAGGACACACCCACCCAACACAAACATGGGCACACAAAACCCCACAAGGAAAAACAAAACACAAAGGCACACAACTACAAACGAGGCACAAACACAGGCATGCCAAACACGACAACACGTCCACAAAGCCATGGAGACACGCCACAGAGAACCAGTGCAGAACACACGACACAAAGCCAGACACACACACAAGGACACAAAACACACCCATGAAAAGCTGGGTGTATTTTGGCAAGCAAGATTTCAAACCACGGGAAAAACAGCCCAGCCTGGAAAATTGGACTCAAGTCCAAACCAAATCCAGATTCCTTCCCCGTGTGTCAGGCGTGTGTGTGTGTGTCCCTGGTGTGTGTCCGCTGCACAGAAATTCCCTTGCCCACTGGGCTCTGGGTCCCCCCACCTCTGGCCAGCGCCCTGCCTGAGCCTGGACCGAGGGCAAGAAATCTCCCAGATGCCCACTTGGATGGGAAATGGCAGGGATGGGCGACCCGGGCTGGGGCTGGCGCTGGTCCGAGGAGCCGAGCTTGGTGCGTCGCCTGGACTGGTGAGGAAGCAAGAAAACAATCCCGCCCCGACCTATTTCCAAACTGTAGGTTGAAGAAAGGGAGTTGTCTGCTGGAAAAGAACCCAGGAGTCCTGGCTCCCAGCCTGCCCCCTCCATCCTACTAAACTCCCTCTTCTCTCAGGGCCAGCTCCCCAAGAAGAAACTGGGGTGCAAGATCCGGGCGGGGGAGACAGTTTTTAAAGGCAGGTTAAATCGGGGTCGCGGGTGAGTCTGTTGGGTGGGGCACGACCTGGGGGGAAATTAGGAGGTAATCGAAAATAAGGGGGTGCAGTTTCCCACAGAAAATGTGAGTGTGTGTGTGTTGGGGGGGGTTCTGGCTACATCCTGGGACCTCAAGAAAAGCCACGAGTTTGGGGGACCATCTGCTGATGAGGGGGGCTGGGAAGTAGGCAGACTTCGGGGCTAGCAGAAAGGTTGTGGGGCTGGGCTATTGCCAGCTCCAGATCGGTGTCAGCGGTGGGGTGAATCTTCGCCAATTTGCAGCCAGAGAGAGGAGGGGTGTAATCCCTAAAACCCATGAGCCCCTCTGAACCCCATGGCTGGTGGGACACTTAGGCAGTTGAACCCCAGGCCTAAAGGGGGGGGGGAAGGGCCCCTCCCCCACTTCTGAACAGCACTGTTCAGAGCCGCTCTTCCCCCACCCCCCCAGTTTGGTTTGTTGAGTGGCACATTTTTCCCCCCCGGGCTCCGAAGGGAACCTGGCAAAGACTCAGGGAACGGGGAGATTTTCCGAGGGGAGGAGAGGGAGTTGGGGGGGATTCGTGTGGGGCAGGGCTGGGGGCTTACCGATCCCGACAAAGCTCAGCGCGGCCAGGCACAGAACCAGGAGTTTGCCCATGGTCGTCGTGGGGGTGGAAGATCAGACAGTCCTCGGGCTGGGCAGTTGGAGGGGAGGCGCTCCGGTTGTGAGCTGTGCCGTTATATATATACATTGGCACAAACACACACATGAAGTGGGTGTGACAGGGGCATGGTGCCAGGGACAGCTGGAAAGGGGGGCAGGACACATGATCGCAGAGGGGTATAAATATAGGCAGATGCTTAGTGACTCAGAGAGAGTCGGGAATGCCAGGAGACTAGGTGTAAACACACACAAACACAACACAGCTACACACACACCAGTTACACCCTTCCAGTTACAGACAGACAGACAGACAGATACACGCCCCAGCTACATGCCAACTACACACACCCAGCTACACACACACGCACACCCCAGCTACACACAGAAAACCACCCTAGCTACACACAGACACATGCACACACCAGCTACAACCCAGCTACACATTCACACACACACCCCAGCCACACACACACACCCAGCTAGACACCCCCCCCCCAGGTACACACACACACGCCTTAGCTACACCCCAGCTACACACCCACACACACCCAGCTAGACACCCCCCAGGTACACACACACACACGCACCTTAGCTACACCCCAGCTACACACCCACACACACCCAGCTAGACACCCCCCAGGTACACACACACACGCACCTTAGCTACACCCCAGCTACACACCCACACACACCCAGCTAGACACCCCCCCAGGTACACACACACGTGCCCCAGCTACACCCCAGCTACACACACACACACGCACACACAGTAACAGGTACAAAGACACAAACAGGGATAAATAGGTAAACAATAGACAAACACACCCACACTGAGAACAGACACAACACCAGAGACTCAGGAGGGGAGGTCTAGTGGTTAGAGCGGGGGTGGGGGTGGGAGCCAGGACGCCTGGGTTCTCTCCGCGGCTCTGGGCGGGGCGTGGGGACCCGTGGCTGAAGCATGGGGATGGGGGCGGTGGGCAGTGGGCGAGGCAAAGCCATGATGTCACAGGTGGGAGGACCCGTGAGGTCACAGCCACAATGACATCATCGTGGGCACTGTGTGAGAGGTCACATGGTGTCAGCGCCATGGCAACGCCAAGGAGGTCATAGGTCATGGGAGGTCCGCCTCAAGGGGGTGATTAGCCACATGGGGTCACAGCCATGGCAACCCCCAGGGGGTCAGAGGTCACCCAGCCAAATAGTTCAAAGGCCAAGTGGGGTCACAGGATACATGAGGTTGTTGCTATGGCAACAGCGGGGCGCTCATGAGGTCGGGTAAGGTCAAGGAGGTCATGGGTCGCATGAGGTCATCACTGTGGCAACCACATGGTGCTCGTCATAGCCAGGTTAACGCCATGGCGACACTCAAGAGGTTGCAGGTCCCCACCGTGGCAACGCCAGAGAGGTCAGAGGTCATGGAACCCCACGCGGGTCATAAGGCACCTGGATGGCGGGCCGTCTCCATGGCAACACCGGGGCCATCATCGCCATGACAATGTGGCGGGGGGGGCCCTGGAGACGCCTCCCCCCAGTCTCTGAGGCCGGGGGTCTGAAGGGGCTGGGGGGGAGCCTGGCTCGGGGCTGGGGGCTCAAGGCCGCCGGTGAAGCCAGGGCCCCACTGAGGCAGATCAAGGCTGGGAACCTGGGGGGCGCCCCTCATTGCACAGGGGGCTGCGGGTCGGGAGTGACGGGCACCGGCAGAGCTGGGGGGACACCGGGGGCTGCGGGTCGGGAGTGAGGGGCACCGGCAGAGCTGGGGGGACACTGGGGGCTACGGGTCAGGAGTGAGGGGCACCGGCAGAGCTGGGGGGGGCACTGGGGGCTGCGGGTCGGGGGTGAGGGGCACCGGCAGAGCTGGGGGGACACCGGGGGCTGCGGGTCGGGAGTGAGGGGCACCGGCAGAGCTGGGGGGACACTGGGGGCTGCGGGTCGGGAGTGAGGGGCACCGGCAGAGCTGGGGGGACACTGGGGGCTACGGGTCAGGAGTGAGGGGCACCGGCAGAGATGGGGGGGGCACTGGGGGCTGCGGGTCGGGGGTGAGGGGCGCCGGCAGAGCTGGGGGGGACACCGGGGGCTGCGGGTCGGGGGTGAGGGGCGCCGGCAGAGCTGGGGGGACACCGGGGGCTGCGGGTCGGGGGTGAGGGGCGCCGGCAGAGCTGGGGGGACACCGGGGCTGCGGGTCGGGAGTGAGGGGCACCGGCAGAGCTGGGGGGACACTGGGGGCTACGGGTCAGGAGTGAGGGGCACCGGCAGAGCTGGGGGGGGCACTGGGGGCTGCGGGTCGGGGGTGAGGGGCGCCGGCAGAGCTGGGGGGACACCGGGGGCTGCGGGTCAGGAGTGAGGGGCACCGGCAGAGCTGGGGGGACACCGGGGGCTGCGGGTCGGGGGTGAGGGGCGCCGGCAGAGCGGGGGCGTCTCTCCCACGGGCCTGTGACGAGCGTGTGACAGGCCTGCCGGGGCCGGGTACCCCAGGCTGGGATGACCCAGCTGCGATTACCCCACAGCCCCCGGCCAGGCGAAGCTGGCTGACGATCAGTCACAGCCGCAGCCCTTGTGTCATCCCCCCCCCCCCCCCCCCCCCGCAGCCGAGCTTCAACCCCAGACACACCCAGCGAGGACTGGAATCGATGTCACACGGCGAGCGGGCGGATCCGTGGCAGACGGCTCCCCCCTCTCCTGCCAGCGCTGCAACAGAACCCAGGAGTCCGGGCTCCCAACCCCCTCTGCTCTAAGCCAAATTAGAAGTAGAACCCAGGAGTTGCTATACAAGGTATGTTAGGGTCTTGTGCCCCTAGAGGGGACAGGCCCCGTGCCCCATTCCCTACTCCCCTGAGCCAGCCAGTCCCCGCCCTGGGGCCGGATGGGAGCTGGCGCCCCCTAGAGGGGACAGGCCCCGTGCCCCATTCCCTGCCCGATACCTATGGGTGAAGGATCTCTAGAATCCGCCCCCCCCATCCCGTTGCATGGACAGACAGGACCTCATTTTCCATCCCCCCTGGGCCAGCCTGGCCTTGAACACTCACCCTCAGCTCACCGTAACTCTGCCGGACACGCACAGCTCCCCGCGGCCCTGCCCTCGGCCGACAGACGCAGGCGGGCGAGACTCCGAGGGGCTCCTCCCAGCTCCGCCATAACTCCCGGGGCTCGGCGTCCCCCTCCCAGTGTGGGACGAGCGCCGTTTCTTCTCCAGCAGACCCCCCCGCACCCGTTCCTTGGGACTGTAGGACGGCGTTGGGAACGATGTGGCCATGGCTGATCGGCCGCTTCCTGGGACGAAATCCGCGGCAGCGAGCTGGTCTCTCTCCCCCAACAGCCCCACTCCCTGATCTTGGAGCTGGAGGAGCGACTCCATTAGCTGGCAGCAGTAGAAGGCAATTACCCTGCTCTGAGCAGTCCCCTCACCACCCTCCCCCCCGCCCCCCCGCAGCATCTACTGACCTTTCAGCCGTCTCCACCAAGAGCCCAGCCCTCTAAACCAAGAGTGAGCGGAATAACGCCGTTAAGCAGCAGCAGTAGAAGGTTGGCATCCGGCCTCCTCACTGACTATGTGCTCCTAAACCCCGGGAATGGGTAGGGGTGAGGAGAATTAACGGGATTTCCCAGATGCACGATGGGGCCCGGGGGGACGGGGGGGGGGAAGGCTCCCACATTCTAGAACGTTGGATGTCTGAAGGTTCTGAGTTCTAGAGCAATATTTCTCAACGTTTTTAATATCAGGCACCTGCTGGCTGCCTTCCTAATCAGTGTCAGGGAGATCTCCGGGCGTGGCACCGGCCCACGGACGGGTCAGTGCGAAACGCTGTCCTAGACTTCCTGGGGGAGATGAACGCCATGGGTTCTAGACCTCCAGGAACAGAACTTTCCCATTTCTTGAGTGACGGGGCTAAACAGTCTGTGTTCTGGAGCACATCTGACCAAAGGGCCGAGGTTCTAGCATGTCTAGAGCTGGCGTAGGTGGAATTTTTGGCTCCAGAACTCATCGCCCCAAGGTGCATGGCTTCTAGAGCTCTAGGCCGCACATTCTGGGTTCTAGAGCGACTACCCTCTAGATCCCACTCCCCTCCCAGAGCCAGGATCGAACCCCGGAGTCCTGGATGGGGAAGTCAGAAAACGCTGGGTTCTAGAGGGTGCGGCTTGGAGAGTCAGAGTTCTAGGGTGCCACGTTTTCTGGAAAAAATACTTTCTGAATTCTTGAACGTCGTGTTTTGATGTCCAAAAAGGGCGGGGATCCACCGAGAAGCACTGAATTCCAGAACCCAAAGCTCCCTGCTGCCTCCAAACCCAGGCCGCGGGAGAGATGGCGGTTCTGGATTCCAGAACCCTAGATTTCCCAGAGGAGTCAGAGCTCTAGACTGCTCCAGTCCAGAAATGCCCCATGAACCCCGGAGCCCGTTTTGGTTTCCCTGCGTTCTAGGAAACGTAATGCTGTAACGGCAACATGGCAGGTCCACCCCAGCCACAGTCAGACCACTCAGAAGCTCTGCCGGCTGCCCAGAGTCACCAAGGGCTCTGGGCTGCAGAACATTCTGCATCCTCCTGCGTCCCAGAAAGACCCGTTTCCTGGTGCTCCTAGAGCACTGTCGTGGTCCCTCGCTCTCGAGGGAGGGAGGCCGCTTCGCCTCACTCCAGGCAGACAGCAAGTAACAGTCGGAGCACAAACAGCCTATGGCTCCACAGCCGCCTGGCTGGGGGGGAGCCCACAAAACAGTCCAGGCCTTCTGGACAAAAAGCGGGGGTTTAGCTGCCACCCCAGGGTTGAGGTCAGTGATGGTGGTGGGGGTAGAGGGACCCGGGCCCGCCCTACTCCACTGGGTCCCAGCCCAGGGCCCTAATAATGGCGGATGGGTTCACCACTGGGGATCCTCCCGAAACACACCGACTCGCTCTCCGGCTGCAGAACTGGCTTGAAGTCTGGTTCCCGTGGGCTGCTTCCTACCACAGTCTGGGCGTAGGGCTCTGTCGTCCAAAGGTCCTCTGTCTCCTCGGGGTTCTCGGCCGCCGGCAGTCCCCACAGCTCCTTGGGGCATTCCTTGGATGGCGGTCCTGGCCGTTCCTTGGGCTACTCATCCATCTCCTCCGACTGCAGGGCACAGCTCCACTTGGGTGCCCGTCCAGGACCCTGCAAATATCTCCGCTCCTTGGAAGAGATGTCTGCTCCCTCCGGTGGTCCAGCCCCTACCGAGCTCTGGGGCTCTGGTTTTATACTTCCTGTCCCACCCTGGGACTTCCAGTGCTGGGTCGGATTCCTCACTCTCCAGTTCAAACGGAGGCCACTCTGCCTCACTACAAGCACCCAGACCACCCAATGGTGTGATTTTTTATTGTCCCCTGTGGCTCAAGATTGCCTGCTTTCTGACTTCTAGAACGTCTGGGTTCTAGGTGCTGCACCCCGTTACAAAATTCTGTTCAGACTTGGGGTTGGCTTCTTGCTGTATTCTAGAAAGACCAGGTTCGAGGCTTCTCCTCATTCCGGAACGTCAAACGATGGGACCGCCTGGAGCTGGCTTCGATTCTGGAATCCAGACGCAGCAGGTTCCAGGTGTCCCCTCGTTCGAGAGCACATGAATCACCCACTCGGTTAGCAGATGGGACTGGCTTCATTCGGGATGCCAGAGAGATGGGGTTCTAGGTGTCTCATTCTAGAACAAATTCAATTCTAATTCTAATCCAATTCGGTTAGCAGCCGGAGTTGGATTCGTTCTGGAATTCCAGAATGAAGAGCCACCTAGAACAGCTGTCTCGGGGGGTCTCGGGGGGTGGCTCAGCTACAACCGAGGTGTTGTGGCTTCTCAGATTTCCCGGCTTCCAGAACGGGCAGAGACGAGAGGGCTCCAGGGTCTCTTCAGCAGGCCAAGAAACCCAGGCGAGAGGGATCCCGGCCCTGGCAGCTTCCCAGCAGCCCCCATCCCGCCGGAGAGAGAGGAAAGTTTTGACAAGGATAAGAGGAAACCCCTCCCACTCAGAGAACAAAAGCCCCACAGATGTGGCACAAACACGCTACTTCCCTCCGGGCAAGGCAACACCCTTGGCGCTGATCCAGCCTGACGAACCCGTGTGGGCGGGTGGGGGAGAGAGACGCTCTGGAGGGAAAGTTCTGAGCAAATTGGATGGGGTGGACATTCATAAACCCCCCGTGGGGGAGGGTAGGGAGGGGCTGGGGACTAACTAAAGACACTAGGTAAGTCAGCAGCATAGGTAAAAAGAGGACCCAGGCGTCCTGGTGCCCAGCCCCTCCCGCTCTAACCACTAGCCCCCACTTCCCTCCCAGGGCTGGGACAGAACCCAGGAGTCCTGGCTGTGGAATTCAGACACTTGGAACTCTAAACCTGTGAAGACCTCAGATTCGGTTTGGTCCTTGCCACTCTGGGAACCAGTGCGCACCCCTGCCCCATGTCAGCTACCCCCAGAGAATGGCTCCTCCATCCCCTCCACTCCCAGCCCTGCCAGTGCCCCTCACTCCCGACCCGCAGCCCCTGCTAGCCCACCCCTGCCCCCCCAGCCCTGCCGGTGCCCCTCACTCCCAACCCGCAGCCCCTGCCAGCCCAGCCCTGGGCTCCCCCCAGCTCTGCCAGTGCCCCTCACTCCCGACCCGCAGCCCCTGCCAGCCCAGCCCTGGGCTCCCCCCAGCCCTGCTGGTGCCCCTCACTCCTGACCCACAGCCCCTGCTAGCCCTTCCCTGGGCTCCCCCCAGCTCTGCCGGTGCCCCTCACTCCCGACCCACAGCCCCCTGCCAGTGAGGGTGCTGAGGAGGAGGGGGACAGCCCAGCACCCCCAGCATGCAGCCAGGAGCTGTTCTCAAGCCAGGAGGAAGGTAGCCAGTCGCAGCGGCCGGTGCTTGGGGAAGGACAAACTCCAGAGGAGGTTCCCGGCAAGCGGCTTTTATTTTGGGAAGGAAGTTGTTGGGGGTGGGCTCTTGGGGCGAGGAGGGTTAGGGCCGGGTGCCTAGATGCGGAATAGGGCGTTGATGAGCTCTCTCACATCGCGGCAATCGGCCTCAGCGATCTCTTCAAAGGTCTCATGCAGAAGCTGGGCAATGGGCTTGTGCAGGTTTCGTGGGAGAGCCACTGTGGTCCTTGCCCCAGTCAGGCTAACATGTCCCCACCTCTGTGCCGTGAGGGGCGGGGGGACCATTGCTGCATACAGGCAAGCTGCAGACGGGCCAGGGCGGAAGCCGCCTTGCCGTAGAAGACCCTCCCTTGCTTCCCAGGTCACCCTCACCAGCGAGATCTCTTCCAGGACAAACTCATCCTGTGGAAAATGTGGGGACAGTGTTCAGTATAGGGGCCCCCTGCTGCTGTTGGCTCTCCCCAAGGCACAGAAACCCAGAGGACAGTGCGGCCGTGAATCAATCAGTCCCCCTTGCCCCTGTGCTTACTCACCATTTTGGGACTCCTGTGGGTTACGTGCGCAAGCTTTGGGATGGGCAAATTCTGCTATTGTGTAGACTGTGTGTGTCTACTTTCAATGCGGGGGAATCATTGCTCTGTCTGGTGTGAACAATGCTGCCTCTGTTAAGTGTTGCATTTTGCCTTTACAGATGCAACCTTGAGATCCCAGCCGTCCTTGTTATCAACGGCTGAAAGACTCCAAAGAATCAGGAAGCGTATGCGAGAAAGCAAAGAGGACCTGATGCATGAAGTCATGCAGCCGTCCCTTAATGAAAATCAAAAAGCGCAGAAGTGGTGGGAGAGTGCAAAGAGGGTCCGCCAGCAAAATATGGATCGCTGGCACCAAAGCACGGAGTGGCTGCTAAGCATCATGGAGCACCAAGCGGACTCGATCCAGGCGCTCGTAGCCATGCAGGCAGAGCAGATCCGCACCTGCCCTCCCCCCACAGCCCTTGTCCCAAAACTCTTTCCCTTGGGCCCCCATGTCACCTCCAACCCACTTTCTCCAACAGCCGGGTTCTTATCACCACCAGCTGCCTCCAACACCTGAAGCTTCACCGCCCAGCCCTGCAAACTACGACCCCGACCCACTGCACTCAGCCCCCATCACCAGGCATTTTAGCCAGGCAGAAGTGCAGCACTCATTGCGCAGCACTCCAGACAGGAAGGCTGAATATGAGAACAGGACAGACGCAAACCTGTGATTGTCCCGTTCCCCACCCCGCCCCCTTCCCTACTTCCACACAGCACAGATGTGTCATGCCCTTTCTTTTTCCCAAGCAGTTGTGTTTCTTTTCAGTAAATGAATGTTTTGCCTTTGAAAACATTCTTTATTATTGCATTAAGTAAAAGATACCTTAGCCCAGGAAAGAAACAGGCACTGCATGTCAGTGTAGCATTGGAACCACTTCACTTCACTCCTGTGCAGGGCACCTGATATTACTGGTGGCCTCTCTAATAGCCCTGCTCTTTGTTCAAATTCAGCCTCCGGGTGTTGAACCTCCGAGGTTCATGCCTGAGTGAATCTTTCACCCTTCCCTTCACAAATGTTATGGAGGGTACAGCATGCGGATATTACCAATGAGATGTTGTCATCGGCCAGGTCCAGCTTCCCATACAGACAGCGCCAGCGACCCTTTAAACGGCCAAAAGCACACTCCACAGTCATTCGGCACCAGCTCAGCCTGTTGTTGAACTGCTCCTTGCTGCTGTCAAGGCTCCCTGTGTAGTGTTTCATGAGCCACGGCATTAAAGGGTGAACGGGGTCTCCAAGGATCAAAATGGACATTTCGACTTCCCCTACGGTGATCTTCTAGTCTGTGAAGAAAGTCCCGGCTTGCAGCTTCCTGAACAGGCCTGTGTTCTGAAAGATGCGTGCGACATGCACCTTTCCGGGCCAGCCTGCATTAATGTCTGTGAAATGCCCACGGTGATCCACAAGCACCTGGAGAACCAAAGAGAAATACCCCTTCCGATTAACATACTCGGAGGCTAGGTGGGCTGGTGCCAGAACTGGAATATGCGTCCCGTCTATTGCCCCTCTGCAGTTAGGGAAACCCATTTGTGCAAAGCCAGCCACAATGTCATGCACGTTGCCCAGAGTCACGGTTCTTCCGAGCAGGACACGAATAATGGCCCTGCAAACTTGCATCAACACAATTCCAACCGTTGACTTTCCCACTCCAAACTGGCTAGCGACCAGTCGGTAGCTGCCTGGAGTTGCCAGCTTCCAGGTTGCAATCGCCACCCGCTTCTCCCCTGTCAGGGCAGCTCTCAATCCCGTGTCCTTGTGCCGCAGAGGGGGGGCGAGCTCCTCACGCAGTCCCATGAAAGTGGCTTTTCTCATCCGAGAGTTCTGCAGCCGCTGATCGTCATCCCAGACGTGCCTGACGACGTGACCCCACCACTCAGGGCTTGTTTCCCGAGCCCCAGAGCGGCGTTCCACGGCGGTGAGCATGTCCATGAATGCCACAAGGAATCTCGTGTCGTATGCGTTATGCGAGTCGATGTCATCGTCGGACTCCTCAGTTTGTAGCTTAAGGAGGAACTTGACGGCCAAACGTGACGCGCTGGCGAGACCCATCGGCATATTCCTCAGCACGTCGGGCTCCTTTCCCGCAGACCGAAGGGGAAGACAGAGCGCACAGTGCAAAAACCGTTGAAAGATGGCGCCAAACGTGGACGGAAGCCCAGGGATTGCTGGGATGTGAAGCGATGCATCACGGGGCGTTTGGGATGGGACCCAGAATGCCCCACACCTCCTGCCCCCTTCCCACAAGCCACAGCGCGAGAATGGGAAGAGGGGCTCGGTGGGATAGCTGCCCACACTGCATCGCTCCCAATGCCGCAAATGTGGCCACGCCAGTGCCCTGGCAGCCGACAGTGTGAACACAAAGGACAAGGCTTTCCCTACTCCGCTCTCCGAGGGCTGGTTTAACTCACAGCGCTCTGCATCTGCAAGTGGAGCCATGCCCTGAGCTTCTGCCAGCTTGCCTTTCTCTAAGTATCGCTCCCTGCCAGGCACTAGGGAAGCAGAGAGGCGGCGCCATCTGGGTTTGATGGGAAAGAGGCATAGAACTGTGTGTGCCACGTACATCTTGATAGACCTACAGCCCAGATTGTTTCATTATTTTCCTCAGCATGACCTACAGGAGGGGCAACCAAAATCCACCTGGCAGAACGTGCCTGAGAACTGTCTCTGGACAGAGAAGCACTTGATCAAAATCACATTCTCGGATCTCCTGGGGCCAAATCCTGTTCCCATTGAGATCACAAGGAGTCTTGCTATTGAGTTCAATGGGAACAGGCTTTGACATCTGGAGAGGAAAGAACAAAACCACTCAAGCAAGGGCTAGGTTGCTTATCCCACAGGTATCAGAGGCTGCTGACTCATGTGAGAAAGTGAGTAGGTATCTGATCTTTGTCCCTTGCAAGGGAGAAATCAACAATCGGTGAGGCTAGAACGGCCTCTGTACCAGATCCAACTCGTAAATCCATCTGCAAAGGATCAAGGAAATATGAAGGCTCCAGATTTCCTTAAAGTCCTCAGTCCCTTGGTTGCAATGCTCCCATCAGTAGATGTTCATAGTCCAGAGGCTGAAGCAGGAAAGAGGTAAAATGGAGCTATTTCCAGGCCAGGGCCTTTTAGCTCCTGCCGAGTAAAGGGAAATCTGTTCTCACTGTGAAAGAGTCACGTGGGCAAGTTACACGTCCATGGCCCCCACCCACCTTCTAGTTAGAACGTTCACAAACCGTCCATTCGGTGTCGACAGGCGTTTCCCACTGTGAGCCGAGCGTTCCCGAATGGGCCATTCACCGTGACTTGTCCCTTCACGTGCGGGCTAAATACCTTGTGGGCGTTCCCCCAGGTGCAAACCTGTGGCAAACAGAGCTGTCAAGGTTCCTTCCCCACTCTGAACTCTAGGGTACAGATGTGGGGACCTGCATGAAAGACCCCCTAAGATTATTCTTTCCAGCTTAGGTTAAAAACTTCCCCAAGGTACAAACTTTGCCTTGTCCTTGAACCCTATGCTGACACCACCAAGCGTGTTAAACAAAGAACAGGGAAAGAGCCCACTTGGAGACGTCTTCCCCCCCAAATATCCCCCCAAGCCCTACACCCCCTTTCCTGGGGAAGGCTTGGTAAAAATCCTCACCAATTGGTACAGGTGAACACAGACCCAAGCCCTTGGATCTTAAGAACAATGTAAAATCAATCAGGTTCTTAAAAGAAGAATTTTAATTAAAGAAAAGACAAAAGAATCGCCTCTGTAAAATCAGGATGGTAAATACCTTACAGGGAAACCAGATTCAAAACACAGAGAATCCCTCTAGGCAAAACCTTAAGTTACAAAAAGACACAAAAACAGGAATCTACGTTCCCTCCAACACAGCCATTTTACCAGCCATTAAACAAAAGGAAATCTTTTCCATTTTCCAGCTAGATTACTCACTAACTTAACAGAAGTTCTGAGTCTGCATTCCTGACCTGTTCCGGGCAAAAGCATCCCACAGCCAGACAGACCCTTTGTTTCCCACCCACTCCCGATTTGAAAGTAACTTGTCTCCTCATTGGTCATTTTGGTCAGGTGCCAGCGAGGTTCCCTAGCTTCTTAACCCTTCACAGGTAACAGGATGTTGCCTCTGGCCCGGAGGGGTTTTATAGCACTGTGGACAGAAAAGTGGTTACCCTTCCCTTTATATTCATGACAAGAGCGAATATTCAGAACTTCAGAAACCAAGATGAGACATGCATAGAGATCGCAGACTCATAAGTGCCAGCTAGTTCACCTGCGCGACTGTTCCCCAAAGAGATTCTGAAGAAATCACACCCCGGACCTGAGACCGTAGGCGCCGACTTCTACTGACACCCGTGGGTGCTCGACCCCCCTGTGCCCCCGGCCCCGCCCCAAAGTCCCCGCCCCAACTCCGCCCCCTCCCGCCCCCATCCCACCCCCTTCCCCAAAGTCCCCACCCCAACTCCGCCCCCTCCCGCCCCATCCCAACCCCTTCCCCAAAGTCCCCGCCCCAACTCTGCCCCCTCCCACCCCCCTCCCAACCCCTTCCCCAAAGTCCCCGCCCCAACTCCGCCCCCTCCCGCCCCCCTCCCACCCCCTTCCCCAAAGTCCCCGCCCCAACTCTGCCCCCTCCCACCCCCCTCCCAACCCCTTCCCCAAAGTCCCTGCCCCAACTCCGCCCCCTCCCGCCCCTCCCAACCCCTTCCCCAAAGTCCCCGCCCCAACTCCGCCCCCTCCCGCCCCATCCCAACCCCTTCCCCAAAGTCCCCGCCCCAACTCCGCCCCCTCCCGCCCCCCTCCCAACCCCTTCCCCAAAGTCCCCGCCCCAACTCCGTCCCCTCCCACCCCCATCCCAACCCCTTCCCCAAAGTCCCCGCCCCAACTCCAGCCCCCTCCCACCCCCATCCCAACCCCTTCCCCAAAGTCCCCGCCCCAACTCTGCCCCCTCCCACCCCCCTCCCAACCCCTTCCCCAAAGTCCCCGCCTCAACTCCGCCCCCTCCCGCCCCCCTCCCAACCCCTTCCCCAAAGTCCCCGCCCCAACTCCGCCCCCTCCCGCCCTATCCCAACCCCTTCCCCGAAGTCCCCGCCCCAACTCCATCCCCTCCCACCCCCATCCCAACCCCTTCCCCAAAGTCCCTGCCCCAACTCCGCCCCCTCCCAACCCCTTCCCCAAAGTCCCCGCCCCAACTCCGCCCCCTCCCGCCCCCATCCCAACCCCTTCCCCAAAGTCCCCGCCCCAAGCTCCAGTCCCGGAGCACCCACGGAGTCGGCGCCTTTGTGTGCCAGCACCAGGCCCCCCTGGAGTCTCGTTATCTGTTAGGTAACAACAAAGATGGAGGCAGTGACGTGACTCCGTTTAGAGGGCCAGGTTAACTTTCAGCTGTCCAGGTGTGACAGCGCCTTTCGTCAGGGAGGGCGCATTGCCCGGCCCACGTTCAGGTCAACGGGCTTCGGCGGTCCTCTGCAGGTCACTCTTTAACGTTCATCAAACGAGGTGGGTGCTGAGGCGGTTCAAAGCAGAACACAGGGTTTTAGGTTTGCAAATCTGTGACCCTCGGCCTCTTTGAGATTTTATGACGATTTATTTTGCTGGTCATAACGTGGGAGGGTCTCCTCTCCGCCCTCTGCTCACGCGGTTACGTGCGTGTCTTGTCGCGCTCTTCCGAACACCAGCCGGAAGGCATTTCTGTTTCAGTAAGTGGGGACCGAGAAGGCTGGTCATTTGTTCAGGTTCACACTGATTAACGCCGAAAACAATCGGGGCTGTTAAACTTTCTCCAAATTCCCTAGAAAATTAAGGTCAGCTGGGTCATTACACAAATTGAATCTACTTCCCCCTGTTACGTAGCCTCACACTTTCTTATCAACGGTCTGAAATGGGCCATCTTGATGTTCACTACAAAAGCTTTTTTTTTCTCCTGCTGATAATAGCTCATCTTAATTAATTAGCCTCTTAGAGTTGGTCTGGCAACTTCCACCTTTTCAGCTTCTCTGTATATATCTATCTTCTTACTGTATGTTCCACTCTGTGCATCTGATGAAGTGAGTTTTAGCCGACGAAAGCTTAGGCTCTAATAAATGTGTTCGTCTCCAAGGTGCCACAAGTCCTCCTGTTCTTTTTGCGGACACAGACTAACACAGCTGCTCCTCTGAAACATTTTGCAGTATGGCATGGATAATTCAGACCCGTGGGGAGAAACAGAATCAAAAACACTGTTTAAACACTGTTAGGATATAGATATTCAGGTCTGTCTGTAAAGGCCTATACTCTAAGAATTTAGGTGTATTCTTATCACTTGGCTAGTTCTAGAGGTACAAAAGAAAGAATCAAAATCACTGTCTGCCGGTGTAAGGGCTTTCTCTCACGGCGACAGTCTGAGGCCCTGTTCTTAGATTAAGGCCTTTGGCTAAGCAACAGAGGCAGCCATAAGCTGGGAAGCGAATGGTCAGATCCTCACATCCCAAACTAGTCGCACTGAAAGACGGTGCTATTGGGCTGTTAGGATACAATCCTGTCCTGATAGTGCCTGTCGGCTCCAGAGAAAGGGAAGTGCCTAGAAGATGTAAAAGGAAACTTAGTCTGATAGCATCCTGTCTGGCAAAAACTCACTTATCAATAGCCGGGATGTGAAATCCTCACTTCTGTATTGTTTTGTCATTATAGTTCCCACTTCGCTATTGTTTGTCTGTATAATCTCTGTCTGGTTCTGTGATTGTTCCTGTCTGCTGGATAATTAATTTTGCTGGGTGTAAACTAATTAAGGTGGTGGGATATAATTGGTTACATAATCATGTTACAATATGTTAGGATTGGTTAGTTAAATTTCAGGAAAGTGATTGGTTAAGGTATAGCAAAGTAGAACTCAAGTTTTACTATATAATCTGCAGTCAGTCAGGGTGTGGGTGGGGGAAATGGGAACAGGGAATGGGCGTGGGGAAAATTGGAATCACGTTTGGCTAAGGGGGCAGGAATGGGAACAGGGACACGGGTGTAAGGCTCTGTGGTGTCAGAGCTGGGAAGGGGGACACTAAGGAAGGAAACGGGAATCATGCTTGCTGGAAGTTCACCCCAATAAACATCGAATTGTTTGCACCTTTGGACTTCGGGTATTGTTGCTCTCTGTTCATGCGAGAAGGACCAGGGAAGTAAGCGGGTGAAGGAATAAGCCCAAGTGCTCTCCTGCAGCACCCCCTGCTGGCCCAAGCTTTCTTCGCTCAAAGCCAGAGAGAGTTTAAATAAACGCTTTGTTTTAGAGACTGATTTCTGGGGTGGGGGGGAGATCCCAGGTTTTCAATTCTGCAGCCTGGCTGTGCTTTACTTTGTCAATTCAGCTAAGCGCAGGCCCTGGGGAAAAATCTGTTCTACCACTTTTAATTCATTTCACGTTCAATGTCCTGGTGCTCCAATGTCCGGGTTTCAAACATGGCCCAGGAATCTTGGGCTAAGAACTATGTTCGGTCGGCTACGTAGCCTTTAAAAAAACCAAACCTGATAAGTGCTGGAACTAGGGGGCTGGGGGTGCAGCACCCCCTGGCTTGAAGTGGTTTTCATCATATACTGGGCCAGCACCGTGGCTGCAGAATCTCCAGATCATTCTTGGGCGTGATATTTTTGGAGATCTTTCTAAGTCATGATGAAAGACATTGTCAGATGATGTGTTGTACCTCGGTCTTTCACCACGAACTATAAATGAGCTGACGCTAAACTACAGGGATAAGATGAACATTTAAAAGTTTGTCAAGGGGGAAAGTAGCATTCGACAGAAAGTATGCGCATTAATTAACAAATGAAGGGTGGATGAAATTAACGATGGCTCAAAAGTAGCTGAGGTACCAATCTTTAACAACAACAAAAAAAAATCTCTTAACAAGTCACTGTAGAATTAAATGACGGATGTTAGCAGCATGGATCTAGACTATAATATATTTTGGTAGCCAAATCTTACAAAGTGTTCAGATTGGCTCGGGTTTACGTGAGCAACTAGCGATGCTAACTCCAAAGGATGATGTTGGAAGGACTTGAGAGACCAAGCAGCACGTCCATGACATTCACAGACGGTCTTCGAGTTTGTGAGACTCTGGCACCCCCAGAAATATTGAGGAGCGCACCAACGGGCGCTAAGGTGACTTCCCAGTTGGAAGAGAAGGACCGACAGCGCAGTGCTCAGAAAGTATCTGGGAAAAAGGTCCTAGCAAAGTGTGGCCCCACTCGGGGGAGATCTGGTAAGATCAAGGCATTCCCAGAGGAATCACCGTTTGTGTGTGCAGCCTATACGGCCCTAGCTGGTAACCTGACCAAAGCCCAGAGTAGGCAAATACCGCCCTTGCTCGAGGGACTTGAAAAGCTTTCCCCGTCTGCCAGCCAGGAAAGGCGCGGCTGCCACAAGGCCACAGTGGAGGGCGGCGCGGCCCCAGGGTGTCAAAGCCTCGTGCTGTAATAATGGGCCGGCTTCTGCTTCCTCCCCTGCTCCTGCGTTACCTGGGGCAAGGACAGTTGCGCAAGAACTGGACTTGTGCGGCCCCTCACGCTGCACGGCACGCGCCGACCCAATGGCCGTGGCCCCCGCGCCGTCGGCTGCCATGCTGGCTGGTGGCGGTGCCGAGCGAGGAGATGGTTTGACCACCGGGGAGACGGACACCAGGACACCACGGCGTTCTGGGTCCTGCCTACCCAAAAGGAAAATCAGAGCGGAAGCAGCAGAGAGCCACCGGAATTACTCAAGGGCTGGAGAAAATGCCTAACGAGACCCATGTTTAACTCACCCCAAAAATTGGCTGGTGATTTAGTGTAGAAGTAACTAGTTATCACCGGCACAAACTTCCCAGGGAAGCGGGGGATTGGCCAGCTCCTGATGGCGTCCAACCCAGAACAGCTGCTTTGGTCAAACACGAAGTGACGGGGCTCGCTTGAGGGGGATCGGGGGGGAGATTTGCCAGCCTGAGACAGGCAGGACGTCAGACTCGATTGGTGAGTCTCCTCCGGCCTTTAAAAAAAAAAAAATCTTTGGACAACGGCAGAAGGGGAAGCCAATGGCTAGAAGATAACATAGCTAGACTAATCCAGTGCAGTTTTTTAAACCAGGGGGGTCCTGAGCCATGGGAACAGCTTGCCTAGGGTTTTGGGAGACGTTCCATCTCTTGACATCTTGAGCGCAAGGTGGGGTTGGTCTTCCGAGAAGAGCCACGTTAGCTCATCCAGAAGTTGACTGGCCGTCTGGAGCAGCCGCTGGGTGGGCTCCTGGCCTGGGGCACACGTGGAGGTAGCTAACGGCAGAAGGGTCCGTCCTCAGAAGTTTGAGATGGAAGGGGTGGGGGGAAAAGAGTTCCCAGTTCTGCAGTGGGAGGAAATTGAGGCCTTTGAAAATTTTCTGCCCTCTCCCAATAAACCCCAGAGAATGAGAGAGAAAGAGACGAACCTTAGATCCTGGCGGTTCTGACAGTCAGGTTGAAATCCCGGCATCAGGGAATATTTAATTGTTTGTACCAAGTGGAACAGTGTGAAGAAGAGAGACCCACTCCAAACCAGGTGGATGTTCAGCACGCCTGGAGAGGGGGAGACCCACTGACTCCACGCCTCCCCCATCCCATGTCGGCATCGGGAAAGCCGGAATTTGAACCTTGGTCCCTCCCCAAGCAAGTGCTGTCGCCCTGTGATTCCTCCGAGGAGAGTGGGGGGGGACGACACTTTTTTTTTTTTTTGGACCAGTTCTGTGGAAAAGGACCTAGGGGTTACAGTGGACGAGAAGCTGGATATGAGTCAGCAGTGTGCCCTTGTTGCCAAGAAGGCCAATGGCATTTTGGGATGTATAAGTAGGGGCATAGCGAGCAGATCGAGGGACGTGATCATTCCCCTCTATTCGACATTGGTGAGGCCTCATCTGGAGTACTGTGTCCAGTTTTGGGCCCCACACTACAAGAAGGATGTGGATAAATTGGAGAGAGTCCAGCGAAGGGCAACAAAAATGATTAGGGGGCTGGAACACATGACTTATGAGGAGAGGCTGAGGGAACTGGGATTGTTTAGTCTGCAGAAGAGAAGAATGAGGGGGGATTTGATAGCTGCTTTCAACTACCTGAGAGGTGGTTCCAGACTATTCTCAGTGGTAGAAGATGACAGGACAAGGAGTAATGGTCTCAAGTTGCAGTGGGGGAGGTTTAGGTTGGATATTAGGAAAAACTTTTTCACTAGGAGGGCGGTGAAGCACTGGAATGCGTTACCTAGGGAGGTGGTAGAATCTCCTTCCTTAGAAGTTTTTAAGGTCAGGCTTGACAAAGCCCTGGCTGGGATGATTTAATTGGGGATTGGTCCTGCTTTGAGCAGGGGGTTGGACTAGATGACCTCCTGAGGTCCCTTCCAACCCCGATATTCTATGAAATTGTATCCTGGACCTGGTGCAAAAGTTTCATCAAATCACAGTGTCTGGCGGGAACATATCTGCCAATGAAACCAATGTTTCCTGCAAAGATAATCCCTGCCTGCCTCTGCCTTGCAAAAGTACTTCTGGCCACCCCACCCCCAGACTGGTCTGGACGCAAGATGTTCATTGCGTAGCATCTCCAAGATGCAGCCGTTCCTATCCCTCCACCCAGCTAAGCCTCCGGTCCAGATGCGCATCTTGGTTTCTGGACCATCCTTTCCCCTGGCCCTCACAAACGCAATCTTGCCCGGCTCAGATCTGTCCACAAAGCCACTGCACAGCTGAGACCACGTCAGCCTCCTCTGGCTCCCCCTTCTCCATCGTATCCAACACAAGCTACTTGTCTTCACGTGCAACGCCTGTCACTGACGATTCCCAGCTGACCTGTCGTCCCTCACCTTGGAGTAGCCCGTGCTCCCATCGCCCCACTGAAACATTTTCAGACAAGCCCCTTTGGGCTTTCTCCCTGCTGGCCCTCATGCCTGGGAAGACCTACCTGTAAAGATCCACAAAACTCACTTATCCTTCTCCCCTCTCCTTTGCCGTGGGGTCTACAAAAAAACCACACAACTACTGGACTATGCTGATACCACGGTCTGTAACACTGACCAACATGGTCTCCGTGCTCCCCTGCCTGTATTTGGCTGCTATCCCATGTCTTATATCTCACTTGTGAGCTTCTTGGGGAAAGAGTCCATCTTTTTGTTGCATGTTTGTACAGCATGGTCCATGACGGAGGCCTTGTTAATTATTTGTATTACCCTAAGAAGTTCTCCAGGTCATGAACCATTCTTGGGGCTCTTCCAAGAGCTCTGATGTCTCCGGGCGAGTGACCACAGCCACAGAGAAGACAACTCCAAGACCAGGAAGCCATTTTTTATTATTATTATTATTAATCCGGTCACTGTACATACAAAGTATTAAAAAACCACCCAGACTTCGAGGGAAGCGACGCTTTCTGAACAGATGCCACAGCAAGCTGGTTCGGTCCCGGAGATGCGAGGATGGTTATAATGGACACACCAGAAAGGACCCGGTGGGTTTATACCTCTGTACCCAACCTTTATCCTTCTCCAGCTTTGCCATCTCACCGGCATGCCCCGGGAGGGCTCACAAGCCATCTGCATCTAAGGCGATGATGTGAAGGCCACCTGGTCTCCACTGGAGATTTAGGGCAGCTGTTCCCAATGGGAACAAGCTGTGTGGATCTCCTAGGGTCCACAGTTTCAACCTCTGCTCAGGCCTAAAGGACTCAATTATCCATCGGCTTCCCACAGGTCTTGAGATACAGAAGACCCCAAACCAACCCACTGTCTAGTGTCTGGGACAAAGATCCGGGACCTTTGTTCTCCACTGGGGGTGGGGGGTGGTGGAGGAGCTGCCTATGCTTCTTAGCTTGGGGGGCATGCCTTCAGGAGAACTGTGGGTGAGCAAGAGAGATTTGGGGGTACAGCTGCCTCCAACTCAACCTCAGGGCCATGGGGGCTGGTTTTGTCCCACCAGCCTCGGTGGAAAAGCTGAGGACGGTCTCCTGCCCATGGGACGATGGGGTATTCAGACCTGCCATCCTGAGCTAGGGTTCGCAGAGGCTTCCAGGGAGAAGACTCCCCTCCAGCATTGTGTCTAAAATAGCAAACGTCTCTCTGCTTTAGCTCAGGGTCAGTCATCACTTCACCCTTCGAGACACAGGCCAGAAGAGGAGACTAGATTCTAGGGGGGTCGGGGAGGGTCTTGAAACCCTTCAGAAGGCAGGTGGCAGATTCAGGGGGTGCTGAGGTACCCCTCCCCATCCTGTCTGTAGTAGCTGGCTTTCCCTGGTCCCCTTCCTAGGCTGTGGCGGACCTACAGAGGACACGGGAGGGGAGAGGAGGCAGCTACTTATGGGATGGAGAAGACCAGGGAGAAGGCAATAAGGCTTGATGGAAGACCACAGGAAAAGGCAACTTGAGGGGGTGGAGTGGAGCCTGCTAATGAAGAGTGTGGCGAGGAGGATCCGGGAGGGAAAAGTGTGTAGCAGAGAGGGCATGGAGGTTAGGGCTGGGAAGAGGAGAGCCAGGGGTTATTTCAGCAGCCACCACCCCAGCAGGGCTCCCAGCCCAGACAGCAGGGGAAGCCCGGCTGCCCGGGTGGGGCCAGCAGCATTGCATAGGTTCGTCTCACAGCAGGTCCGGTTGTAGCTGACCTCGAAGATGGTGTCCTTCTGCTCCGTCATGTTGCAGATCTCACGGGTCAGGCTGCAGCCATACTTGGAGAACAGCAGGACCTTGCCTGCAGGGAGAGAATGGGGTAGCCATGAGCAGGGGTACAGGATTCCTGGGTTCAATTCCTGGCTTGCGGAGGGACTCCTGTTTTATCCCCAGCTCTGAGCAGGGGAAGTGGAAGGGGGAAGGTCTTGCAGTAGCTCTGGGAAAGTGATCCAACCACCCATAAGGTGGATCATCAGCAGGATTTGAACCCTGGGCCTGCCCTCCACCCCTTGAGCTAGAGGAGAGACATATCAGTAACTAGCAGTAGTAGGTTGTTATTCTCTAGGGGACAAGTCATAGGAGGGGCAGGGGCAGCAGTCCGGGTGTGTTTTGCCCTTGAGTTATAGGAGCTTTATCCACCACTGACACAGAATCCAAACATCTCCACCAGCAGGTCCCAGCGGCAGGGGACCATGTGAGATGGGGCAGGTGGGTGTCTGAGGTAGACACCTCCAGAACCGTCCTCTAACTCCCTTCTCTCACCCCCCTGCACTGCTCAGAGATGGGAGCAAACCCCACGGGACCTTTCCAAGCGCCTGTCTGGAGGAGCTGTCCTTTATCTGTTCCCTCCAGCGCCAAACCCTGGACTCCAGGACGTTCCAGAACACCCCCTCCCCCCGCCCCGGATTTGTTAGCCAACTTCTGAAGAGCAAAGGAGGGCGTCCATCTGGAGGCACCCCCATTTCAAGAGAGACACCCCCCCTTCTCTCTCCAGTCTCAGGACCTCCCTCTCTAGTCCCTCACCTTGAGTTCCTCTCATCTGGCAGTTTGGATGCAGCTCTCTGGAGACCCCCCACCCCCCATGTGAGGTCCCTTGGAGACCCAGCCGCCCTGGGAGACAACCAAGGCTAGTGCAAAAAAGGGCCCTTTGCTTTGGAGGGATGGACCTCCCCCGGGATCTGAGCTGTGACTGAGGCTACGTCGACCCATCCAGGGTTGGTTCCTCATCTCCAACAGCAACCAGACGCTGCAGAATAAACTCCCCCGGCTCCTCCCCCTAGATTCAGAGCAGTCCCGGCTCCAGGCTGGGGGTGAGTCTAACACGGAGATTGGAAGGGTTCCTTGGACTTACCAATGTAGGCCTTGGTGGTCTCACAGACTTGGCCTTTCTCTGGCGTGCAGGGGCTGCGGGAGTGGAAGCAGAGAGCGCCCACCTGGAACTTGCAGACCCTGCAAATGAGGCCTTGAGCTGCATGGAAAGACACGAGGTAAGTCAGCGGAGAGTCATGGGGGGCTGGGAGCCAGGACTCCTGGGTTCTTCACCCCTCACTCTGAGCCATGTTCACCGCCCCCGTGCCAAGAGAGAACTAAGCCAAGGCACTGGAGCGAGCTGTCTGGGTGCTATTTGCCGTTGCTGTTGTTTTCTTTGCTGGATTGGCAAAGTGCGAGGGGGTGGGACGCACTCTGGCATCGAAACCCTGCATGTGGGCACACACCCCACAGGGTGTGTGTGAGAGACTGGGGGGGGGGGCAGGGCAGGTGGAGAACCAGCCTCAGAGAGGCCCTGACTCACTCGAGTGACTTACCCAGCCCTGGCGATTGGGACATGTAGGAAGCTACCCAACAGCCAAGAGCTCCTCACGCGGCCATGCGGCTGCTTCTGGGGTGGAGGGCGGAAAGCTACCTGCAATCCCAGTGCGCAGACACAGCCGCAATATTTCCCACTCCATGGCCGGGGCAGGACCGGACCCTCAAAGGGCTCTTTGTCCCAGGCAGAATGGGGTTAGCCAGGCTGGGAGCCAGCCAGGGACTGGGGCACGTGCCCCAAATCCTGCTACCTGAGGTTTCACATGTGATCACACGCAGGGCGAGGATGAAACACTTGACCCTGAGCATTATCCCATCAGGGGAAAGCAGGATCGCCGAGCAGCGACAGCATGCAGCTGGGGAGGAAGTCAGGACTCCTGGGTTCTATCCCCATCCCTGGGAGGGGAGTGGGGGACTAGTGGGTAGAGCAGGGGGGGTTGGGAGCCAGGACTCCTGGGTTCTATCCCCAGGAATTTAAGCTTTCAGTGCAGCCCTGTGCATGCCAGGGAACATACAAGAATGTTAAGAGTCCCTTGAGTGGGTGGAGAACTCCGAGGTTATCCAAGTTTAGCGTTCAAGCGGGGTGTTTCGAGTGTGCCAGCCACAAGAAAGGGCGCAATCTCCACCCACAGGGACACTCGAGCGAGTCAAGAGGGTTTTGAGTCATTCCAAGAGCCCACTCGATGCCCCGACGGCCCTGAAACCAGTCGCGCAGCTCCACAGGGCCCCTCCCGCCCCACATCCACAAAACAGAGCAGTCGCGGCTCTCCCCAGTGTGCGCCCCGGGGCGGATGAGCAAGGCGGTCACCCCACCCTTGTGGGACCAGACCGCTTTCCACCTTGCACAAGGGACTGACACCAAGTTCCGAGTCTCTGGTTATTAAAAGTTAATTGAAAGGAGTCTCCCGCCACCCCCGCCCCCCTCAAAGGGAAAGCATTTCATACACAACGTGCAAATACACACAGCGGTGAAGTGATTTTCTCTTCCCCCGCTTTAAACTTGGAGGGGGGAAAAAGCAGTTTCAAGGTTCTCCATCTGGGAAGGGAGCTTAAAGAAAAATCCCCTCATAATTTCCCCTCTCCTAGAGGAGACAGAAGTCCCCAGTCTGCCCTCGGAAAGAAAGAAACAACAAGAAAAGCAACTTCAAGGTCCCCTCTTGAAACTGCGTTTTATTAATGACAGTTTTGAGACCCGCCCCTGCCCCGGGTGAGCTGGGATTCGCAGGGAGAAGCCAGGTTGGGGGCGGCCTCGCCCCAAAGAGCTGGAAGTACCCGAGCAAATCCCAAGTTCTGTGCTGGGCAGGGAGAAAGGCCAGGGACCCATTTGGCTCAAGACACCCAGCGAGCTGGGAATGGAACCCAGGAGTCCTGGCTCCCAGTCCCTCCTGCTCTAACCCACCACACGCTGCTCCCTTCCCAGAGCTAGGAAGAGAACCCAGGAGTCCTGGCTCCCAGCCCTACCTCAATTTCCACCCTGCAGACTCCTGCAGCTCTAACTCAGGATTTACTCAGACAAAAACGCCCTTGACAGACCCGGAGACATTCCCTCCTCCCGTACTCGGGGGGGACACATCCACCCACCCCGAAGCCCCCGGGGGTTTCACGGCAAGCCAAACACCCCCGAGGATCTTCAGCCAGGGTGGGGCTCCCGCTCTCCCGGCCGCTAGCAAAAGCGGAGTCGCTCCGGATTCGCACCTGGGTCACGGAGCTCAGAACCCAGCCCCGGCCCCAGCCCGAGCCCCCACCCTCACGGCAGATCTTTGGGGTCGCTGGCCCCCCAGGACCCCCCGATACTCACCCAGGGCACCGCACAGCAGCAGGGACAAACCCAGGAGCAGAACTTTGCTCATCCCGGCTCGGTTCAGGGCGGCTCAGGGGAGGCTGAAAGTGACCAAGCGAGGAGGGGAATGAACCAGGCAGGCGAGGCCCCAGCAGGTGGAAAGTGCCACCGCCCAAGTGTTTCCCTGGGGAAACTAAGGCAGGCGGGGCCCATCCTGGGTATTTATCCCTCGGCGGGGCTGGCAGCAGCCAATCAGGGGGCAGGGCCCGGGAGAGGGAGACGCTCAGATGCTGGGAATTGAAAACTAAGACCCAGAGAAAAGGAGGTGACAGGCTGCTCGAATTCCCGGCCAGCCCCACCGGTGCCCCTCACTCCCGACCCGCAGCCCCCTGGGCTCCCCCCCAGCCCCGCCGGTGCCCCTCACTCCCGACCCGCAGCCCCCTGGGCTCCCCCCCAGCCCCACCGGTGCCCCTCACTCCCGACCCGCAACCCCCTGGGCTCCCCCCCAGCCCTGCTGGTGCCCCTCACTCCCGACCCGCAACCCCCTGGGCTCCCCCCCAGCCCTGCTGGTGCCCCTCACTCCCAACCCGCAGCCCCTGCCAGCCTGGCCCTGGGCTCTGCTTGAGGAGTGGGAAATGCTGCGTAAGGATTTTGTCTGTTGCCGGCAGCTGCAAACACTCGTGGCCGGTGGCTCACTCGCAGCTCACAGGGCTGAATTCGGGCTCCGGCTCCGCGCCCACCCCGGGGCTGGGCAGTAACTTCTGTCGTCAGAAGGGGGTTGCAGTGCAGTGACCTTCGAGAACTGCAACATCTGACTCAGAAAACCCAGGGAGGGAACCCAGGAGTCCGGGCTCCCAGACACCCCCCCAACCACTAGACCCCACTCCCCTCCCAGAGCTGGGGAGAGAACCCAGGAGTCCTGGCTCCCAGACCCGCCCCCCCCGCTCTAACCACTAGACCCCACTCCCCTCTCAGAGCTGGGGAGAGAACCCAGGAGTCCTGGCTCCCAGAGCCCCCCCCGCTCTAACCACTAGACCCCACTCCCCTCCCAGAGCTGGGGAGAGAACCCAGGAGTCCTGGCTCTCAGCCCCCCTGCTCTAACCACTAGACCCCACTCCCCTCCCAGAGCGAGGGAGAGAACCCAGGAGTCCTGGCTCCCAGACCCGCCCCCCCCGCTCTAACCACTAGACCCCACTCCCCTCTCAGAGCTGGGGAGAGAACCCAGGAGTCCTGGCTCCCAGAGCCCCCCCCCGCTCTAACCACTAGACCCCACTCCCCTCCCAGAGCTGGGGAGAGAACCCAGGAGTCCTGGCTCTCAGCCCCCCCTGCTCTAACCACTAGACCCCACTCCCCTCCCAGAGCGAGGGAGAGAACCCAGGAATCCGGGCTCCCAGACCCGCCCCCCCCACTCTAACCACTAGACCCCACTCCCCTCCCAGAGCGGGGGAGAGAACCCAGGCGTCCGGCTCCCCGCTCGGCCCACGGGTCGCTGAGTCACATCAACGCTCTCCCGTCCCACGACACTCATTACGGCTCACGCGGGCCGGGGCGGTTTGTGAAATTTCCTGGGGCTGGTAGGAGGAGGCCTCGGCCCTGCGGGGGCGGGGAGGGAAATCACAAACCGAGGGGCCTGGAGACAAGGGGCAGGGAGGGGGTGGCTCAGTCAGGGAGGGTGGAGAAGTGGCCTCCGGGGCTGGGGGGGGAGGGAAATGGGGCAGGGGCCTGTCCCCTCTGGGGGGCGCCGGCTCCCATCCGGCCCCAGGGCAGGGACTGGCTGGCTCAGGGGGGCGGGGAACTGGACCCAGACTTTGCAACGTTCTGTCCTCTTTGTATGGAGCCGATGCGTGCCTCGGTTTCCCTCTCTCCGTGGCACTGCTGCCCCGTGGGGGCGAGAGGGTTGCGGCTGCTCCAGGACCAGGGCCAGAGGCCGGCGGGGCGTGTGCCCCCCTGGCTGTCCGGGGTGGGGGGCCGAACCCGGCTCAAATCAGACAAGGAGACGCCCCAGGATCGGCCAATCAGCAGGAAACCTGGCCAGGGACCTGGGAGGTCACAAGGGATCGGGGCGCGGGACAAAGGGGACTTGCGGGGGGGCTGAGGAGCCCGGGCCAGGGGAAAGGGGGGACCCCGGAGAGAGGGGGGCGCACCCAGGAGACAGGGCCAGGCTGGGGCATGGACGGGCCCCGTGACGCCGGCTCCGAGCCGGCCCTGGTGGCAGAAGGCAGCACCCCCCCAGTGGAGAGTCGCCCCGTTTCGTTCGGACCCGCCCCTGCCTGAAAGCTGTGGGTCTGACTATCAGTGAGATGTGGCGGGCCCCATTCCCCGCCCCCCTGAGCCAGCCGGTCCCTGCCCTGGGGGCAGATGGGAGCCGGCGCCCCCCAGAGGGGACAGGCCCCTGCCCCATTCCCCGCCCCCCTGAGCCAGCCGGTCCCTGCCATGGGGGCAGATGGGAGCCGGCGCCCCCCAGAGGGGACAGGCCCCTGCCCCATTCCCCGCCCCCCTGAGCCAGCCGGTCCCTGCCATGGGGGCAGATGGGAGCCGGCGCCCCCCGGGGGGGACAGGCCCCTGCCCCATTCCCCGCCCCCCTGAGCCAGCCGGTCCCTGCCATGGGGGCAGATGGGAGCCGGCGCCCCCCAGAGGGGACAGGTCCCTGCCCCATTCCCCGCCCCGTGCCCTGTTCCTGCCCCTTCACGCCTCACCCACTGCGTGGGGCCGATAAGAGCAGAGTAAACTCGGGCGTGTTCAGGGCGAACCCGGCTCCAGATGCGCAGCACCCGGCGCGGGACTGAGGCCACTTCAGGCTCCTGCTTCGCCGGGGACCCAGCGACCGACCCCCCCTCCCCGCCCCCCGCTGCTCAGGGGGCTGCAGGTGTCCGGCGCCATGGGCCGGACCCTGCTCCTCGCGGGCGCCTGCCTGCTCTGCTGGGCCACCGGTGCGGGGCCGGGCTGGGGCCGGGGGGCGGGAGCGGGGCAGGGGCCTGACCCCTCTGGGGGGCGCCAGCTCCCCCTGGCCCCAGGGCGGGGGGCTGAGGGGCTCAGGGGGGCGGGGAACGGGGCAGGGGCCTGTCCCCTCTGGGGGGCGCCTGCTCCCACCAGACCCCAGGGCGGGGGGCTGAGGGGCTCAGCGGGGCGGGAACGGGGCAGGGGCCTGACCCCTCTGGGGGGCGCCGGCTCCCCCTGGCCCCAGGGCGGGGGGCTGAGGGGCTCAGGGGGGCGGGGAACGGGGCAGGGGCCTGAACCCTCTGGGGGGCGCCTGCTCCCACCAGACCCCAGGGTGGGGGCTGAGGGGCTCGGGGGGGGGGAATGGGGCAGGGGCCTGTCCCCTCCGGGGGGCGCCGGCTCCCCCCGGCCCCAGGGCGGGGGGCTGAGGGGCTCAGGGGGGCAGGGCGGGTGTCGGGGGGTCTGACGGGGTGTCCATCTCTCCGGGCAGGGGGGGCGCTGCAGTGCCGTGTGTGCGAGGTGGGGAACCCCTACGAGGGCTGCGTGTGGGGCCAGGGGACGTGCACGGCCCCCCCCGGGGGCGTCTGCTGGAGCCACATCGCCACCTTCGGTAAGTCCCCACTGGGGGGCGCTGGGCTGGGCCTCGGGGGGCGGGAGGGGAGGGGGCCAGGCCCCCCGGGCGATGCAGGGCCCCTGCCCCACTCTGCCCCCCTCCTTCCTCTCTGCTCCGTCCCCTCCTTCCCCGCTCCCGCCCCCCGCTTTCCGCCTCGCCCCGTGGCTGGAGGTGTTGAGGTAGCCAGGGCTGGGGGGCAGGAAGGCTGGGGCTCATTGCCGGGGGGCAGGGGGACAGGGGGCTGGCGATGTGAGGCCTGGGGGGCAGAGGCCTGGAGGTGTGGGGCAGGGGGAGCTGGGACCAGGGGGTCAGAGGTGGGGGGCTGGAGGTTTTCGGGGGCAGGGGGTTGGAGGTGTGGGGCTGGAGGGCAGGGGGCCAGAGGTGGGGGGCGGAGGGGGCTGGCGTCGTTCTGAGTCCACCCCCCCCCCGACACAGGCTTGTCTCCCCCCAGGCCCCCTCTTCTCGCTGTCCACCCTGGGCTGCGACCCCCCCGGGGCCCCCCGTGACGCGGCCGGGCTCCTCGACCCCTTCTTCGGCTTCACCTACAACCGCACCTGCTGCAATGACACGGACCTCTGCAACGCGCCCCCCGCCCTGCCCGCCCGCTGGCCCTGGAGCCGCGCCCCCCCCGCCCCCCCTGCCCCCCACGCTGCCCTGCTGGGGGCCCTGGCGCTCTGGGCCCTGCACTGAGCCAGAGCCCCCCCCCCAGCCCCCCACGACTCCCCCAGCACCCTGCCTTCCCAGGCTCACCAGAGACCCGACAACAACAAACCGGCCCCCGAGAGACCCTACAATAACAAACGAGCCTCCGAAGCCCCTGAATGACCCGACAACAACAAACTGGACCCTGAGAGACCCTACAATAACAAACGAGCCTCTGAAGCCCCTGAATGACCCGACAACAACAAACCGGCCCCTGAGAGACCCTACAATAACAAACGAGCCTCTGAAGCCCCTGAATGACCCGACAACAACAAACCGGCCCCCGAGAAACCCTACAATAACAAACGAGCCTCTGAAGCCCCTGAATGACCCGACAACAACAAACCGGCCCCCGAGAAACCCTACAATAACAAACGAGCCTCTGAAGCCCCTGAATGACCTGACAACAACAAACCGGCCCCCGAGAGACCCTACAATAACAAACGAGCCTCTGAAGCCCCTGAATGACCCGACAACAACAAACCGGCCCCCGAGAGACCCTACAATAACAAACGAGCCTCCGAAGCCCCTGAATGACCCGACAACAACAAACCGGACCCTGGAGACCCTGCCATAACACATTGGCCCACTGAGTCTCCAACACTCCCAAGAGAGCCTACAAAGAAACCCTGGCCCCCGTGCAAGCCCAGCACTCAAGAAAGACCCTACGATAACAAACCAACCTGTGAAGACCCAGAGAGGCCCTAGAACAACAAAACAGTCCACAGAGCCCCAGGGCTTACGAGGGACCCTACAATAACGAACCAGGCCAGGCCTGTGCTCAAGGACTCTCCCATAACAAGCTGGCCAGCGCTGACCCCGTGCTCAGAAGACCCTACAATAACAAACAGGCATGTCGACGGTCCCGAGAGACCCCCCAGTAACAAACCGGCTCTGCGGCCTTGGGAGGAGCCTGACCTAAGTAAACAATTGAATGAGCTGACGTGTCTGGTGCTTTGAAAGGCAAACGGAGCCTGGGGCTGGGTGCCAGGACTCCTGGGTTCTATCCCCGGTTCTGTGAGCTGGGGGAAGGGGTGGGAGAGCCCAGGGGGCTGCGGGTCGGGAGTGAGGGGCGCTGTGGGGGCAGGGCTGGGCTAGCAGGGGCAGTGGGTCGGGAGTGAGGGGCACTGGCAGAGCTGGGTGGGGGCAGGGCTGGGCTGGCAGGGGGCTGCGGGTCAGGAGTGAGGGGCACTGGGGGGGCGGGGGGGGCTCAGTCCTATTTCCAACACCTCCCTCCCCACCCCTGTTAACTCACCAGGCTCCTCGCTGCCTCCACCCCCAGCAGGGCGTCCCTGGGGGCGGGGAGGGAAAGGGGGCGTCCCTGGGGCGTCCCTGGGGCGGGGAGGGAAAGGGGGCATCCCTGGGGGCCGGGAAGGGGGGTCTGTGGGATCCCCCAGCTCCATCCCCCAGCGGGGGCCTTGTGGGAATGGGAGGGCGGGGGAATGGACCCTTCCCCTTCAAACCATGTTGAACCCCCACTGGCCAAAGGAGGGCTGGGCCTTTCCCTGCCCCCCCATCCTAACCTGAGCCCCGGCCAGCCCCCAACCTGCCCCCTCATCTCCCCACCCCAGCAGTTCCCCAGCTTTACCCCATCCCCTTAACCCCTGACCCACCCCGACCTGAATCCCGGCCCCTTATTCCCCTCACCTCAACCCCAGCCCCCCCAACTGTTCCTGCCCCCCCCGACCCCCCTGCCTGTCCCAGCTCCCTGCCTCATTCCCTGGGGCTCCCTCCAGGGGGCGCTGTCGTGGGGCTGGTGCAGGCCTAGCTGCCCGTATGGACCCCCCGGGGGAGCAGCCCCCTATTGCCTGGCTGGGGGAGGGGTTTGGGGGGGGTTGGGGGGGGCAGTCTCACCCCCCTGCTCCCTGTTCCCAGGCGCGGCCCTGCAGTGCCTGAAATGCGGCTTCACCGCGTTCGACGCCCCCCGTCAGCTCACCCCGGTCCCCTGCCAGGCCGGGCAGCTCTGCGCCACCAGCCGGGGCCACGCCGGTAACGGCCCCCTGCCCCCGGCTTCGGGCTCCTTCCCCCTGCCTGCCACCTGCCCTCGCCCTGGGGCGCCCTCCCTCTCTGTCCCCCATTCCCCATCCCTGGGTTCTCCGTCCCCGTCCCGTTCCCCCGTCCCCAGTCCCCTGGTTCGCCAGCTCCGTCCCTGTCCCCAGTCCCCGGGTTCTCCATCCCCGTCCCGTTCCCCAGTCCCCGGTTCTCCAGCTCCGTCCCCGTGCCCCGTTCCCGGGTTCTCCATCCCCGTCCTGTTCCCCCGTCCCCAGTCCCCAGGTTCTCCAGCTCTGTCCCTGTCCCGTTCCCCAGTCCCCGGGTTCTCCGTCCCCGTCCCGTTCCCCAGTTCTCCGGCTCCGTCCCCATCCCCAGTCCCTGGGCTCTCCAGCTCCGTCCCCGTCCCCCGTCCCCAGTCCTCGGGTTCTCCGTCCCCGTCCCGTTCCCCCGTCTCCAGTCCCCAGGTTCTCCGGCTCCATCCCCGTCCCCCGTCCCCAGTCCCCGGGTTCTCCGTCCCCGTCCTGTTCCCCCGTCCCCAGTCCCCGGTTCTCCAGCTCCGTCCCCGTCCCCCATCCCCAGTCCCCTGGTTCTCCAGCTCTGTCCCTGTCCCCCATCCCCAGTCCCCAGGTTCTCCAGCTCCGTCCCCATCCCCAGTTCTCCGGCTCCGTCCCCATCCCCCGTCCCAGTCCCCAGGTTCTCCAGCTCCGTTCCCGTCCCCAGTCCCCAGTTCTCCGGCTCCGTCCTCATCCCCCGTCCCTGGTTCTCCGGCTCCGTCGCTCTCTCTCGTTCCTTTTCTTATTCCCTCGTTTTCTCGCTCTCGTTCCTTCGTTCCCTTTTTCCTTCTCTCTCACTCTCTTTCCCTGGTTTCCTCCCGCCGTCCTTTGCTCTCCTTTCCTCCTTTCCTCCCCTTATTCCCTCTCTCCCCCCCCAGCTGGCCACAAGACGATTGTGCGGAAGAGCCGGGCGGACCAGGTGACACGCAGCACCCAGGACACGGTGACCTGGGCCGGGGTCCCCTACGCCACCGCCTACCCCTGCTGCCAGGGTGACTCCTGCCATTAGGCCGGGGCCCCGGAGCCCCCCCGGAGCCGGCACCTCTGACTGTCCCCCCTTTCTGGAGCCGGCTTTGCCTTGCATGCCCCCGAATTTCACCTCCCATAAAAACGACTGGCTGACATCAATACACAGAAGCGTCCCAGCTCTGCTTGGAGTGAACAGTTTCGCAGTTTGACCCTGTAATCATGGAATAAATCCATGGGGCTGGAAACACGGTCCTTACATTTCCGCGTCTAGCTTAAGACCATAAGCGCGGCCAGACTGGGTCAGAGCAAAGGCCCGTCGGGCCCCGTGTCCCGTCGGCCGACAGTGGCCAGGGCCGGGTGCCCCAGAGGGAATGGACACAACAGGGGATCACCCAGTGATCCCCGCCCCCCGTCGCCCGTTCCCAGCTCCTGGCCATATGAACACGGTGTCGTCTGCATGGAACGATAGTTTGGAGAGACTGAGTTTGGGCAGGGACCGAGAGCGGGCGACAGAGCCAGAATTTTCCTGGTAGCCAGTTGTCAAACTCGGCGAATAGCGAGAGGAGCTGATGTGCCCCCTGGAAGACTCTGCATACCCCCCCGGGGGGCGCGTACCCCTGCTTGAGGACCCCCGATCTAGACATATAAGAAACACAGCGGCCGGCGTGCAAAGGATCCAGCGAGATGGGCGTGAAGCCTAAGGCCGGCAGGCTATTTGGCTGGAAATACCCGGGGATTGAAAGCTATTTGGGTGCTTAAAAATGCAGCTGGGTGCCAGGTTCCCGATCCCCCTAGCTCTGATTTCTATGGGGATCGGGCGCCTGGACGCTTTTGAAAAATCCCCCCCTCGGCACCTCTTGGGTTTAATAGCTTTAAAACTCTGCCCCTGAGCCTTTAACAGACCAGAGTCAGGTCAAGCCTCTGCGTTTCTGAGAACGTCTACTGCTCTCGGGCTGGTCTCCGTGGCTTCGGGGCCCCCAGGAGGCTTGGGACACATGAACGAGCTCCCAGTGGACTAGAAGTCGCCCTTTTTCTGAATTCGCGCTCGCTGGGGGTCGGGGAGGGGGGCGTTTCTCCAGCCGGGCCCAGGTTTAAGCGATGGTTTTCGATGTTTCCCCGTGTTTCCTCAAGGCTGGCTTGGACCAACCTGAGCCCGACCGGATGGTTTTCTACGTCGCGGGGCAAGGACGCCCCGTCCCCCCTCCCGTGGGGTGGGGCAAGGGCGTCGCGGATCCACGGTTACGTCCGCCTGCCTCCTCTTAGCCTCCGGAGGCCGGAGTCCATATAAGCGCCCTCGTGACCCCGGTCTGTATGGCGGCCCTCGAGGGCTCGGCGGCCGAATGGTCAGAGTCAGGGCTGAGCTGCCAGCTGCCGAGGGCGGCCGGGGGGGCCCGGGTCCTGCCTCTCCACCGGGGCCCTGGCAATGGCGAGTGCGCGCGGCGTGGAGTCGGCGGGGAGCCGGCCGACACACGCCAGCCCGAGATCCGGTTCGGCAACCGGTCCCCCGGGCGACGTCCTACCGTAGCCCCCAAGGCTGCCGCCTGGAGGCCTCGGGGGTCTCGGCGCCGCCGGCTCCCGCGCTCGGGGGTCCGGGCTGCTCCCGGGCTGGAGCCGGCGCGGGGGGTCCTGCCTCTCCGGCGCTCAGCCCAGACTGAGGCGGGGCCGCTCCCTTTTATACTGCGGCTGGCAGTTGGAGCATGCCCAGTAGGGGCCGGGGGGCGTGGCTTCCGCTGCCAGGCGGGCTGGCTTAACCCCTTCCTGGCCAGAGCGGGGCAAGTTCACAGGCTCCCAGAGAAGAAGGTGGGTCCCATAAAAGATATTCGCTCCCCCGCCTTGTGTCTCGGAGATCCTGGGGCCGACCCGGCTACACCGCCCCCTGCCCACAGAGAAGTAACTGGCCCACGAGGTTCCCTAGAAAGTCGCATCGCGTTCATGAGCCTGGTACGATCAAATCACCACGCTGGCCGCAGCTGTACCCGTACCGAAGGGCATGCGTCCCCTTTCCACTGGTCGAAGTGGCCCACATTGGGGGTTATACGGGTAGGACTATTCACGGATGGAAAACATGGCGAATGCAGAGCTCAAGGCGCCGGGTGGGATCGTGGGCCCTGCCCCAACGCCGAGTGGGGCAAAATGCATCCCTCGGAAATGCAGACTGTCCGCCCAATTGGGACTTATCAGTAGCCGGCCAGCTGCCTTCCCTGCGTTAGGAGTGGGGAATCAGCAGGGTGGGGATTAGGATCACAGCCCCTCACCTCAACCCCCCGGGTGTGCGATCAAAGGAAAGAGGTTAACCCCCCCCCACTGAAAGTTACAGCGGTAAAACTTCCAGGTGTTCGTGAAAGGAAATGGATCTGGGGTGTAGGCGAGATCTGGGGTGTAGGCGAGATCTCCCGGGAAGAACTGGGTTTATTTCCCGTGCAGTAATCGGAGGGGGCTTCACCTCCACGTCGGGTACAGTGGAGATTTTACCATCCCATGGAGGACCCCAAGGAGACACGAGAAACCAGCCCCGCCCCGTTCGCGGATTAGCCCCGTTCCACACTGTATGGGCGAGACAAACCCCACGAACGCCAGCCGGGCAGAGGAGCCCACGCGGGAACCTCCAGCGCTTGTGTTAGGGACCCCGGCCTGCCCGGGGAGGGACTCGGGACGCCGAGCCGCCGGCCGTGTTACACCCGCTGTCCCCGACCCTGGCTCTCTGGCGAGGAGCCAAAGGGGGGGTCTCCCGCCCGAGCCGCAGCAGGTGGGAAATTCCCGCTTCGCCCAGCGCCTGCTCCTCGTGGGACCTGGGGGAGGAACGAGATCATCTCAGCGGGGGCGCGACAGGGAGGGACAAAGATCTGCCGTGTGTGTGTGTGTTTGGTGTGTGTGTTAGCTACGGGGGGGGGTGTTTTACCTAGGGGTGTCTTTACACCCTGTGTCTGTCTGTCAGGGTGTGTTTGGTGTGTGTGTGTGTGAGTGTGCGAGTGAAAGTGATTGCGAGTGTGTGCGATTGTGAGCGCGCCTGTCTTTTATCTCTACGAATACGTCTCCACCCAACCTCTGGCCCTGTGCCAGCTACACACGTCTGTGTGTTGTGAGCTGCGCCCGTCAGGGCCCCGGCGTTTGCTCAACGGCTCCCTGCCCCGCCCGCCCCAGCTGTGCGTGGCAGACAGATCGCACGCAGCCAGACGCAGACTCAGCCACCAGCCCCTGAGCCCTGGGACGCTCCCGCCGGCCTCGATAACCCGCTCCGCCGTCCGCCTCGCCAGGAGACAACCATGGGCAAAATTCTCCTCCTGTGTCTGGCCGCTCTGACCTGCGCCGGGATCGGTAAGCTGCGAAACCCGGGGGATCTTTGCCCCGCCGCCCCTTGTGGTGTATTTCTCCTTTCCCTCCTTCCTCAAGAGATCCCCCTTTTGAGTGTAACTTGCTGCCATGCCAGCCACTTCACTAAGGAGGATTTAAAAGCTCCATCCTCTTTCCTGACTGCAAGAGTTTAATTCCCCAAACTCAGACCACTGGACAAGAAGCAGCCAGAATTAAGGTGATTCTTCCCAACATACCCTTAACTTTGCCCTCCCTTGGCTCAGTGGTGCTCACAGACCACATTCAGGGATCCCAGTGGGTCATGTGAGCGCAAGTTGTGGCAAGCACCATTCTTGTGTGAGCTGGTTAAGATACTCAGTTGTTCTCCATTCCTATTGACATCTCTCCGGGGGGATCAGACTTATGTGGGAAATGCCCCCTTAACTCTGCCCTTTCCAGCTTTTCCCACGCTTGAGCTTTGCGGAGTTAAACTCTCCTATTTGTAAGGGAATTTTTGGAGATTAAGCGCCTCTGTTCAGTGAACGTGCCCAAGATACTGCTCTCCCCCGCCCCTCCGCCCCCTGAAATCCTGCCTAACCAAGTGAGCTTCTTAACAAAGTTTTTGAGACTGGAATTTCCTGGGGGATTTCTAGTGGGTTTTTTTTATCAGGGGATGAAGGAAGCGGTGTAACGGGGGCCTTGGGGGGTGGCGGACGGCGCTTTAATGGGGACTGGGCGGGGAAGTGGGGTAGCGGGCTGGGAATAGCAGGGTTATTTTTGCTGCCTTAAATACGTGCCCTGTTTACAGATCCCTCTGATCATTAGCCCCAGGCTTTCGCTGCCAAGGCTTATCAGCCAGCAGCCAGCTATCCCTTATCAGGAAAGGCAGGGGCCGGGGGGGGCACTGACGCTGCCTGACCGGCTGCCGGTTCGCTCACAGCCCAGGGGAAATATTATGAGCTATGCACCATTTTTCTCCGCCGGTTCTCCGCCCCGAGCCCCCACCCCGCCCCCCGTCTCCCCCCACCCTCAGCTGTCAGCCCATCCCCATCTCCCCATGCCTTCAGCCCCTGGCCTGAGCCCCTCCCTGCAGCCCCAGCCTCTCCCCCCCCCCCAGACCCTGACCCACACCCCGTCCCCCCAGCCTCTCCCCATCCCCTAAACCCCACCCCATTTCCCCACACCCTCATCCCTGACCTGATCCTCCTTTTCTCAGCCCCCCAGCCTCACCGCATCCCCCCAGCCCCTGACCCACCCCCCAGCCTCTCCTCATCCCCTTAACCCCTGACCCACCCCTAACCTGACTCACAGCCCCTTATTCCTCTCACCTCAACCCCAGGCCCCCCAACTCCTCCTGCCCCCCAGACCCCTCCTGCCTGTGTCCCAGCTCCCTGACTCATTCCCTGGGGCTCCCTCCAGGGGACGCAGTCATGGGGCTGGGGCAGGCCTAGCTGCCCGCAGGGACCCCCTGGGGGCGCAGCCCCCTATTGCCCAGCTGAGGGAGGGTCTGTGGGTCTGGTTAGTCTCACCCCCAGCTCTCTGTTCCCAGGAGCGGCCCTGCAGTGCCTGAAATGCGACTTCACCGTGTTTGACATCCCCTGCCACACCACCACTGTCACCTGCCAGGACGGGCAGCTCTGCGCTGTCATCCGGGGCCGTGCAGGTAACACCCCGCCCTCCCCACTTCTCTCGGTCTCGTGCCCTCATTTTCTCTCCCTCTCCATTTGTCTCTTTTTCATTCCCTCTTTCTCGCTCTCTCCCCGCAGCCGGCCACAAGCTGATCATGCAGAAGGACTGCATTGAGGAGGGGAAATGCAACACCAACGACACCTTGACCTGGGAGGGCTTCACCTACAGCACCTCCTACGAGTGCTGCGAGGGCGAACTGTGCAACTCGGCCACGGGCGCCGGGGCCCAGCTCTCCCTGGCCGCAGGGCTGGCCATGCTGGGTGCCTGGCTCGCCCGGGCCCTCTAATCCCTGCTCCGGAAGCCGGGAGGGAGAGAAAATAATTGCTGCGGGAGGACAAAAAAAATCCAGCTAGCCATTGCCTTTAAATAGCTCCTCCCCCTTGCTTCTTAAAGGGGCACTTGGTGACCAGAGTGCAGATCTGATTGCTTTGTCTTTTTTTGGAATTGTTATAACCCAGGGATGTGGGGGAGGGAAAGGCCCTGAAGGGTGGGGAAGGGGTGGGGTCTGTCTGGAGACGGGTGGGTGGATTTCTTCTTTCACTCCACTAGAAAGAGTGCTGAACTGGAGTCACTCCGGATTGACACCGGGGTTACTGAGATCAGAATCCAGCCCTGACTTCACTGACTGCGTTGTGTTTTCCCGCTGCCCCCTGGAATTAAGCCTGCTGGTCTGTGTACCATAAACCCTAGACTTCTAACAGCTTAAGGAGATAACTACCTTGCTCAGTTTATACCCAGGGGTTGTGTCTCTGAACTCCCCGCCAGCATGGGGTGTGTGTGTGTGTGTGTGTGTGTCAAAATTATACATCCGGCGGCGTGCCGGTTAGCTTTCACAGCCCAGCTCTAACGAACGGGCTTTAATCCACTTTGCTCAGCGTTGTAACGGCCTGGCTCCGAGGGAGAGCCAGGGCCGGATTAACGCAGGGGCTTAGCAGGGCTCAGGCAGGCTGCCTGCATGCCGTGGCCCCACGCCGCTCCCGGAAGCGGCCAGCTGCTCCAACTGGCCAATGGGAGCCGTGGGGGAAGCCCTTGCGGGCGCGGGCGGTGCGCAGAGACACGCTGTCCCCATCCCGTGCAGAGACGTGCCAGCAGCCGGAGCCTGCACCTTACACCCCCTCCTGCCCCCCAACCTCCTGCCCCAGCCTGGAGCCCCATCCTGCACCCAAACTCCCTCCCAGAAAGAAACTAATGTAACAGCTATTCTAAGATAAGACGTGGGCTATGTTGAATTAACGTAACTGTATTCTACACGTTTTAAAACTGAAATGTAACCACAGAACGACTTGAAGTTAATTAAAAGGCAAGTTGAGTACAGTGTTAATTGTCTCGATGCCATGATTGTGATCGTTTTGTTTTAAATTAGGAAAGAGACGTGTATACAGGGGCCCCACAAAATCTAAGCGCCCCGGGCCCACAGGAGAGTTAATCTGACCCCAGGGAGAGCGTTAAGTGGGGCGCCCTGCAGCAGGAAGGTACCGGGGAAATTTAAAGGGGAAGTGGACACAACGAGCTTGAGTCCAGTTTTAACGTGGGGCACCCACATTGGGCACCGAGGAAACCTGAGCCCAAAATGGGATCCACAGAAACGCGAAGGCCCATGTGGGGGAATGCGTATGTGTGACGAAGCGGGGATTTTTCTTCGTGTTTTGCATGAACACCGTGTGCGTGCCTCAGTTTCCCTGTGTGCCACGTGTGTAATGAGGTGGGGGGAGGGGGTTTGTTGGTGCAGGGGACCAGCTGTGACCTTGCCTAGCAGCTGGGACTCCAGACAGCAGCCTGGAGACGGGGGTGTGATGTTACGAGGTTAATATAATATCGCATTGACAGGCGACAGGGCCAGAAAGAGTTAATGAACTCCCAGACTGACCTGACCCAGGGCCCAACTTTAAAGACTGCTTAGGAAGAGATGGAAAGGAACAGAGCTTCGAAATGCAGCCGGCATGGCGAGAGGTAGAAGGGGAGATGTTCGCTCAGGTCTTGTGATGTCAGCAAACAAGTCTTGGCTATGGCTATGGCTTTGATCCAAAGATCACTGACTGGAGTCACCCTGAATATGGACATTGGGCTATAACCTCTGGGCTATTTCTAAAAGGACTTTTGGCCACTACAAACTCATCTCTGCTCTCTACCTGAACCTCAAGAAGTGAATTCACGTCTGTCTGTATATTGATCTTTTAACCAACACTCTCTCTTTTCCTTTTAATAACTTTTAGTTTACTTAACAGGAATTGACGATAAGTGTGAGTTTTGGGTAAGATCTAAGTTATCATTGGATCTGGGTGTGTGGCTGATCCTTTGGGATTGGAAGGACCTTTTCTTTTCTATGACAAGATAAGATTTTCAGTAACCATCATCATATCTGATAGGTGTGTCTGGATGGGCACTTTAAGGGCACTGCGTTCTTTGGACTTCTGAGTAACCAGGGAGCTCGTACAGAGGCTGTTTTGGGCTGGCTGGGTAAATCTCAGTGTTGGAATATCCACCAGCTGTTGGGGTTTGTCTGCCCCGTTCGGTTTGCAGTTCACCCTGATTGAGTGACCTCAGCTGGCTCCCACGGGCCGCACCGTTACAGTCCCCCAACGCAAAATGGATGCAGGAAGGGATGACACAAACATCGCTGAGTGCATCCCAAGAGCTCCCCACCCTTGGTTCTGATTTACTACAGCCAGCATTGGGTTAGAGGCCGCACCAGGGTAGAACAGAAATGGTTTATCCAAGTCACATTCAATAACATGATTTAATCCCTTTATAAACTCAAGGTAAAACTTGGTTAGAACAATAGTGGATTGGATCTGCTGTTGCAGCAGGATTCCCGTATGTCTCACGTGATCTTGCCAAGAGCTAAAGAACAGAGCTACTGGATCCATACAAGCTCCGGCAAATGTTTGGAACCCAATTAATATCGGGACAATGTAGATATCACTGTTGTTTATAGTACAGGAATCTTGGCATTTAGCCATGAAAGCAATATGGTCGTGTGCCTCAGTTTCCCTTTTCTATACAGCACATCAGGTCTGGAACGTCTTTTCCCCCGTGAGAAGTTCCAATACTGTTTACAGGCATTAACCATGAAACATCAGCATTACAAGGCCTTCGAACCTAAAGTGTGTTCTTGTGTATCACCCTTGGCATGTTTAAGGGATTTTCCAAGAGATTAGGCTCATTGCACATCTTTACCGGGTTTGGTCCGAGCAACACATTAGTCACAAAAATCACCATCAGCAATAATAACAAACCCACGGCAAGCCTCCATCTACCATCATGTTGGTCATGCCACACCCTTGGCCCAACACCATTGGGGGTTTGGCCTTTGAGGGTTGCCCTGTGGCTTTCCTTTGCAAAATTAAGGCCTCTCTTTCCTCCTTGCCGTGAAGGATCGAACCCTGATTTCGCTTGCTTAACGAATTTACTGGCGGATGGGGTGGTCTCTCTGTGCTAACAGCGATTAGCAAGTCTTTCCTCCCCCAGTCAGTCAGGTAATTTGCATCAAGGCAGACGCAAGCTTTTAAATCTTCAGCTGCTCCCAGTTCCAAGGCTGGACTCTGTCTCAACGAGACACCGCTCAAATCCAAAGAGTCTGAGGGTGACCGTTTGCCTGCCCTCCCCGGCATCCTCAAGCATTCAGCCCTACAGCTGTTCTGCTCTGCAACACCAGTAACCAAATCTGTCCTGAGCCCCTGAAACGCACAGAACTAGCCTGGAGACATTCCTGTCCCAACACCATTGTCGTCCCAACAAGCTGGCCAAACACGGCCACTTGGTCATGGGGCTGTTTGAATCCTTAACAGCTTTTACTCCATCTGAGACCGGCTCAAAGCTCTCCACACTGGAAAGCCAGTGGATCCATTCACCATAGAAACTTTCTGGCTGTTAGGAACTGAAACTTCCTTGATTAAATCACTGTCACACCCTTCAGTGGCAGCAAATTGCGTGCACAGATTACCATGAGGATTCCTTTCCCTAGGAGCTTCTCTAAGCAGCAATTCACCCCGCACAGAAATTCTGCCTTTACCCTCTTCACCGAGGGCTTGCTCTAGAGGAACACTTTCCTGAGCAACAAGACACTCTTTCTGGGGTCTTACTTACATCCAGGATCACCTCTGGCCCATCAGGCAGATTCCTACCCAATCCCCTTTCAGGCAGACTGCTAGATTTCATAGTCAAAAGGTCAGACGCATTCTCCTTCCCTTTGCCACACACAAGCTTAGGAATCGTTTCCTTCTTGCTACAAGTTTCCGAACTGTCAGCAGGTAACACAATCAAATCAGCTTTATGCTCTCCCTGTGCCCTGGCTAGGATCTCACCCATTTCCAGCCACACACTAGCAACAGGCAAAATACAAGCACCAGCATTGTCTGGTCTCTGGGATTTTACATAGACACTAACCGGATGAGACCTAGTTACAGGGCCATTCTCCCGAGCAGACACAAACTTAGGACCCTTCCCTTCCTGGGCCTTAGTTGAATCCAAAACCAACTCTGAGACATCTGCACTATCCTCAACATCACAGCCTGAAAGGCCCTTCTGTCTGCTCCACAGACAAAGAAGAGCTGGAGAAACCTTCCCCTTTCCCAGACCCACAGCTTGGGATCTCATCCCCCTTGTCCCAGCACACAAGGTTGGTCACAGACAACTGCTTGGAGATCAGGGTAGCTCCCTCCATAGGCAAGTCAATACCCTTGACGGACACGGGCACGTTTCCTTCACTGTCCCAATTCTCCACCCAGCTAACAGGTCAGGTCCAGGGACACTCATCTCCTCGCCTTCCCACCCTGCTGACTAGACCCAGCCACCAGCTCACAAGGCTGCCTAGGCTCCTCCAGAATCCCCTTGTCCCAGCACCCAGGGCTGGTGACAGACAAATACTGGGAGAGTCGGGCAGCTTCCTTACCATGTAAACTGCTGCTCTTCTCACTACCCGGAGCTACTTCCAGCCAGCCACAGTCACCCTTCTCAGGTTCACTTTTACAAGCTGTACTTGCCAACCATCCGTCACCTGCCAGAAACTTCCCCTGGCCTTCCTCAGTTCGGGCTTCAACCTGACCATCCACTTCAATCTGCTCCTGAGCAACGGTTGAGATCTTTCCGTGCTCGATCTAATTCCAGCTTCACTTCTGAGACATTAGACAGACAGTCAGACACTTCATTCACGGACCGACTGCTCTTTTCCTCCGACAAACGCTTGGAGAAGCCCTCCCCAGGCAAATCCTTGCCCAAAATAGACCCTGGTTTCAGACCATTCCTTTCCTGTGACTGGCTGTCTGGACTGAACAAAGCTTTAATACCTTCCCCAATCAAAAAGACCCCCAGGCAATAACTTCCTGACACCAGCTAGATCTTCATGCTTCCCGCCATTCCCTTCCAGGTGGATTCTGGCGAAAGGCACGCGTACGGGAAACTCAGGGAGGACTACACATTCGCACTCTGATTTGCTGAGTAATCTTCCTCTTTGACCGGATCTGCTTGAACAAGAGCGCTGGTAGAAGCCATAATTTCCCCTCAACAGCTTTTACCGTTGACTTTTACGCTCTCGATGAATTTTCCGCTGCCACTCTCCGAACCCTCTCCTAGAATAGCAGGGTGGGAATTTCTGGGGCCACCTTTTACCGGACTCACAGTAAGAGCATTTACATAAAAGGGGGCAGCGTTGGGGTACATTCGGTTACACCCAGGCAACTGCTCAGAGTTATGCGACATACCAGCGTGGTTAGAAACTGGACTTTCAAGAGGATACAGTTTCCGCTGATCTTCCCTTGCTTTTTCGACTTGGAGCTGAAGTCTGGCCGTCCCCTGTTGCATCTGGCGAACCCTCTCCTCAGCAGCCAGCCTGCTTGGCCATGCAAAGCCCGGGACTGGCAACTCTCTGCGGCTGGGAGCCCAACAGAATAAGAGGGAAGGGAAAAGCCAGAGAGGACGTCACAAACGGCAGCCTCTTCCTGCCCCTGCTCCGCCCCCTCCCCTGAGGCCCCGCCCTCGCTTTGCCTCTTCCCGCCTCCGCTCCGCCCCCTCCAGGAGGCCCTGCCCACCTGCCACTCTCCACCTCCCCCAAGCCCCTCCCCGAGAACCCCCGGAGTCAGCGCCTAAGACTATCCCCCTTTCGGGAGTCTGACGGGTCTTGTGTGGCCCCCAAGGTTCACCTCACTTAAAAACGACTGGCTTACAAAATCGGACCTCAAAAAGCGTCCCAGCCCCTCGCTGACTGCAGAATGGCTTCCTTTCTCATGCTGACCACATGATTATGACATAAATCAGCTGGAATATAAATATTGTCCTTACTTTTCAGCGTATCGCACACAGAGCCGTAGACCCAAGTCACTGTCCGTAGGGAATTTCAGTTTGTACTGACTTAGCTGGTGCTTTTCCTGTAGCCAGTTGTCAAACTAGGCAAACAGCGAGAGGAGCTGATGTGCCCCCTGGAAGACTCTGCGTACCCCCCGGGGGGCGAGTACCCCTGCTTGAGGACCCCCGATCTAGGCATATAAGAAACACAGCGGCCGGCGTGCAAAGGATCCAGTGAGATGGGCATGAAGCCTAAGACCGGCAGGCTATTTGGCAGGAAATACCCGGGGATTGAAAGCTATTTGGGTGTTTAATAATGCAGCTGGTGCCAGGTTCCCGATCCCCCTAACTCTGAATTCTATGGGGATCGGGCGCCTGGACGCTTTTGAAAAATCCCCCTCGGCACCTGTTGGCATCTGTTGGGTTTAATAGCTTTAAAACTCTGTCCCTGAGCCTTTATAGACCAGAGTCAAGTCAAGCGTCTGGGTTTCTGAGAACATCTACTGGTCACGGGCTGGTCTCTGTGGCTTCGGGGCCTCCAGGAGTCTTGGGACACATGAACGAGCTCCCAGTGGAATAGAAGTCGCCCTTTTTCTGAATTAGGGTTTCTCCATCTGGGTCCAGTTTTAAGCAATTGTTTTAGATGTCTCCCAGTGTTTCCTCAAGGTTGGCTTGGACCAACCTCAGACTGACTAGATGGTTTTCTCTGAATCCCAGATAAGAAGCTAGAGACAAGGTGGGTCCCATAGAAGATATTCGCTCACCCACCTTGTGTCTTGGAGATCCTGGGGCTGACCCGGCTACACCGCCCCCTGCCCACGGAGAAGTAATTGGCCCACGAGGTTCTCTAGAAAGTTGCATCGTGTTCATGAGCCTGGTACGATCAAATCACCACGCTGGCCGCAGCTGTACCAGCATCGAAGGGCATGCGTCCCCTTTCCACTGGTCGAAGTGGCCCACATTGGGGGTTATACGGGTAGGACTATTCACGGATGGAAAACATGGCGAATGCAGAGCTCAAGGCGCCGGGTGGGATCGTGGGCCCTGCCCCAACGCCGAGTGGGGCAAAATGCATCCCTCGGAAATGCAGACTGTCCGCCCAATTGGGACTTATCAATAGCAGGCCAGCTGCCTTCCCTGCGTTAGGAGTGGGGAATCAGCAGGGTGGGGATTAGGATCACAGCCCCTCATCTCAACCCCCCGGGTGTGCGATCAAAGGAAAGAGGTTAAACGCCCCCCCCCACTGAAAGTTACAGCGGTAAAACTTCCAGGCGTTCGTGAAAGGAAACGGATCTGGGGTTAGGCGAGATCTCCCGGGAAGAACTGGGATTTATTTCCCATGCAGTAATCGGAGGGGGCTTCACCTCCACGTTGGGTACAGTGGAGATTTTACTATCCCATGGAGGACTCCAAGGACACACGAGAAACCAGCCCCGCCCTGTTCATGGATTATCCCCATTCCACACTGTATTAGCGAGACAAAACCCACAAACGCCAGCCAGCAGAGGAGACGGAGCCCACGCGGGAACCTCCAGCGCTCATGTTAGTGACTCCAGCTCACGCGGGGACTGCGGACAAGCTGATTCGAGCATAAGTGACCAAATCAGCCTGTCCCGCTCCCTCCCACTGCCCCCAGGCTGGGTAGCCGCCCGTCTAAAAGAGCCTAACTTCCATATGCTCATTAACCACCTACCTCCTACTCATTAGCATTTGGGTTAATTAGTTGCCATGGTGCAGCTGTGGTTAGCACACATAGGTTTCACTTACGCTCAACAACCTGGAAACTTTCCCCGAAATCCCGAAGAGATTCGTTCCTCTCTTCGCCTTCTCCCATCACGTACTCCTTGGTTTCCTGGAACACCTGGTGTGTACGGTTACTCCCTTACTTCAGGCCGCTCCTGTTAAACGAGGCCTCGGATGTGCTAAGTGAATTGTGATTCAGGCCTTAGGCCTGCAGGACATTACATAATGGCCTGATAGCTACCTCTATCTTATCTCTGTAACCCACTGCCAGCTTACAGAAGGGGTGGAGAAAATGCCTTGCCATGAGAGACCGGAGGAGCTCACGTGGTTTAATTGAGCACAAAAGGAAAATCAAGAGGCGACTTGATTAACGTATCAGTAACCTTCACAGGGAGAAAATACCCAGTACGAAAAGCTTCTTTAATATAGTGAAGAAAGGCCGATTAAGAACCAGCGGCTGGAAGGTTAAAGCCAGACAAATGCCAAGGAGAAATCAGGCACACATTTTTAACATCAAGGGAAGTGATGCCTTCCAATCCAGATCGGTTGCCTTTCTGGAGGATGCACATTTGTCAACCACAAGTTCTTGAGCTCAATACAGGGGAATCTGGGTAAAATTTAGGGGCCCGTATTATACAGGAGGTCAGAGTAGATGATCTACCAGCCTGAAACTCTATGAAGCTCTGGAAATCCCGTGGGATCACACTGTGGAGCAAGCTAAGCTCTGCCAAGGCAGCTTTCAAAGAGTTGATAAACAACAAGGAGAAATGCAGCCTCTGAAAGGAAATCTCACTGCTTCATATTCCTGGTAGTCCTCGGCTGGACGGAAGAAGCTGAGTTCTGGTCGCAACTCTGAGCTCAGCAGCTTCGAAGGTTCTCCTTGGAGACTTCAGGTTTGTCATACCCCGACGGGCCGCGCTGCCCTCTGCTTCCTATCGGACACTTGTCACGAGGTGCTCTCTGGCTTCTCTGGTGCTCCAGAAAATGTCCAGGAGATGGCGGTGGCGTACCAGAAATACGTCTGATTCAGCCAGACAAGGTGGGCGAGTTAGTTTATTCTACTAGGATCAGGGTGAAAGAGACAAACTTGCCGAGCTCTTTTTCAGAGGCGATTCTCCCACGGGAGGATTTTTCAGTTTCCTCCTTTGCCATTCGTCGCGTGTCTGTATCAACCCGCGCAACTAACAAGAATTCGCCCTGTTAAGCAGCCCCTTTGAATACTCCCAAGCCGGGTGCTTCTGCCTTTCCATATTTCCTTCCTCCTTGTGCCATGCAGTTCGTCGCCTTGCCAGCGTGCAATCACCAATCTGGAGCCAATTAGTTCAATTTATCCTTCATTTATTGTGTGATGTTACGATGAACTAACATGCTATGTCATACATACTCATTGCTTGCTAAATAGAGTTAAGTTTAGGATGATAGAAGTATAAGATTGATCAGTGGTCAAAAGGGATAATTATGTATTCAGTATCTAGGTAATTAGGGCTGAAACACAAGGCCTACAGGCGGAGGCCTGTACAATTCTAGCTTAGCCATTCTAGGCCTGAGTCTTAGAGCTAAGAAGTGCTGACATAAGTAAGTGACCGAAGAATAACCTGATGCCCATAAGATTACAGGGAAAAGATGGACCAATGGGTACATGCCAAGATGGGCAGGGATGGTGTCCCTAGCCTCTGTTTGCCAGGGGATGGATCACCTGATGATGACCTGTTCTGCTCATTCCCTCTGGGGCACCTGGCACTGGCCACTGTCAGAGACCGGACAGTGGGCTAGATGGACCTTTGGTCTGACCCAGGATGGCCGAAAAATTAACTGGAGGATTAATTTTGACTACAAGCTACCCGGCAGTCACATTGCTCTAACCCACGTTCTAACTGCAGTCAGAATTACATTATAAAATAAGATGCCCAGATTAGGAAAGTGGGTTCCCTAGGGGAAAACTCCGGCAGGAACCCTCCCTCTACTGATGGTCCGTTGGAAGGCAGCCATCAGCCGCGAAGGATGGGAGGAGGAGGATAGGTGTACCATGGGCATAGGTCTCGCTAGGATTTCTGGGTGCTTGGGTGATCGTAACTGTAACTCTAACGTTCAGAAAAGTTGTACCACAACCTGGACGTGGCGCTTGTGACTCTCTGTGGGGTCGCTCCCCTTGGTCTTTGTGCGTCCCTAGAGACTCCACCTCTGAAGCCCGTAGCGGACGTGACTTTCGCTTGCTTGAGCTTGAAACTCCAGGCCGCAGAGCCGAAGCCCCGGGGGCGTCAGACCACAGTACGCAATTCACAAACTCAACAAACTCAAAGGCACCGGTTCAAAACGAAAACCCGAATGGAACCTTCCGAGTCCCTCTAAACGGGGTCAGTTTTACAAACGTTTCTTTGGTTTCATTTTGGAGTTGGGGGTGACTCATGGGAGGGACACAAAGGGGGGCACCAGCTAAAGGGGGGGATAATGGTGGTTCATTCTGGCCTTGCAATCTGTGAATCTATTCCTGGGGGAATTCAAATTCCAGCTTCAATTGAGCTGTGTTTCTATACCCTATATGCTATGTATGTTTGGTGTGCGCTGTCCCAGGATCCCTCTACCCTGGTCACAGGGAATCTGGGAGGCAGGACTCCTGGGTTCTCTCCCCAGCTCTAGGAGGGGAGTGGGGTCTGGTGGGTTAGAGCAGGGGGGGCTGGAAGCCAGGACTCCTGGGTTCTCTCCCAGGCAATGGGCAGGGAGTAGGGTCTAGTGGGTTAGAATGGGGAGAGGGGGCTGGGAGCCAGGACTCCTGGGTTGTCCCTGGCTCTGGCAGGGGAGTGGGGTATAGGTCAGTCACCTCACTACCCTTCTATCATCTTGTTAGGATTTGGACTAAGACTTGGGGGATGAACTTCAGCAAAGTTTCAGGGAGCTCGTGGAGTAGTTTCTGGCACTTCTTAATGACAGTCACCCACATGGTGGCACTGACGCTGTAACTGACCTTCCCGTCGATGATGCACACGTTCACTTTATTCTCCCCTTTCCCAGAGACAAAGACCATCTCGCCCCCTGGGCACTCAATGACCAGCCGGGCGTTCTCCTGCAGGCAGCTCGGCTCAGCAGAGAAATCCCTAACGGCCACGTTCAAGGCCTCCTTGACCTTCTCGGGAGTCCCCTCCAGACCCCTCACCTCCCTCCGCACGCCCTCCAGGTTCTCAATGGTGAGTGGCTGTTCAGAGTGACGCATCCTCTCCCAATACATCGCCCAGCTCTTCACCTTCACCTCGTAGCTGGGTTTCCCGTCACAGCAGGTCACGGAGACCTCGCAGTCCCCATCTTCGGAGATCAGCCGCAGCTTCGTCTCCTCCCAGGGGACGCGCATCCTGGGGTTGTCCCGGACACACTCGGGCTCCTTGGGGAATTTCCGCTGCTTCGATCTGGTGCTGCGTCTCAGCTCCTTGGTCTTCACCTCCCAGGACTCCAGCCTGTCCCGGATTGTCTCCAGCTTCCCCTGACTCAGCCTTTGCGGGTGAGTGCGTAACCTCTCCCAATACACCGCCAGTGCGCGCTCCTTCACCTTGTTGCAGGGCTCCCTGTCGCCTTCGGACACAGTGATCTCACATTCCCCCTGGCCCGACACAGACTCCGGCTCAGAGTGGTCATATCTGATCGCCATCTGGGCATTGCGCTGCACACACCGGGGCTCCCGGGGGAACTCCTCCAGGGCCCATTCCAAGCAGGCTCTCAGGTCCTCGTCCAGCAACTCCCACTTCTCCGGCATGTCCCTCGCATACTGCAGGATCTTGGTGCTCAGCTTCTGTGGACAGCAGAGTAACCTGGCCAGGCACACCTGGGCCATTGGCTCTTTCACCTCATAGCAGGCCCTGTTGTCAGAGATCCTGATCCCAGAGAGGAACGCCAGCTCAGTCTTGTTGCCCGGGAAGACCATCCAGGCGTTGTTCTGCACATACCAGGGCTCCCAGGGGAACTCCTGGGAGCATAACCTGGCCAGATCCATGTCCCCAGTGAGCTCTTGAACATGGTTGTGGGGTTTCCCGTTGGTCTGGCCCATTGTGATCTCACACCCGGCCTTTCCAGACCCCTCGGGTCCTGGCGCTGCGTTGCCTCAGGACACGTTCCAGACGGATTCGGGTTCTCCAGCCGCAATGACGCTGAGCTGCCGGCTGGGCTTCACCCAATGTCCCTATCGCTGGCTCTCCGGTGATGATCTAAGGCGTGGTGAAATGCATGAGCCGCGTGCCTGGCAAATTCCTGCTTCGCCCAGCGCCCGCTCCTCCTGCGACCTGGAAGATGAACGAGATCATCTCAGCGGGGGCTCGACAGGAAGGGACAAAGAGCTACTCAGATCGATACAGCCAGATCCCCAGCAGGAGGAACTCAGAGCCGCTCTGCTGTCAGAGCGACGCCAAGTGACCCCAGCTGGGATTGGGACCCATCGACTCCAATTTACACAGTCCTGCCGGGAGTGGGGGGTGCGGAGGGAAGGAGGGTGAGCACCGTTTACATTGTTTTTTGGGGGGGGGGGCAACTCTCACTGTGATACCAGGGGCTACGCTACAGACACGAGTCGATCTGAAAAACAGCAAAATCCCACCACTACCCTGCAGGGAACTGCTTCCAATCTTGTGGTCTGGCAACAGTTTGGCTGATGCACACGAGCCATGTTTCATTACACCCTAACTGAAAGACTGGTTCCGGGGACCCCGCGACTGAGCAGAAGTTTCTGTATTTTTACATTTCCCGTGCACACCTGACTGACGGTCATTCCAAATTTAGGAGAATTTCAAATATATTATTGAAAATCTTGGAGCCCGGAGATCAAAACTAAAAATGAAACAAGAGGGGCCACAGTCTGTTCTCATTTAGACAGCTCCAAATTCGGAATCATGGTCGAACCCCAGGCAGTTACTCCAGATTTACAACAGTGCTAAGGGGAGCAGAGTTTGCCCCTTTCTGCTTGTTAGTTGATATTTCGGGGGGAAGCCGTGCTAGAGACAGCGACGGGGAGGGATTCTCCGCTAAACCCCCTCGCGAAGTGAAGAATTCACTTAGCACAACGTACGGTAAGTTTTAAAGTGTACCTCGTTACTAGCAAAAAGAACAGGAGGACTTGTGGCACCTTAGAGACGAACAAATTTATTTGAGCAGGAGCTTTCGTGAGCTACAGCTCGTGTTTCTTTGTAAAACTGCTTTGAAGTAAAGATTGGAACAAACATGGCCTCCCAGTAACATCAGATCTTTGTGTAGGACCGATTGCAATGAATTAACTATGGGAAAAGGTCCATCTGTATGGACATCATCCACTACGGAACCCTTTCCCTGGGGGGGGTGAGGGAAGGGGGTACTTAGATATAAAATTGAACTGGGGGGCTAGATCCTTAAACACGTACATCCCGCGGTATTCTCATCCAATGCTTGTGCCGAGGGAAATGAAGGTGGTGGTGGCTCCTGCTCTTTTTGTTGAAGCATTGGAGAGGGCACGAGAAGCGGGAGATATGGGGAAAGAAACTAGCCCAGTGTCTTGCATCACTTCCTGTCTCGGAGCTTTTCCCTCTCGTTTCTTCAGGGCTCTGTTCTAGGCATTTCAGAAATTGCGCTACGCCATGTCCGTGAAAGCACGGTGACTGCCCGGCAGACAGCCGTAGATGTCAGCTGTGAAAGGTCAGAAAACTTCTCGAAAATACGACGGACTCAGCAAACGTGACACAGATCCACTGGGCAGATCAGGGCCTGAGAGCGGGTGATCAACCCTCTGTGGGGGGAAGTAGGGGTTGCAATTCGCAGCCCAGAGGATGAAGGAGAGGCAGGATCCAGGGACCAACAATCCACCCCTGCCCCGTCCACCCCAGGAAAGTTCAGCGAAGTAGCTGCCGGGGGTGGTGCAAGCCCAAGGCTTTGGCTGGGGGAGGCAGGGCACGGAGCACCCGGCGCCGAGCCGTGTGTGAGGGCCAGGCCGGGGAGCCCCAGCCAGGAAATCACAGAAGCCACAGCTGGCTGACACAGCTTAGCGAGGGGATGTGTGACTGTTACACTTACAAAAAGAACAGGAGGACTTGTGGCAGCTTAGAGACGAACAAATTTATCTGAGCATAAGCTTTCGTGGGCTACAGCTCACTTCACAGTATGCATCCGATGACGTGAGCTGTAGCTCAGGAAAGCTTATGCTCAAATAAATTGGTTAGTCTCTAAGGTGCCATGAGTCCTCCTGTTCTTTTTGCGAATACCGACTAACACGGCTGCTACTCTAGACCTGTTACACTTACACACACACACACACACACACACACACAGAGCGTTGCGTGCCTGTCTTAAATGGCCAGCGCTTGCTTCCGCCACACCCTGGTGGTTGCCGCGTCTGATACTCAAAATTTGGCGACTTGCCTCCTCCTAGCAGTAAAATGGGCCCCAGCACCCACTGTAGCTCGGGCTCAGTCTCTGCTCCCAGAAATAAAAGTGTCTTTACTAAGCTCCAGCCTGTCTAAAAGATCATCCTAACGTGCGGGCTGCAGGCAAAGATCACGGGGGGAGAGTTTCCAGCCCTGTGCTGTGCAGACGAGATCATGGGAAGGGCCCTTTGTGGGTTTAACACCCGCGCCAGCCCTGGGGCTTTGCAGGGAATCAGAGCAAAGGCCAGGAGAGAGAAAAACGCGAAAAACATGAGTGCTACTTACTGGGGGGCAGATGGCAGCGAAACTCCCCTGCTTCTTCTGTCTCCTTCCGCGCACAGTGGTCTGCCGGATACAGACACACCCCAGATGGCACTATTTCCCCTTTCACTTCCCGTTGGTCACGTTGCTTACAGCGTGAAAAGCGGAAACACTCGGGCTGGAAGGCTGCAACATCACACGACGTCTTCACTGAGAATTGAGAATCAGGCCGGTCCCGAAGGCAGGGGAGCAATAGGTGTGTTCGCCCGGGACGTGGGGGACGGGTGTTCGCCAGGCCGCAACTTTATGAGTCAAATTACCCCCCAGGTGTCTGTTACGAATTACACCTGGTAGGACACGCACACAAATGCTGCGAATTACACCTGATAGGACACGCACAGTTCGAATCTAGGCTGAGGCACGTAAACAAAGTCCACAACTGCAGAGTTCCCAAAAGACACTAAGTTTATTACGCTTGAGCGTGGTGCCCCCCTGCTAGCCAGGAGGGGACCCTGAATACAGATTATACAAAGGTTATATACCTCTTAGCAAAGCATGTTGCCCTCGTGCATCGGAAACCTTAGCCAATAAACAAACCCTTTTCTTATCTACCACCTATCCCTGCTTGGTGCATTCCTCGTGCTATACCAGTCTGTTAATTACACAGCATGGTCCTAAAGCCATGCATCAGTAACTTTTATTATCAGGATGGGAGGCCTCACATCAAGGCCAAGAGACAGGGAGTTAGAGACTAACAAAAACCAGATACTGGGAGTCAAGGCAGGCTGGAGACAAGGAGGAGGATTTTCACAGGGATTCAGTATCTAAGGATCACTCCTCCTGGTGTATGATGTGCTGGCATTTAAACGATGGTGGGCCCCAAACCAAAATGGAGTCACATGTGCTAACTTTTCCTTAACAGTCCAACAGGGGACAGCCTGGCATGGTCACTCGCTCCCCATGGTCCACCCCGTGGCCGGGGGGAAGGAAGGGGAAGGGCTCCAGCTGTCACAGCGGAGGGCCTGCTGACTAATAATCTTAGCTAGCACTTTTCATCTGTAGATCTCAGAGCGCGTCACAAAGGAGGGTCAGGATCATTATCTCCAGTTTACAGATGGGGAAACTGAGGCAGGAGAGGTGACTCCCCCCACAGGGCGGCCGCAGGAAGGGGAAGCCTGGTCACCGGAGGCTCGGTCCAGTGGTCTGTGCACTAGAAAGTGATGACCCTCCACCCCCATCTCCCAGCCTGCCTTTCCCCTGGGCAGCAGGGAGGCTGGGACAGTATCCCTTTAATAGGGAAGGGAGTAGAGGGTGGAGCCAGAAATTTCCATGGGTGTTGGGCGGGGCTGATGTTTGACAGCTGGGGCAGGGTAAACTGAGGCTGGGTCACTTCACGGGGGGCAGGGCTATGTCCCACCGTGACCCAGCCATAGAGTAGGAGGAGAGAGAGTTGATCACTGGATAGATTAACTTCCTCAGCCTCTGGGGCCGTGACTCAGGGCAGCGACTTGCCTCCGAAATGGAGGGGATCTTAGGTCAAACACTAGTGAGAGGGGAAATGGGGGGGATCCGTGAGGAGATTTTCTGTCACTATTTGATCATTGGAGAGCAAAGCAGGATCAGTGGGACGGGATTTTTGTATCCATCTTTGGTGACGAGCTCAGGGCCAGATTCTTAGTCTGGCATCTGATCCGAGCCGGATTCTGATCTCAGTGACCCCTCGTAGGAAGGTGAGATTTTTTCCTTTCCTCCCCCTGTCTCCCCCGCAATCTAGGATCAACGCGGATATCACCCTTGATATTCGACAGCCTTAACACCCCCGAACTAAGAACACTTTACCTCGTGTCCTCTTCAGCTGCTGAAACACAAACAGCCAGAGAGTCTGAGCTAAGCCCCGAGGTCTAGGACCCGGGATCCGGGCTCTCCTGAGAAAAGTTGAATGAACTTTGGCTGTTTGTAGGGCTCAGCCTTGCCCTCCCGCTCCGGGAAATCTGGAACGCCCGGGCATGCTGCCTCCAAACGGACTCTGGGCTTCAACAGAACTTCTCGGCCTTTCCCGAGGTTTTGCAGGACGTGATTTTTCTTTCCCAACAGGATAGCGAAAAGCAAAGCAGACCTCCCTGACCTGTTGAGTGTCGCCCACCGCCTGAGAGTTCAGGGCAGACTGCAAGCCCGGGGGAAATGACCAACGAGCTGAGAACATGCATGGACCTCGCCCTGCAGGGGTTCAAGGAAGAGCCCTCGGGACAACGCCCAGATATTGATCCAGTGCAGAGGAACGATGTTGGAATTTAAATCTGGAGATGGGGAAAGGAGATCTACGTGTATTACAGCAACGGGGTGCCGCAGTACGGCATGGAAGAGCCAACCGTGGAGGTGTATCTGGCCCGGCTGCGCTCCCACCCGGAACGGCTCCCGGTGGAGAACCTGCTGAGGGTACAGAACCGACTGCAGGCTGGGGAAAAGACGACCGAGCTGCTGAAACGGGTGCAAAAAGGATGGAGACCACTACCCTAAGAGAACAAAAGCCATGCAGGTAATGAGACCATTCGAAACAACCAGCCGGGGGGTTATACAGAGTGTCTCTTGTCAGACACACACACGAGCGGTTTAAAAATCACCATTTCACCCCCAGTGAAATCTATGTTGGGTTTTGTTAATTCACCTTCTGGCTTCTGAGCCTTAACTTGGAAATGTGACCCTGTGACTGGGGTCCCGGGGGGCCACTCCGAGAGTGCGCAAGCAGGGCAAATGGCAAAGAATGGGGAGAGGATCCCCCAAACTGGTGGTTTATTCTAACAATTAGAGTCACCCAGCCAGTAACAAAACAAACACCTTCCTGGCTACCCAGAAGCCAAAACTGCCATTCCCTTGACGTAGGGCTTGTCTCTATGGGAGAAACGAACCACCATCGCTGCTCTGGCATAATTATTCCAGTATAATTTAGCTCTTCCAGAAAATGTGATATATACCTGTGACGGGTTTGGTCACAGAGATCCCCTTGGGACTGTCACCTGATGTGCTGAAATTACCACTGATCCTGTTTTCCCTGCCAGTCTAGGCCCCCAGTACCCTGTTTTGTTGAGCCAGACACGCTAGCCCGCTACAACACAGACTGGGGGCCCGGGCCATGCCCCCAAAGCTCCAGACCTTAACTGAAAACAGCTTAGCAAGTTACCTATCTCCAGCACTCAGATACCCAACCCCAAGGGGGTCTAAACCCCAGAAAAATCGGCCTTACACTGTATAAAATTTTGTATGGTACGAATTCATGTTGGTCGTCCTCTTTATCAAAGAAAGAGAGAGATGCACAAACTGTTTGCCCCCCAGGTAACAGTTACTTACACTGGGTTTATTAATAAGCAAAAGTGATTGTATTGGGTATAAAAGGTAGGAATTAAGTGGTCATAAGAGATAACAGACAGAACAAAGTAAGTTACTAAGCAAAATAAAACAAACATACAAGGCTAAGTTTAATACACGAAGAAACTGGTTACAAATGATAACTTCTCACCCTCGATGTTATTTCAGGTAAACTCTTTCTCAGGTCAGTTGCTTTTTCTGACCTGGCTCAAGCCTGTCCTCTCCCACCCCTGTAGTTACCGTCCTTTTGTTTCCAGGTGCTTTCAGGTATCTCTTTGGGGTGGGGAGTCCATCTCTTAAGCCAGATGAAAACCCTCTTTGTTTGCTTCCCCTGCCTTATATAGAATTTCCCTAAGGTGGGAAAACTTTGTTTGATGTCCCACCTCCCTGTGGAAAAATACCAGCTGCAAGATGGGTTCCAGGATCAGGTGACATGGTCCCATGTCTCTGTAAGACCCCAGTCTCCATTATTTATGGGCTCACCACAGGTACGCAGGAAGGCTTGCAAGTAAACAAAATCATTCGCAGCCAAATGGGAGCCATCAAGTTCCTAAAGCACCATTAATGGCCCTGAGATTTATCCTTCATATTCCTAACTTCTAATACAGGAATGATACACACGTACAAATGGGAAAATCACAATTCAGTAGATTACAACTTTTCCAATGATAGCTCACATGAGACCTTTCGCATAAAGCATATTCCAGTTCTGTCATATCCGTATTCATAAGCAGATTTTCATAAAGCATATGGAGTGCGACGTCACCATACATCCATAGCCAGGCGTGGAGACACAGCTACACAAGTGGAGAGCTGATAAATGAAGAGATAATGAAATGTGTAAAACGTAGGAATTCTGGTTGAATTGTTTTCCAGTTGCTGGATCATTGCAGGGCTATTGAATCTTCAGAAGCTATTTTACGGAGCTGTGACAGAAGCTACGGAATCAGGGAGCATTCAAAGACTGTCGTGTTAGCTTTATAAAAGGTTCGGTGTATCTTGCTGGGTTTGTTACTGGCTGTATTCACGGCTCTAGGCTTCCTCCAAGATTCTGCAGAGGGATCTGAATGCCAAAGCAACGCAGAGAACAAGAATTTTGAAGTTTCACCCCTTTGGGGGAAAAGTTTCAGGCTGGCGTGACCTGGTTCAAAAAGTTTAAGACGACAGAGGACGTGAAAACTGATCTAAAAATGACAGGGAGAGAAAGACCTGATGGAGAACTGATAGGCGTGAGACCATGACTCCCAGAACTAGGCCTTATAGGGAGGGATAGCTCAGTGGTTTGAGCACTGGCCTGCTAAACCCAGGGTTGTGAGTTCAATCCTTGAGGGGGCCATTTAGGGATCAGGGCAAAAATTGGGGATTGGTCCTGCTTTGAGCAGGGGGTTGGGCTAGATGACCTCCTGAGGTCCCTTCCAACCCTGATATTCTATGATTCTATGACCCGAGGTCTCTTCCAATCCTAAACTATCATTCTATGTCCTGGTAAGCTAGGCACACAAAGAAGCTGTTCATTGTTTTAAGATCAGTTTTCTCTGCAATGCTCTTGTCCTGAATAAATAGTATTTTGCTTCATGAAAGCCACCTGGCCACTGGATATCCCTGTAATTGACCCCAACGATAACAGAACTCCGCCCACAATTTCAACTCCGCCCACCACCCAAGCTCCACCCTCTCACGAAAGATTGCGCGGATTTTATAATAGGCTAATCCCCTTTTCTTCTTGACTGCTTGGACCAACAGCAAAATAGTTAACCATCAAACCATATAAATAGTCACCATTAGGTTCCAGAGTTAACAACCTCCTGAAGGGAGTCGGAGTAGCTCACAGCCTTCAGATTCAGACAGATGTCACAGCCTCAGTGATACAAGTTTGAATTTTTCATTGTCACCACAAAGGCCAGAGATGACGTGTTTTAAATGAAAGCGGAGAGGTGGGTTTGTGGGAGTGTGTGTTGAGTCACGTGCGTTCTGAGTGTGTCTCTGCAGTGTGTATTTTGTTATCTGCGGATGGTTATGTGTATGTTGCATAGTTGATCTGTGTGTGTGTGTTGATCTGTGTCTCTGTTGTATAGATGTGTCATCTGTGTGCACTTTGTATACGTTTTCGTTGTGTCTGCGTTGACATTTTGTGTAGGCTGCGTGGGGGGGGGTTGATTTGTGTTGATTTTGTGAGTGAGCGGCCTGTGTTGATGTGTCTGCTGCCTGCAGGCAAGTTGGTCTGTGTGGTGTTTGAGTATTTGGCTGTCCGTGTGTGTGTTAAAGACCCAACACACACTCCCTCTAATGTCCCACCTCCCTCCCTCAGGTAGCTTTGAGCCGGGCTTCCAGCCTGTTTGGCTCGGGGAACCCCCAGCTCCAATTACAGTAACCGGAGTCAGCGCCTGTGTTATTCAGAGCTAAAAATAAGGGTCTGAGAGCTTGACATTTGGAAAGAAAGTGAAAGCATCAGTTGTTGAGAGGCAGGGGACGGAAGCTGGGACAATTCCCCCCGACGCTTCCCCAAACCTGGCAGGTAGGTCACATTCCTCTTCCTTTCCTCATTGTGTCTGTCCCTGCCATCCCAGCTCAGCTCTGTCATGGTCCCCATGTCCCTTCACCCCCGGGTGCCCTCGGGAACGGGCTAGCTCGTTGTGTGGCCTGAATTACCCCTTGCACTCTGAGCCTGGGGGAGCCGGGAATACAAAGTCTACGGGCGAGAGGAGTCACTTCGCCGTCCTGTCCCACCGCTCAGGGGGCCTCGGGGAAGAGCCACGTTCAGCGTCGCCTCTCAAGACAGCTCTGAAAGTTCAACACGTTTCTGCCCCTCTTCCCGCATTGTCGACACGAACAGGCCTCACCTGGGAGGGAGGGACCAGGAGCGGGGAGTTCCTGCTGCAGGCGAAGGTCTTCGCTTCTCCGTGAAGCTTACCCTTAGTTTGAGGAGATGTGCAGGTGGTAACGGTCTGGTTCAAGGGCTGTACCAGCTATAGGAAGAGTTAAATTAAGACCCCATACCTGTTCCGGCCGCCCGTTGGGCTCCAGGCCCGTTCTGGCCGCCCGAAGGGTTGCCAACCCTCCAGATTGTCCTAGAGTCTCTAGGAATTGAAAATTAATCTTTAATGAAAGATTATGTCACGTGATGAAACCTCCAGGAATACGTCCAACCAAAACTGGCAACCCTACGTTGGGTGTGGGCCCTGGGCCCATTCCAGCTTCCTGTTGGGTCTAGGTGGCCAGTTTTGGTTGGACGTGTTCCTGGAGGGTTCATCACATGACACAATCCTTCATTAAAGATATATTTTTAATTCCTGGAGACTCCAGGACAATCCTGGATGGTTGACAACCCTACGTTGGGCATGGGCCTCGGGCCCGGTCCGGCCTCCCGTTGGGCGCAGGCCCCGGGATAGCTCTTTGAAGGCCCTCAGGAGTCAGAGTCCAAGTGAGAGGCCTGTTGAGTAACTCAGGGGGGTGGGAGAAGCAAAGGACTTTGGACTAGGTGGCGAGTCGGTCACCGTGGAGGAGGCACGAGATGGGGAGAGCACAGGGGAGCTGGGAAGGACGGGGAGGCGGTGTCTAAATTCAGGGCCCTTCTCAGAACCATCTTCCCTTATGTTCCAGCTGGAAACACCAGTCCCAGGAAGGAGGGCAGCTGGGGATGGAGGGACACGGCCCCTTTGCTGGGGCCCTGTGTCCAGCTGAGACAGAGGAGACAGACCATCCCTCACGCACACCCAGCAGGCGGCTCCAGGAGCTGGAATTACAGGTGGGAGGCTCAGGTGAGGGGGATTTGGGCACTGGGAACATCTGCAGCTGGGGACGTGCGGTGGCCATGAGAACCGTTGGGGTGAAGTTGGTGGGTGTCATGAGCTACCAAGGCGACTTTGGTCGAGCGCAGAGGAGGCGCGGAAGGCTGTGGTTACGAACGAGGAAGGATCATCCCGTGCTTAGCCAGCCAACCAGGGACTCGAATCCTGGATAGTCCCACACACAGCTGTGCCTGTGTCCCTCAAACCTGACCCACAGCCCCCAGCTCGCCCAGCCCTGGGCTCCCCCCACACACAGCTGTGCCCATATGTTGTGGGGATTCCCTATATGGAAGAGCCCCACCTTCTAGCAGGCACTTACAATTGAGAATCACGCTTAACTCACCAGGTCCAATTTCCGTGACATTCGCCAACTTCACGGCCCTCAAACTGAGACCGTTGTCCCTTGCGGTGTCTTCAGGTCCCGACCTAAGGAATTGCAACAGAGCGTGAGCTTGGCTGCGAGGTCCAGGAACCGGGAACCAGAGGAAACCAGAATGAACTTGAGGAGCTGCGTGAGGCTGATCTTTGACTTCCTGCGGGGAACATGGAGCATCCTGGCGCCCTGCATCCGAACTCAGATTTGGCCGATACTCTTGTCGTTCACCAGGGGCTTGAAGGACGTGGTCAAGGGGGTCTTGAGATTGCTGTTGAACCAGACACATCAGACACTGGTGTTGTTACTGCTGCCTGTAACGATAGGACTCGCGGTATTTTTCTTTCCCCACCTGACAGTGAATTATGAAGCTGGAGAACCAGAACCGTTAAGTGTTGCTGACCTGCTGAGAGTGCAGGGCAGACTGGAAGCCCGGGGGAAAATGACTGATGACCTGAGAGCCTGCCTGGACCTCGCCCTGCAGGAATTCATGAGGGAAACCCCAAGCATCCAGGACAACGCCAAGATGTTGATCCAGTGCAGAGGAACAATGTTGGAATTTGAATCCGGAGACGGGAAACATGAGATCTACGTGTATTACCACAATGGGGAGCCCCGGTATGACATGAAAGAGCCAACCATGGAGGTGTATCTATCCCGGCTGTGCTCCCACCCGGAACGGCTGAGTGTTGAGAACCTGCTAAAGGTGCAGAATCGACTGGAGGCCGGAGGGAAGATGACTGAGGTGCTGAGACGATGCTTTGAACTCGCCTTGGAGAAATTCCCCAAGGAGCCGGTGTACCTGCAGAACAATGCCCGGCTGGTGATCAGCATGGTGGGAAAGAGGACGGTCTTTCTCTCTGGAAACGGGGAGAATGAAATCAATGTGTATCCTGACAACACGGGGCTCATTCAGTACGTGGTCCAAGTGCCGGGATGGTGGGCCTGGGTAGCCAGGAATATGGTGACCATAGCTCTCGTTACAATCCCGGTCTTCATTTGCCCAGTGATAATCTATCAGAAGACTAGGCAATGTCGTTAAAAACCACTTAACTTTAGAAAACTCCTGACAAACACAGGGTCCTCTATTCCATATTGCCAACTCTTGTCATTTAATTGCATCTCTCACAATATATGTACCTTTCCTTAAGGCCGCCTGCCATTCATTGTCTACCTGAGAATTTCAGCTTTCCTTCAAAGTACAAAGTAAGCTTCTAGCTCTTACAGTAGCTGAGAGAGCCATGGGAACGAGACCACTAGTGGTTCAATACTTAGGAATGGAATGAACAGAATCCAGCACAAACAGAAAACAGGGAATAACTGGCTGGGGGGGAAGTATTTCGGAAAAGGATCCGGGGGTTATAGTGGATCACACATTGAATACGAGCCAATAATATGATGTAGGTGCAAGAAAAGGTTAATATTTTGGGGTGTCCTAGCGGGAGTGTCCAATGTAAGACATGGGAGGTAACTGCCCTGCTTGGCACTGAGGAGGTCTCAGCTGGAGTCCCGTGTCCAGGTCTGGGCACCGCACTTTAAGAAAGGTGTGGATAAATTGGACAGAGTCCAGAGGAGAGCAATAAAAGTGATAGAAGGTTTGGAAAACCTGACCTAGTGAAGCAAATGCCAAGATGTCTCTTGATTTCAGGAAGCGTTCCAACGGGCTCCAAATGCATATCACAAAACCATATACACATTATTCCCAAGAGCTAGTCATTTGATGCTGGTACGCGACAAAATTCATTGCCAGAGAAGCAATGGCCAGTCGTACATCAAAATCCAACACACACTCTTCCATTCTGAGCATGGTAACTATGTACTGACCAAGCGACGTATGGTGATTTTGGTCCATACCTCGTTTCCGGGCAATCCACGGCTCCGCACGCATGTTCCATTTGCTCTTTCGTGCTGTTCCAGCTACTTTGCAGGTACAATTAAAAGAAAAAAAAACCTTTACTTAAAAGAAACAAAACAAACCTATCCTGGGCGGAATAGCGAAACCCGAAAGAGAGTAAGTGAAAAGGACGGACTGACGCTACAGAAATGAGAATATAGATCGATATGAAGAGAATGTGACATGTAGGTATGAAGACACGAAGAAGCATAAATGAATAATACAGAGGGTGCAATAAATGAGAGATAACAAAAGCCTGATATAGACAGACAGGAAGAGAACAACAGTGATCAGAAAGATTGGTGTGGAGACACTGTGATAGACAGATATGAAAAGAGAGTGAAAGATTAGATACGTACGGAGAGAGGGATAAATTAAGAGATACAGAAAGTTAGATATATAAAGATGCAAAGAGAGAGTGACAGACAGAACTGAGCATAGGAACATGAGAACATATAAGGATGGTGTAAGTGACCAGGGCGTAGGCGGTCTGGCCTAGTGGTCACAGCTGGGCTGAGTCTCCCCACCAGGGACGGGAGTCACGAGGGCAGAGCTGGAAGAATTGCAAGGTCCAGGTCCCAGAAACAAGAGTCAGGGTGAGGCCGGCTACCAGGTTAGAATCCAGGGGAAAGAATTAGGGTCAAGTCAGGCTAGAGTTATGTAACCCTTCTGCCCGTCAGAGTTGGCAGCAACAAGGGCCGGGTTCAATATCTAGGGGTTCCATTCCAATAACACAATGCAAACCGGCTCGAGCCCCCACCCAGTGACCTGGGACAAATATACACCACCCCTGCTGGGCGCCTCCAAGAGGCAATACTTCCCCTCTCGCAAGCACATAGTCTGAGTGTAGCAAAAAGCCTTTTAATAACAGAGAGAAACAATGTGGCATTATGTTGGGGAAACACCACCAACAGGATTCATAACACAACCCATGAGCAAAAAAACCCACCCCAAGCAAATTGGGGCGTGTCCTTTCCCTTTGGTTCTTGAGTCCAGCAACCCCAAATCACCCAAAGTCCCAAAAGTCCAATGACCCAAAAGTCTCTGTCCCTGGTCAGGGCAGCCCCAGAGTTCGAAAGTTTATCTGCAGGGCTTTACCTCCCACCCTGGGTGGAGATGGGACGGGGTAAGAGGCACCTTACATGATCTGAAGCTGACCACCCCACCGCTCCATAGGCCTTCGCTCCGCTCCGCTCCGCCAGCCGCCCCACGAACTGCTTCGCTCAGCTCTGCGGCCCACCAGCAGCTCCCGCTGTCCCACGAACCGCTCCGCGTCCCACCAACAGCTCCCGCCGTCCTATGAACTGCTCCACCAGCCTGTCCACAAGGCTCTCCAGCTGTCCCGCAAACTGCTCCACAATATATCTTCAGGCTCCCCCCCTACTTAACACAACGCTCCGTGATTTCAGCTCTTAGTCAGTTTAGCTCTTTGGTGAATTCAGCTTGTAGTAAGGGAGCCTCAGTGCTGGTGCACCATTAGCCCAAAGTGAGCTCAGCAGCCTGTAACTAGACTCCTAATGAAATCAAAATTAGCTCTGATATTCCACAGTGGAGAGAGGAGGAAGTGCAATTAGCATGTAAGGCCCTCACAAAGGCCCATGCCACCCAGATTTAATAATTTTATTAAGATAATGTTGAAATAAGCAACGGTACAGAGTTCAGGCATAGAAGTTTCTGGTTGTCAGGGGATAAGGTACAGATTATCAAGGGGTATAAAATGCGATTTAGGAGCTGGTGGAACAAGGATCACATAATAATCTGCAATCTCCCCGACTGGGGGGAAAGTTTAACCGGTCAGAGTACAGACATCGAGATATGGGGTAAGTTATCCACACAACGGCTATGTTCAGTATGCTGGGTACAGTGAGTGAATACGGGGGTGGGGATGGGTCTACCCTCATTAGTGGGGTTTAATGTTCAGTGGGATTATGTTTCCAGCTCATACGGTCCGGTGGGGAAGGCCTCTCAGTCTCTTTCCCACAGTGCGTGCACAAGGTCGTACCGGCTCACTCCTCCTGGTACTGTCTGTGGCCGGTGATGTGCTCGATGTAGATGTCCCTGGACCATCGGATGGTGTCCGAGACCATGAGGCGCCGCATGAGCCGTGCGTAGCATCGACCGATCCCGCAGGTCCGCAGCACACGCTCGTTGCAGGGGTCCCAAGCGCCCAGGGCTCCGACGATCAGGGCGTCCAGCTGCACCTCGTAGCCCTTCGCTCTCAGGGTGTCGGCCAGAGGGGCGTATTTTTCCAGTTTCCGAGCTCGGGCTTCTCGGAAGGCCGGGGACCTGTTCTCGAAGGGGACCGTGATGTCGACGAGGATGATCTTTTTCTGGGTTTCGTTGGTGACAACTACGTCGGGTCGCAGCGGGCTGTCGGTACCGGGGATGGCGCAGTTCCCGGCGACCTCCCCCAGGCGCGGTGAAATGGCTTTCACCAGGCGGTTCTGGATGGCGTTGTGGCGCAGCTGCCAGGCTCTGGAGTGGGGCTTGCAGCTGCACAGGACGTGGGGCAGGGTCTCGTTGGCGTAGCCGCACTTCCTGCAACGCTTGTCTCGGTTCCCATGGCGGACGGCTCCGTTGAGCGGGACGCAGTTGAGCCGGGCGCGGTGGATGAACCGCCAGTCGGCGAAGCGGGTGAAGCTGCCCCCGGCGAGGAAGTGGTTGCTGGCGTCCCACTTGCTGGTCAGTTCGAAGGCTTTTCCCTGGTCTGGCTTGCGCTTCAGGGCTTCTACGTATAGCGAGCGGGTGGCTGCCTTCAGGGTCCTCTCCAGCAGGCCCCTGGCGCTCGGGGTGACGATGGTGTTGCCCTCGGACCTGATCTGCGGCACCAGGACTCCCAGCTCCTGGCGCTCCTCGCACCACTCCCAGCGGCAGCCGATGCGCTTCCCCAGGCGGCGCGTGGCATTGCGGGCACGGGACCACAGTGAAGCGATGTCGCCCCCATCTCGGCCGAATTCGCCAGCCAGGGAGCCGCTCAGGAAGCTGGCGATGTCTTGGCTGGAGGGGGCTCTACCGATCCGCTTTTGTGTTATGTCACGGAGGGCTGTCGCTGCGATGCTCCTTACCATGGCGTCGGGGCACGTCAGCAGGCGGAAGGCGTGGGTGATCACCGCGATGTCACACAGGTCACCCATGCGGGGGACATTGGCACCGCCATGCCTGTGGGTGATATAGACCAGCTCGTTGCTGGCTCTCTGGGGAAGGAATAACCACTTCTTCACCAGCTGCCGGATGATCTTGTCCGCCTTGTTGAGGGGTACTTTTGCCACGGCGGATCCCCTCAGGACGAACAAGATGCGGGGGATCAGGAAGGTGTTCAGGGCGTTTATCTTTTACCACGGTGCTAGCAGTGAGGTGTCGATCTTGGCGGCATCCTGTAGGATCTCTTGGATGGTGTCCTCGGGTGTCTGTCGGACACGGAAACCCGTCGGTGTGCTGAGGTGTCGGTAGGCCTGCCCCTCAGCCAGGGGGATGACGGGCTCGCCCTGGATCTGGAATTCTGTCGCCTGGACCGAGTCCCTTTTGCTGCCATCTATGTGGAGGGTTGCGCACTTCTTTGCATTGAAGCGGAGCCCCATCCAATCGGCAACTCGGCTAGTGGCATCTAGCATACGCTGGAGGTTCTCTGGGTCATCTGCGGTCCCCAGCCTCTCTCCATTCACAGAGTTTTGGAACCCATGACCCTTGCCAGCGAGTGCTACTTAGTTGATGGTGAGTCCCTCCATCATAACAAAAGGCCAAGTACAGTTCCAAGCACAGTTCCCATAATCAGGGTAATAACAATTTATTCTTCCTGCCCCAATAACAGAGACACTGGGGATCCCACAGCAGCCAAAGTGACCATTTGGGCAGCTATGGCCTCATTCTAGGCGGGGTGGATGTGCCTATGCAAATGAGATCGGCCCCTGAAGTTCTTTTCCACAACTTGCCACACCTCACCACCAGATGTCAGCGTGGAGCTCATCCTGACACTGCTTACAAAACTAAAGGACAAATGGTTTAAGTTTTTGAATCAAAACATGCTTTTGTGAGTCTTGGCTTCTGAAAAAGTGAAACAAACTTGGAATTGTGGGGGTGTCTGCTCACTTTTCCTTCTCTCCTCTCCCCCCTACCCATTTCCCAATGGAAGGGAGAGAAAAGGCAGAGTGAAAAGTGTGGGGGGTGGGGGGAATATAACAACCAAAGAACTGAAATGTTTTGTTAAGTTTGGTTTAATTTTTTTCAACTAAGGAAAAATTCCACACAAATTGTCCAACAAAACAGCACTTTTTAAATTTCCTTCCATTTAAAAATGTTTAAAATTAATTCGGCAGAGACAATATTTTTCTCCTAGCTCTAAGAAGCAGCACCCGCCCTGCAGCCCTCAGGAAACGCTGACTCGTACAACAGTCGTTTAATCATAAAGAAAGTGAAATTTGTACCGTTAACTGACAACGGTTAGCCCAACAGTGAAACTTTATAACACAATCGGCCAGTATTAGCTTTGCCAGAAACACTGGCTACGGGAACAATCACGTCACCCTCTCAATTCTTTCACGTGTGCTGGCAAAGGGACGATTCCTCGGTCGAGCTTCGGGATTCCACAGGGTATTGAGCTGTTTGTTCTGACGAGAGAGCTCACGGCACCGGATATTTAAAGGCTCAATCCCTTTGAAACATCTGGCCCACAGACCAGTGTCCGATCCCTCCCTTGCCTCTGTGTCAGGAACCGCAGATCTCACACGCTGGCCCACAGGGCGCTTAGGAGCTCGTCAGTCCGAATCCGCCACCCCGTGTCCTGCTCACGCTGCTAGATCAGCAGCCGAAGGGTAGCAGAGGACTCCAGTCCTGGGCTCTGATTGGTGGACCCCTGGGGGGCCCGACTGGTCCCCAGCCTCTCTGTCCCCCAAGCCAAGGGGCAGGACCTTGTCTGGGCAGCTGGGTCCTCCCTGCTCAGCTCTGCTTCCCCGGCAACACCTGCTCCTGATCTCCTGGGAACCTCTCCCCGCCTGACGCCCGGTTTGCCCTCTGGTCTGTCCTCCCCCTGCCCGCCCCCACCCAGCCTCTTCAGCTGGCCTCCCCCCTGCTCTCCCCACCCCCCAGTTGAGGGGTCTCTCCCTGGCCCTCGACTGCGCCCCTCTCCCACAGGGGGGTCCCTCCTTCCTTGGTGGGACCCCCCCCCACTCCACACAGAGTCGGCCTCCAAGGAGCAGAGAGACCCAGCCTAGAGCGCCGCCTCACACAGACCTCCACAGCCATAGAGCTACGGGGAGAGCGTCACCCCCTTCAGCCCCCTCTGTGCGGGGGGGAGACTGGCTGAGTCCTCCAGGCCATAGAGACCAGGGGGGTGGGGGCTAGAGGAGCCGCACGCTAACACCAACCCAGAAGAGCGGGCGGATTCTCTCCCCGGCAAAAGCGGCCGGCGGGAAAGTGACGATCGGGTCCCCGCGACCAGCATCGGAAAACGCCCCCTGCCCCCCCGTCATAGTCCAGATAAACCCGGATCCTGCGGGGTGCCCGGCTCGGGGACAAGGGGGTGCTCTGCCCAGGGGACGTGAGAGCCCGGTACTGATCCTCACTGCACGGCACAGCCCAGATCCCCTCCTCGGGGTTAGGGTGGATCCGTCTCTTCCTCCTCACAGACTGTCTGGCCACCCCCACAGCACAGACTCCCATCGCCTCCACCCCCACCTCCACCTCCCAGTAATGTCGGCCCGAGGTGAATCCCTCACAGCCCAGCATGCAGGACTTAGTGTCAAATCTCTCAGGGTTGTCGGGCAGATCCTGCCGTGTGTCTCCCCATCTCACACGTCTCCGATCCGCAGACACGAGGAGGTCGGGATGGGCCGTGTCTGGATCCAGAGTCACCTTCGCTGCAGAGAGAGAATCAGAGCGTGAGGGGCAGAGCTCAGCCCTGGGGCAGGGTCTGATCGTGTCAGTGACAGAACCTGCCCCAGCTGGGGGTGAACCAGGCAACCTCCCCCGTCCAGGATTTACCCAGCTCTGCATGGGGAGCAGCGCTGAGACCTCAGCCATGTGCAGGGGGGATTCACACCCCTGACAGAGCCAGTTCAGTGACAGAGCGAAGGGATCAGCTCAGCTGAGCCAGGCCCCCAGACCCAGAGTCCGATTCTCAGTGATTCCATCCTTGTGCTTGGGGTAAAGACAAGGGGGGTTAAAGGGGGGTGGTTTTAAGCCACCTTTGTCCTTCCTTTAGTCTCCCTGGCCCCTAGTTACAGGGGCCTCAGGGCTGCAAAGCAGAGAGCAGCCATAGTGGGATGCCTCCTGTCTATGCCCCCAGCAGAGCCGTCCCTTGGGGAGGGCGAATCCAGGCAACCGCTTTGGGGAGCCTGTGCGATTGGCTGGCGCGGTCAGTCCCAGAAGAGACAAATCTGTCACTTCCGCCCTGGACCCCCTAGAGCCGGCCCTGGCCCCCAGCATGCCCCAAACCCACTCCTACAATAACAGCTGGGGGCAGAGTGCTGAAGAGCCCCTCTGTCAACTTCACATGCACGGGACGGGGCGGGACGGGGCGGGGGGCAGGCGCTCCTTTGCACCGGAGCTATTTTCTGGGGACAGTTGCCATGCAAATTGAGGCCCCTTTGCTCTGACAGAGCAGCATAAAAGGGCCTGACGATCAGGCCCATGGAATATTTCCCCACCTGCACCCACCTCTCCCCACAGATGTGATTAGAGACCCTGGCACCAGAGGAGGCTCCCAGCAGATTACAGGGAATCCAGAGTCCCCCTGTCCAAGGATGCGACTCTTCACACCCCGTCTCCTTGCAGAGCCCCCTCCCTCCTAAAGATCAGCCAGCTGAGCAACAGAAAAACTGCTTTTATAGAGACCCCACTGGCCCCCCATGACTCTGTAGCTGCGGTGTGGGTGAGGACACCGCACACTTACTGAATGGCTGCTCGTCTTGTGCTGGTCTATCGGGGACTTTCCAAACTCCACACTGCTGGCCCCAAGTCAAGTTTGCATTTGACGGTGTTCAGCTCCTGCCAAATGCAAACTTGAAACAAACCCTGAACTATGGTGCTGCCAATGACCCACCGTAATTCATATAAAAATTTTCACTCCCCCTTTGATCCGAGAAACTTACCTTTGTGCAACCGCTGGCTAGACAACAGTGAGTCTGGAGGAAGAAAAGGGTGAAAAAGATGAAATGTCGTGTTGTCATGTTGATGAATATATTCACATTGTTAATGTGCTAACACAAAAGCAAAATGAAAGGAAAACTATAACTTAATAAAGTTTGTTAAGGAGGTTAAGTGCAGTTCACACCAATACAAACCATTACACACCTCACTAAAAAATAACCACAAACATCAGAAACTAAGGACAGGGCTCATCCTTCCTGACAGCCCTGGTGGTCTCATTCTCTCCAGCTCAGGAGGATACAAGGTGGAGAACCTCTAAAGCAGGGGCAGGGAACCTACAGCCCACGGGCCAGATTTGGCCTGTTGCTAAATTTCATCCGGCCCGCAGCATCACTCCCCTCCCCCACCGCGGGGATGGAGCCACAAGTGCCGATTCGCCCCGCCATGGCGGGAAGCCCCAAGCCTCTGCGCAGAGCCACGATGTAGCGAAGCGAAGACTCACCGCTGCGGCGCCTCCTGCTGGTCATCTGGGAATTAGCTCTTTTCCAGCTTCAGAGCACCCTCTGCGGGCCGATGTCTCGCCTGCCTCAGGCCCCATGTCCCTCCCAGAGCTCGGTGCCCCTAAACCTGGGGTTCTGCCCACCACAATACCCCAAGCTCTGGGTCTCCCCTCCCTCCATCCCGACCTTGCCTCGGTGACTACTGCCAATCCTCATCTGGCCCCCTCTCATGGGGGCTAATTGCACACAGTAATGGCCACTCATCATGGGCAGGTGCCTCTGCCTAACCCCGGGGTACATCTCTGCAACCGCAGTACCTGCTTTGGCCTTTGCAAAACCTGCAGCCTGGGGATTTGCCAGGCGGGAGCTCCCCAGCTCCTCTTGCCTTTCCCTAGCCCCGCTCTGCTTCAGGTACCCTAGAGAGAGACTGACTCAGTGTCTGGCTCATAGCCCTTTTATAGGGCCAGCTGTGGCCTGATTGGGCGTGGTCCCAGCTGTGGCTGCTTCCCCAATTTTTCCACCAGAGCGGGGTAACTGCCCCGATACACACGGGAACTAGGAGCGTGGAGGGTGCTGCAACACCCCCCAGGTTTTGCACGGGGTCCCAGCTGCCGGCCCTGTGCCCAGGGTCCTGGCTGGCTGCCATACCCCCGCCCGAGCTCTGCCCCCGGTGCCACAGGCAGGCTCCCATCTACTGGCCCCGCACCGGAGGCTCTGCTTCTGCCCCCAACTGTGGTCCCAGCCTCAGCCCCCTTACCCCTGTCTGTGTCCCAACCCCCCTCCCGGAGCCATGGCCCAGTCTTGGGGAGAGGAGGCACAGACAGGGATAAGGGGGGGTGCCAGGTAAAAAGTTTGGGGACCACTGGCTTTCGGCACCCCCACTGTAAAATTTGTTACAGGCTCAGCCTGCTGTGGGGAGAAGCCCCGAGCCTCCACTCCCCCTCTCTGTCCCCCTGCGGGTGAGTGGCCTGCGATTGATTTTTTTCTGGGGGTCGATGGTCTGTGATAGAAAAATGGTTCCCTAGCCCTGCTCTAGAGCGAGAGCGGGACTGTGAGGACACAGGAGGCCTTGCAGACAGAAAATCCGAACAAACATAGTTCAAAACCAGTGAATTCAGCAGGAAGCTCAAGCGAAGGTTCACGTTCATAGCGGCTGAGAAAGGAAAACCCGCAGAGAGTCCGAATGTAGGACCCTAACCCAGTGTGTCTGTGCCGTATTGAGAGCTGAGTCGGGAATTCATAGGTTCCAGATGATTAGTTGACTATTTCCAGCCACAGTTATTGTCCCTAAGGGATTTCCCCAGCTCTGTCAATTATCCGTGTAATGCACGTGAGAAAATTCCCCAGGTGACTGTTTATTACCTTTGAATTTCGTCATTATGGTCTCCAGAGATGCAGTTCTTTGAGGAAATTCCCAGATTCTCCATTTCAGGTCCGAAGAAAAGGCCACTGGTTCTGAAACTTCTCCCTCTCACATCTGAAGAACAACCCAGTGTTACTCCTTGTGGAGTCCGTTCATATTTGTGCTTTACTAAAATGTATTTCATTCTAGTGAATGGTTGTAGCTCAGCCGACCCTGGAGGATTAAAGTCTCTCTGGCCCCAGGAATAGGTCCACTACCAGCTTGACACTACAAGCTTCTCCTTCATTTTGGTGAGACCGACATTGGAAAACTGCATCCAGGTCTGGTGTCCCCATTTTAAAACGGACGTTGAAAAAGTGGAGACGATGCAGAGAAGACCCATAAAAATGATTTGAGGGCTGGTAAAAATGCCTCGCACGGAGAGCACCCTGGCACTTGAGTGTGGGGTACAAACACCGTCATGGGGAGAACAGACTTGGTACTAAAGGGCTCCTCAGTTTAGCCAACAAAGGCATAACAAGGACCAATTGCTGGAAGCTGAAGCCAGAGAAATTCAAATGGGAAATAAGAGACATTTCTAAGAGTGCGGGTGGATTAACCATCGGAAGAAACTGCCAAGGCAAGTGGTGGATTCTCCATCTCATGACGGGGGCCAGAACAGGGGGCCACGGCCCCATCACTTTTAAAAGTGGGAGAGCTCTGCTCTCTCCCTTTGTATCTGCCTTAAAGACAAGTGATGGGGGGAGGGGGTGGAGAGGAGTGAGTAGTGGGAGGGGTCTCGGGGGAAGAGGCAGAGCAGGGGTGGGGCCATGGTTTGGGCACTGGTGGCCCCCACTTCCAGGGAGCTTCAGGCGTTACTGTCTGTTGATGTCTTCAAATCTAGACAGAATGGCTTTCTGGAAGGTGCTTTAGTCAACACACGTTAGGATTTAGTCAAATACAAGTTATTTTGCTGAATACAGGAATAACTGGGTGAAATTTAAGGACCGAGGAGTAATGGTCTCAAGTTGCAATGGGGGAGGTTTAGATTGGATATTAGGAAAAACTTTTTCACTAAGAGGGTGGTGAAACACTGGAATGCGTTACCTAGGGAGGTGGTAGAATCTCCTTCCTTAGAGGTTTTTAAGGTCAGGCTTGACAAAGCCCTGGCTGGGATGATTTAACTGGGAATTGGTCCTGCTTCGAGCAGGGGGTTGGACTAGATGACCTTCTGGGGTCCCTTCCAACCCTGATATTCTATGATTCTATGATTCTATGACCTGTGATACAGAGGCACCAAGCCCGTGGGTGCTCCAGGGCTGAAGCACCCACCGAAAAAAAATCGTGGATGCTCAGCACCCACCAGCAGCCCCACAGATCAGCTTCCACCCCTACTCCCCAGTGCCTCCCGCCCGCTAGCTGGCCCTGTCCATCAGCTCCTCCCCCTGCCTCCCAGTGCCTCCCACCCACCACGGATCAGCTGTTCAGCAACGGGCAGGAGGTGCTTGGGAGGGCGTGGGGGGGATCACGGGTGGGAAGAGGCTGGGCAGGGCGGGAAGAGGCAGGCCGGGGCCTTGGGGGAAGGGGTGGAGTGGGGGCAGGGCCCGGGGCAGAGCCGGGGTCGAACACCCCCGGGGGAATGAGAAAGTTGGAGCCTGTGCTGTGATATACAGGAGGCCAAATGTGATGATCTTACGGTCCTTTCTGGCCTTCAACTTTATGCATTTATGAAACTCAGTAATACCATGTGGCAATGAGTTCCACAGGTTAATGAATTGTGTACAAAAAAGTATTTCCTTTTCACAGCTTTAAACTAGTTGCCTTTCACTTGCACTGAACATCCCCTTGGTCTTGTACTGTGAGTGTGGGAAGCAGGATCACCTGACTTACACGCTGTACACCATTTAAGGGAGATAATTAGGGACAATCCTTGTGGGGATGTAGATACCCATCGTACCAGGACCTGGAGCGAGACCCACTAACCCATTTCAAAGATGATTTATGTTCTTATTTAGCTCTTTGGATACATACAATGGTCAGTCCACTAGCACAGGGGCTCTCAGCTTACAAAGGCCAGGGCGTGTCCACCCCACACTGGGGAAGGCAAACGACTTAATGAACTTGCACTGCCCCAGGGAGCCTTGAGCAGGGTGAGTCGGTGCAGTTCTGGGGGGCAGGGCTGGAGCTGGGGGGAACTGGCTGGCGCCTTCTATTGCTGGTTCATCAATGGCCGGGAGCGGAGTCGTGTAACACAGCTGGGCGTGTCCCTGCCCGTGGGTGTCTGTGTCAGCGCAGGGCCCGTCAGGCTTGTAGCTTGACATCAGCATCACAGGGTGAGAGGCAGCCCAGGCTGGGGATTTGGAGGGCTCAGCAGTCCCACCGTCCAGGCTGCACCCCGGGAACCCCGTCCCACTAATGTAAATCTCCCTTGTTGCAAATTAAAGCGATTATTTCTTGTTCTACCCGCACTGGACTTGAAGCACAACTGATCACCGCTCTGTATAGAACAGCCTCAGACATACCTGAAGACTGTTATCAGGCCCTCCCTGAGTCTTCTCTTCTCTACACTAAACACACCCATTTATTGCAACCGTTCCTCACAGCTCAGCCATGCTAAACCTCTGATCACTTCTGTTGCTCCCCTCTGAACTCTCTCCAATTTTTCCACATCCTTCTGAAAGTGCGGTGCCCACAACTGGACACGGTATTCCAGCTGAGGCCTCACCGTGGCAAGAAGGGTGGAACAACGTCCTTCTGTGTCTTACACGTGACATTCCTGTTAATACATCTGTGGTGGGGTGTTCACCCCACATCAGCCCCCAAAAGAGTGAGGGAAGCTGAGAAAGAGGAGATGAGCGAGACAGGCCACACACGAGGGGTTTAGGGCAGATATGCAACCCCTGACTGGACGATGAAGCTCAGCTGAGCAGGGGGGGTCTGGGCTAGTATAAAGCCAGGAAGCTGGCAACAGAAATTGGCTGCCGTGAGGAAGTCTGCAGCCACCCTGTGTGCGTTGGAAAGGGAAGGAGGGAACCCAGGGGAAGAGTAGGATGCTGGGAGCCTGGCCCAGGGGGAAGGGAGTACTTAGAATCACAGGGCTAGAAAGGACTGCCAGGGTCATGTCGTCTAACCCCTGTACGAGAGAAGGGTGGAGAAGAAAGCCTCTGGGAGGTTGAGAGCAGACCTTGCCTGCATATTGTAGGGTCCCTGGGCTGGACCCTGGACCAGTAGGTGGGCTCGAGTTCCCCTACCAGCCACTGAGGTGGTGGCATTGCCTGGACAGTGGGACCAGGGAGACTCTGTCCCCCAGAAGGGGAAACCAGTTAGTGACCTGGCTGGAGGCTGCGTCACGAAGAGGAAACTGCAGCTCTTGGGGTGAGAGATGAGGCTGCAGAGTGAGACAGAGAACAATGTTGGGGGAGAGACTGTAAGGGGAGGTGTTGGCCCTGGAAGAGAGCTAATCCCCAGAACAGCATCACACGGCCGACTCATTCAATGTGTGATCCACTTGAACCCCCAGATGTTTTTCCGCAGTACGGCTGCCTAGCCAGTTATTCCCCGTTTCATAGTTGTATGTTTCATTTTTCCTTCCAAAGTGGAGCACTTTGTCTTTATTGAATGCCCCCTTCAATTGATGTTAATCCTTCCTCCTTCCGCCCTTTGCCTCTTGTGGCTTTTTAGACTGTAAACTCCCTGGGGCAGGGACTGTCTCTTACTACGTGTCTGTGCAGCACCCCACGTGTTGGGCCCTGATTTTGCCTTGAGCCTCTAGAGACTGCCATAGAGCTACTGATCACAGCACGTTATAAACTCCTTAGAGCAGGGAATGTCTCTTCCATCATCTCTCTTGCCACGCCAAGCCCACTGATAGAGCTCATGGCATAATAAGAAACAATTAATAAACAGCTCATTGAATAGTCATCAGAGGGCCCTGACTTTCCATCCCTGCCAACCTAGGTGGAGTTTGGAGTCTGTGACCTAGAAATGAAAAACGCATTCTCCATCCCCAATCTCCTGAGGTCTCCATTCCACCAGCGACACTATAAATACCAACCCTGTCTGTAGGTAAGTCACTCTTTTCTCAGGCTGCTCTATTCTGGAGTCTAGTCAAAATGGCAACAGCTCCAAGATTAAAATTAAACAGACAGAGATTGGGAACCAGCCCCACGGTCTACACTGCTGGACCATGGGGAGCCAGGTCTCATGTTTAAAATCCCTTCCCTGCACTGTGAAGTGAAAGGGAGAGCGAAAAGGAGCCACCTACCTGCTCAAGGTGCCTTTGATGTCCTAGAGGGGAGAGATAAAAGGAAATTCAGTCCCATATCTCATACTAAGTATCCCTCCTGCTCTGGAGGGGACTCACTTTGTCTTCACAGTTTGAGGTTCAAAGAGAAATGATTTGTGATTTATTAATGCAAACAAAAACATCACACGTGTTGCCTTTGCTCTTTTGGAGAAGTGCTCTGACTGCAGGGTCTGGGCCCAAGAAGTTTGTATAAGGAGGCACACAAGCTCTTTGTGTAATGACATGTGAATAACCACCTGGCACATGGAACCAGAGGGCTCAGTCTTGTGATGTGCTGAACAAGGATCTTCCGAACACTCACGGGTTTGGGGAAGATCCCCCAACTGCAGACTCCAGTGGGTCCAGAGGGAGGGATGCCCCCAGGCTGTGCTGAACCCTTGCTGTAAACTCTCTCCCCACTTGCCCACAAACATTCTGAAGGCCTGTCCTGTGGGCTTCTTGACATCCACAGAAAGGTGGGGCTGGGTGAGAACAATGGGTGTGGGGTACAGAGTAACACAGGGCCATTCACTATCCTACACCCCAGGTTCAATGCAGGAAACCTGAGGAGTGAAGAAAGCTGCCCACAGCAGATACTGGTCGCAACAGAGAATTTGACCTTAGATATCAGCTGGAGAAGTCCAAGATGCTACTTTTGATTTCTCACCTTTTTTCTTATTTGCTACTTAGAGGCATTTTTTGAAAATTAAAATCATCAGAAGGCTTTTGGAATTCTAACGACTACTTACACTTTCAGGCTGCCATAAGTAATGAACAGCTTCCCTCGCTAACTTCAGTTCTGGCAGAGAAAAATCAACACACCCTCAGATCTCATGTATCAGTTTTAAGGCCAATATTTTCCCTTTTTGTGATAGGTAGGAAAAGTGGCAAAATCATGCTTTAAACGGAAACTCAGCTTCAATCTTAACTATTTCCATAATTAAAGACTGGTTCCATCTTTAATCTTTTGGAGTTAGTGTTTGGAACACAGGAAATGCCAGACTGGCTCAGACCTGAGGTCCATCTGGTCAGTATTCTGTCTCCAAAAGTGCCAGATGCTTCAGAGGAAGGTGTAAGATAATCTGTCTCCCACATTCTCATCCTGCTCTCTAACAGTTAGCGGCTGGCTGAAGCAACAAAGCATGAGGTTTAACATCACTCTGGATATTCTTGTTATCCATATAAATATCTGGTCACTTTTTGAGCTTTGCTAAATGCTTGGTCTCAACAACATCCGGTGGCAATCAGTTCCACAGTCTAATTATGTGATGTGTGAAAAAACATCATTGGATCCGTTTTGAATTCGTCACCTTCTAATTTTATTGAATGTTCCATTGTTCTTGCATTATGAGACAGGGAGAACAGAATTCGGAGTTTGCCATTTTTGGAGGAGCCTTCTCTAACTAGAATTCAAATGAAGAATTTTTTTCATTTAGGACTTGATCCTATGCCCACTTTACCCCAGAAGTATATTTCAATTGACTTTAATGGGCATTTTATCAAGCCCTTAAAGAAAAATAATGTATATTTTAGCAATACTGTATGTTCTGACCTTTCACTCTGTGACGCTCTGTACGTCGGGGAACACCCTCCACGCCCATGTTCATCCTTATAATATGATTGTGTGGTATCCAGTGCAAAGTTTGTCATATTGGGTGTCTTCAGAAGGCTCATGATGTGCTGAGCATTGTTGTTATAGTGATGTTATAGGTTGTAATTTCATGTATATAGTTATGAGGCTGAAATGTGTCCTCATGGCTTAAAACAAGCCTAGGCAAAACTCTCCAGGAGCAGAGGGGCAGTTCACACCTCTTCAGGGCATGTATGCGACAAACCCAGACCAGCCTCACAGGAACAAAGGACACTGGCCTAGGCAGCAACAAAGGATCCGTTGGACTCTCAAGTGAGTCACCCCCCTTCCTTTGGTCAATTTGGGACTACGATGATGTAATGTTCACTTGACTCTGAAGGGGTAGGGGGCAAAGCCAGGAGGGAATAAAGAACATGATAAAAGGGAGAGACGTTTGCCATGCTGTCTCTCTTCCACCTACATCTACAGACATCACCACCAAGAGACTGAAGTGCTGATGAAAGGGGAGAGCCTGGCTGAGGGGCAACCAGCCAGCCTGTGGTGAGAAGCATCTAAGTTTTTAAGGGCACTGAAAGCGTTAAGATCAGCTTAGAATGCATTTTGCTTTTGTTTCATTTGACCAAATCCGACCTGTTATGCTTTGACTCATAATCACTTAAAATCTATCTTTTGTAGTTAATAAATCTGTTTGTTTATTCTACCTGAAGCAGTGCATTTAGTCTGAAGCGTGTCAGAGACTCCCCTTGGGATAACAAGCCTGGTACGTATCAATTTCTTTGTTAAATTGACAAACTCATATAAGCTTGCAGCGTCCAGCGGGCATAACTGGACACTGCAAGACGGAGGTTCCTAGGGTTGTGTCTGGGACCGGAGATGTTGGCTAGTATCATTCAGTTGCACAATCCAAGCAGCAGCTTATGTGCCATAGAGACTGTGCGTGAACAGCCCAGGAGTGGGGGTTCTCACAGCAGAGCAGGGCAAGGGTGGCTCCCAGAGTCGAGGATTGGAGTGACCTAGCAGATCACTGGTCCAGATAACACCAGGGGAACGTCACACACTCCTACACTCCAAAAGTGAAGGGTTATGGGACTTTCTTGCCTTGTGAAAGGTTCTGGGCTGTTTCTAACACCGTCTCACCTGCAGGAATTCACTTGCTGGCAGCTGGCACTTCTGCTCCATCTCACTGATCAGGGAACTGAGAGAAGATAGTTCCCCTCAGATAGTTTGCCAACATACTCATCCCTCCTCTTTTCAATTTCCTTATTCAGCTCTTCCAACTGGGCCAGCAGGAGTCGCTCTTGTTCGTTCAGAAACTGACGCAGTCGCTGAAATTCAGACACAATCTTCTGCCTCTCAGGTTCCAGCTGTTCCTGAAATGAAGAGATACCAACAGGGAAAGCGCAGGTCAAGGCCAGGAACACGGAGTGAGTCATGGGACATTTTATAAAGCCTTATGTGTGCACATGGGAGCATGTCATTGCAACCCCATAGAATTTAACTCCTGATATTTTATGGAGAACATATTCTATGCTCAGTAGACAGATGATTTTCCAGTGGATTTTGAAGAATCCTAACTGGTGTTTAAAATATGAGTGTGTCTTGCATTGTGAGGATATTCTGTTATCAGTGCCATCTAGAAAACTAGATCCTTCAGATAACAGAAAGTACAGCAGGTGCAGGATCCAGAGCTGGACAGGCAAGGATTACTTCTGGGGAGCAAACAGTAGAACCCAAACTCAGAAACGCTAGACTTGAACTGGGGAACAGATGGTTTCCACAAAATACACCTAGATGAATAAGGCCATGTTTCTAAAACAGGCTTTAAAATTAGAACGCCAACAATTGCTCTGATGAGTTTTGAATGTGCAGTTTAGGATACAAACATTTTGTCACATCATAAATCTCCAATTTTAATCCACAGAGGGATTCTGAGCACAAATTGGGTGGCTGGCAGGACACCTATTTGCATGTTCAAATCTGTGTTTGCAGGGCACTTAGAAACGTGCACATGTGAACTGGACAGAAGCCCACCAATTCATGCTCTTTCTGGAGCATTCTAGCTCCTGATACCCTAGGAGCCAGAAACTTATATCATATTTAGAACCCAAATCTTCTTCATGGCAATGTCTAGCAGCGATATCACTAAGGCCTGTTCCAAAGCTCACCAAAATCAATAGGGGTCTTTCCAATGACTTCAGTAGGATTTGGTTAGGAGTTAAGTGACCATCCTTCTCTGGGGCAGTAGATTTGTCTAGTGGCTGCCCGCACTCTTCTGTTGTGGTCATTGTTAGGGGGCTTTCCCTTAACCCCTGCCCCTGGTTCTGGTTTCTGGTTTCTGGTTTCACGCAGACAGAAAGCAGAAGACCAAAAGTCTAAAGTGCAGGCAATGCGATGTTTATTGGGGTTAGTTCCAAGCAAGCATATCCATAGCTCTACACACCAGCAGAGCCTTTACCCCGCGTTCCCCTTCCCAGCCCCAATGCCGCGGAGCCTTCACCCCGTGTCCCCCTTCCCAGCTCTGACACCTCAGAGCCTTTACCCCGTGTCCCCCTTCCCAGCTCTGACACCGCAGAGCCTTGCCTGTGTCCCCCTTCCCCATTCCCCAGTCCTCCTTCTTAGCAGGTCCAAATAAACCTGCAGTGCGCGCCCCTAGTCACACCCCTTACAACTTATGGTCATTTTTTGGAGGGTTGTGAGTCTGGGGTCTTCATCCCACCTCTTCTGTATCCCATGGGAAGGATAAGGCCTAAGGTTGTGTACTGGCCAAGGCCAGGCTTTTCTTTGGTTTTTAGTGTTTCTTATGCCTCCTGCCATTCCCCTTTGCCCCTCCTAACTGGTCGCTTGACCTTGGCTTGAGAGAGGAACCAGGCAGCCTTCCAGTGTGTGCTTGTATATTAGACTCCCACCATACCCTGTAATAGTTTATCTGTTCTTATCTGTTTCCATTAGACTAACAGACGCATCTGGCCAGGCAGAAGCCACACACAGTGTCTTTGTCCTTTGTTCTTCACACACATTAGTAAGGATGTAAGAGTATTAAAAGTCAAACCCAAAATTCTATCTCAGGTTAACAAACAGGTTTATATGCTAACAGTTATGGCTGTTGAAAGTAAAGCCAAAAAATGGGGGAGGAATTTGCAAAACATTTTGAAATTTCAAAGTTGTTTCCATTTTTCAGTGTTCAAAATGGGACAACTTTTAATTTGTGTGAAAAATATGAAATAACTTGAAAAAAATTCACATTTCTGTTTCCCCTTTTTTCTAGAATGTAATAAAATAATGTCCATTTCTACCACCGCCCCATTTGTTCCTTTTAATCCATTCTCTCTGGAACTCTTCAAAAGTTCTCCCATTTTAGAAAAATTGGCAAAAAGAAAAAGGAAACACTAGGCGAAAAAACCTGGAAATTATTCATGTTATGGTACTCAGTGGCAAAAAGGAGCAAAAGGGGAAACAAAGGGATAAAAAACATTTGAAATTTTGAAAAAAATTCAGCTTTTTAAAACCAAAATGAAAAATTCCATTTGAAATGAAAAGAAACATTTTGTTCATTCTGAAATTTCCTGTCAAAAAACTGATTTTTATTTATTTATTTACTTGCAAAAGACAGTTTCCCATGGAAAAAAATTGTTTCCTACTAAATCCCATTTTGCTAAAGGACATTTTTGTAGTTGGTAAATTTCGACCAGCTCTAGTTGAAAGAATAAAGGAGAAACTACCGTTAGCTAAACAAATTACACTCACATTATCAATGGAAATATTTGGATTATTAAAATTCTTTCCTTAATGATCCATTTTCCTGTTTATACTCAATTAAATCAGAACAGTTCTTCTTTACAATGAGAATAAATAAGTAATAAACTTTCATGGAAGGGAAAATGTTTCTCACTATACTTCTTCTGTTAGACTAAGCAGAGCATCAACAATGTCCCTGTGCACATTTGTCTCTGAGTAAGAACAGCACCTACCAGTAGTTCCTGGCTTGTATTTTCCCCACTTGATTTATCTGACAGAATCTCGTCTCTCTCTTTTTTCCAACTCTCCAAATGGCTCTGAATTTTTTCCTAACAAAAGAAAAACTGGATTAGTTTTGGTTGCTTTTGGAGGATTTTCCCCCATTTTATTTACATTTTCAAGAACATCAAATACATAATAAAATGGGTGCGTGTACTCCTCCCTGATCCTCCCCCTCCTCCCCCCCGTATAACAGGACCTTGGATCTTCATTTTGAAAATATGGTCACCCTACCCCAGCCTCTGCAGATTTCAAGAAATCTGCTGGAATGGGCCAGCCCCACAACCATTGTCCATTCTATTTGGGGTGGGGGTAGCTCAGTGGTTTGAGCATTGGCCTGCTAAACCCACGGTTGTGAGTTCAATCCTTGAGGGGGGCATTTAGGGATCCAGGGCAAAAATTAGGGATTGGACCTGCTTTGAGCAGGGGGTTGGACTAGATGACCTCCTGAGGTCCCTTCCAACCCTGATATTCTATGATCCTATGAGAAGCAAACCCTGCTCCCCCCACCCTGCAACGATTAAAAGGAACCTGTGTGAGCTGCAACTTGTAGAGTTTCCTGCCCCCACGTGGATTTCTCCCTACACAGGGGATGCCCTTGCTCTCGGGCACGCAAATCATACCCTGCTTTACATATCCTGGTGCTTAAAGCCATATAGCCCTGCGAGCGTGGGTGTCGTTACACCTATATAAAAGTGTATAGCCTATTCCTGCATGGAAATGGAAACAAGCATTCCTGGCATCAGGCACCTTTACACCAGTCCAACTTGTATTCACACCCGGGGGGTTTTGCTGATATAACTATTTTGTTTAAAAAAAAAAAATCCCACCCGTCACCAGCACAGACCAGTACAAAACCTGTATGCAGAGGAGGCCTGAAAAACATGTCTCCGCAACATTCTTCCTGTATAAAATCCCTTCTGCTTTTCTACCTTGTCATTGTAGGAAGCTAGTTTGATTACCTTGCTGGTTTTATATTTCTCAGATGGCTCTGTTCTGATTGCTCGAGCCTGCCTGGGCTGGGATGCCTTCCCAAGGCAAAAATTACCTGGGAATCCAGAGCAGCCTCCTCGAGAGGAAGCACGGGGTGGTCTTTGTGACGGCGGGACTCTCTGCACACCACACAGATGAGGGTTTGATCCACTTCACAGAAGAGTTTCAAAACTCCTCGTGTTTTTCACACGCTTCCTTCCCTCGGAGGTCCGGGATGGTTTGGGCTATTTCAACTACGGCCCTCAGCTGCCGGTTAGGCTGGAGTTCCCCTTCCTGGAAGGGGTCCCTGCACTGGGGGCAGGGATAGTGGGGGGAGGTTTTGGACTCCTTGAAGTACTGAGTGATGCAGGCTTGGCAGAAATTGTGTCCACACTTGAGAATCACCGGATCGTTAAAATAAGCCAGGCAAATGGAACAGAGAACAGCCTCTTGGAGCTCTTTGACCCGGCTTGTGGAGGCCATGGCACCTGGGAGAAAGAGGAAAGTACTGTAACGTTCACTTGGCTCAGCAATGTGTCTATCCCCGGTTGGAGCTGGCCTCCGCCCTTCCTGCAGCCGCTGCCTTCTCCTTGCTGATCTGCTGTGACTGTGTTCGCTGGGGCCTGGGATCCTTCAGTTCTGGAAAGGAGAAAATGTAAGGAGATAGGAGAGAGGTATATAAGATAATGACTATATTGAACTCCTACATCTGTACAGATTAGACTTTAAACAAATATTTCCCCATGCAGTCGTAAACAGAGTTAAAAGACCTAGTCGCAATATTACAACACAAAGACTTCAAAAACAGACTCCAACGAGAGACTGCGGAATTGGAATTAATTTGCAAACTGGATACAATTAACTTAGGCTTGAATAGAGACTGGGAGTGGATGGGTCATTACACAAAGTAAAACTATTTCCCCATGTTTATTCCCCCCTCCCCCCCACTGTTCCTCAGACGTTCTTGTCAACTGCTGGAAATGGCCCACCTTGATTATCACGACAAAAGGTTTTCTTCCCCCGCTCTCCTGCTGGTAATAGCTCATCTTAAGTGATCACTCTGGTTACAGTGCGTATGATAACACCCATTGTTTCATGTTCTCTGTGTATATAAATCTCCCCACTGTATTTTCCACTGAATGCATCCGATGAAGTGAGCTGTAGCTCACAAAAGCTTATGCTCAGATAAATTGGTTAGTCTCTAAGGTGCCACAAGTCCTCCTGTTCTTTTTGCGAATACCGACTAACACGGCTGCTACTCTGAAACCAAACAGAGTTAAGTAAGTCAAATCACTGAAGAGATACAAGTATCAGGGGGTAGCCGTGTTAGTCGATATCCACAAAAACAACAAGGAGTCTGGTGGCACCTTAAAGTCTAACAGATTTATTTGGGCATAAGCTTTCTGAAGAAGTGGGGTTTTTTACCCACAAAAGCTTATGCCCAAATAAATCTGTTAGTCTTTAAGGTGCCACCGGACTCTTTGTTGAAGAGAGCCAAGCATTTTCTAAATAAAAGAGCCGATCATAAAATCCCTCATGCCGGGCCCACAAAAACGTTATAGGGGCCAATAGTATTGGCAGAATTATGCCCAAAATATGCCATTATACTTTCCTTCAACCATCATAGTTAGAAATTCCAAAACAAGGATCTGATGTGAATTAGAAATAGATCCGAGTTGCCATGTTAGTTTGGGACTGGAACTTTGCCCAGGTTCTGGTGTTCTCGAGCTAATCAGATCCATTTCTAATCCAAATGACAGATGTAATTTTATTATTACTGTGTGTTGCAACATTTAAAAACTTCCTACGAGTTATCTAAACAATTAAATTAAAAATCCAGAACTACAGAGTGCCATGTTAAATCAGCTTTTTAATGTATTTGAAACATTCAGCTACATTCAGGATTGCCAACGCCATGCATTCAAAGAGCATGAATAAGCCCTAAAAAAAAAAAGAAAAGAAAAGAAAAGAAAAGAAAAGAAAAGAAAAGAAAAGAAAAGAAAAGAAAAGAGAGATTTAAAAAAAAATGTATTTTTTTTTTATTTGCCTTCTGGTTGCTGAGCCGTTAGATCACACTTGTGTCGTGTTTTCAGTAGAGCTGGTTGAAACAGAATTTCTGTTCCATGGGAAGTTCTGACATTTCAAAATTTATTTGGATTCTGAATCAGAATTTAAAACATTGAAATTTCCCATTAAATGAAAATGTTGACAAAAAAAATCATGTGGGGTCAATTTCCTTCCTCTGAAGTTTTTAAGGCCCGGCTTGACAAAGCCCTGGCTGGGATGATTTAGTTGGGAATTAATTGGTCCTGCTTTGAGCAGGGGGTGGGACTAGATGACCTCCTGAGGTCCCTTCCAAACCTGATCTTCTATTGTTCTATGAATCAACACATTTTATTCTGATGAAATCAAAATGTTTCATTCTGCTTTTGACTTAAAAAAGAAGATAAAATTTCAAAATGAAAAGATGTTTTGAAACCAAAACGTGAACCAATCCATTCTGGAAGGTCAAAAGGAACATTTCGACCTTTTTGACCTGAAACCCAAAAAAGAGTCGTACAAAAAGAGGAAAGTAGGTCAAATTATGAAGGACGAATATAAAAGAACAACACAAGCATGTAGGGATAAAATTAGGAAGGCCAAGGCCCAAAACAAGATTAAACCAGCTCGGGACATGAAGGGGAACAAGAAGACATTTTACAAATACATTAAAAGCAAGAGGAAGACCAAGGACAGAGCAGGCCCATTACTCAAGGATGCAGGAAAGACAATAACAGGCAATGCAGCAATGACTGACATGTTCAATGCCTTTTTTGTTTCCGTTTTCACAAAAGAGGTTAGCTGTGATCAGACGACTAACATAGGGCCTGGCTACACTTGCAGATGCAGAGCGCTTTGGGTTAAACCTGCCCTCGGAGAGCACAGTGAAAGCGCTGCCGTGAGTTCACTTAGGCCTGGTCTACCCTAGACTTTACTGTCGTAGAGCTATGTCGCTCCGGACACCCTGGAGAGATGTAGCCATACTGACCTAACCCCCAGTGTAGACAGCGCTAGGTCGACAGAGGAATTCTTCCATTGACTTACCTGCCGCCTCACAGGGAGGTGGATCGCCTCACAGGGAGGTGTATCACCTCCTTTGCCAACGGGAGAATTCCTCCCGTCACCCTGGGGAGAGTCTACACTGACGTACCAGTCTGCTTCTGTAGCATTGTAAGTGTAGACAAGCCCTTAAACAAGTTAGCTGTCTTCAGATTGGCAGGGCCTGAGGAAATACATCCTCGAATACTTAAGGAACTGGCTGAAGAGTTCTCTGAGCCATTAGCAATGATCTTTGAGAACTCATGGAGGACAGGGGAGTTCTCAGAGGACTGGAAAAGGGCAAATATAGTCCTTATCTATAAAAAGGGGAATAAGGACAACCCAAGGAATTATAGGCTAGCCGGTTTAACTTCGGTACCCAGAAAGATAATGGAGCAAATAATCAAACAATCAGCTGGTAAACACCTAGAAGATAATAAGGTGATAAGCAACAGTCAACATGGATTTGTCAAGAACAAATAATGTCAAATTAGCCAAATATCCTTTTTTGACAGAGTAACAAGTCTTGTGGATGGAGGGAAGCAGCAGATGTGCATATCTCAACTTTAGTAAGGTTTTTGATACTGTCTCACATGACCTTCTCATAAGCAAGCTAGGTAAATATAACTTAGACAAACTTACTATAAGGTGGGTTTACGACTGCCTGGGAAACAGTACTCTGAGAATAATTACCAATAGTTCACAGTCAAGCTGGAAGGGCATATTGAGTGGGGTCCTGCAGGGAGGGATCTGTCCTGAGTCCTGGTCTGCTCAATATCTTCATAATAGATTTGGATAATGGTACAGAGTACACTTACAAAGTTTGCAGACAATGCCAAGCTGTAGGTACCTCTGGAGTCCCACAACACAGCGACCCAGCGATGGCGGGAAGAAATGCTTTGGAGAGCTGCGGGTGGATGTGGCAGGTGCTGGTTTTCAATCAGCTGTTCTGCGGATTGGCCCTGCTGCACCATGGCAGGGATCCACAGCGTCCGGGGCTGCCACGCCACAGTCTGTCATGGAGCTTCCTCCAGGTGCTAACTCCGACCAAAGGGAGTTTCCAGCCTCCCAAGAGTAACATGAGGCAACATATACGTAGGAAACGCCTGTTTGGTGTGCAAAGTTCAGAATCGGCCCATTTCTGAGAACAATAAAAAGAAACTAAATTCCTTTCTTCTCTGCAGAAGCAGCCAGGGCTGCCGCGAATCCCCCACAACTGCTCCTAGCTGAACTGACTTGTTCGGTGTGCCTAGATTATTTTAAAGGTCCGGTGTCTCTAGCTTGTGGGCACCATTTCTGCCAGGCCTGCATCACTCAGTGCTGGGAGGCGTTGAGTACGAACTTCCACTGTCCTGAGTGCAGAGAAACCTTCTCCCAGAGAAACTTCAAACCAAACAGACAGCTGAGGAATATTGTAGAAGCTTCCAGAATGTTTACAGTGAAGTCAACAAAAGAACCAGAAGTTGAGAGAGTGTGTGAAATACACAAGAGGGCTTTAGATGTCTTCTGCCAAGAGGATCAAACACCCATTTGTATGGTTTGCCATCTGTCCCGAGATCACAAAGAACACACTGTGGTTCCCACAGAGGAGGCTGCTGAGGATTAAAAGGTAAGAAATCACGGGACGGTGTAAAAACTGGAATGGATGCATGCCGATGAAGTGAGCTGTAGCTCACGAAAGCTTATGCTCAAATAAATTTGTTAGTCTGTAAGGCCACGTCTACACGTCTAGTGTAGACGCGATAAATCGATCCCCGCTCGCTCTGCCGTCGACTCCGGAACTCCACACGGTGAGAGGCGGAAGCGGAGTCGACGGGGGGGGGGGTGGCGGCCGTCGATCCCGCGCTGCGAGGATGCAAAGTAAGTGATTCTAAGTCGATCTAAGATACGCTATTCTCGTAGCTGAAGTTGCGTATCTTAGATCGATTCCCCCCCCCCCCAGTATAGACAAGGCCTATGGTGCCACAAGTTCTCCTTTTCTTTTTGCAGACTTTTTAACCAGAGCCAGGCAGTAGGAGGCAAACAACTCACTTCCATCCTCTGGGCCACTTTGGAACAGAGTGTTCTATTAATAATTAATCCCTTCATTGCACAGAGCAGGCACTTAAAGGCTGGTTTGGCCGGTGTTTTCCGTAGTACCATGCTGCTCTCCCTTGTATTACATGCATCATTTTTGTCCCCGTGCCACTTTGGAACCAGGTGTTCTGGATGGTTTTAGTAATAAAGCTAATTATCACCCGACAACCCGGGTTAAAGGTCGGTTTGGACAAGTTTCTCATTAGCATTATAGTCTCACCTGAATGTACTGTCTGTATAATAAAGCTGTTGGTTGAGCAGGTGGGTTTGTCAGCGGTTTTCTGGCGTATCGCATTATTCTCAGTTGTATCATGCCTGTCGTTTTTGTCCCCTGGGCTGCCTCGGAACTGAGTGTTCTGGGCGGATTTACTGATACAGCCATTTACTGCCTGGAACAATCACTTGCAGGTGGGTTTGGAGGAAGTTGTCTGTATTATTGCATTATTCTCAGTGAGTTATATTATGTGTATCACTTTGGTCCCCCAAGCACTTCTGGAACCGTGTGTTTCAGGTCCTTTTTTGTGTTCAGATAAAAGGTTCTGAGTTAGAAAGGGTTAATAACCGTGTGTAATGAGTCAGTGCTCATTAATAAAACATTGTTCTGAAGTGTCTGTAGCAGTACCCACTGGTTTTTCAACAGTTTTATTTATCGAGATGTGTTTCTGGCATATTTTTGTTCCCTGTGTCTCTTTGGAACCCAGTGTTCTGGGCAGTTTTATTGATAAGGCTAGTTGGAGCTTGGAACGGGCACCTAAAGGTGGCTTCCGCAAAGGTTTTCTGTCGTGTTGTTCCCAGTTAGTTGTATTACGTGTACCGTCGCAGGCCGTGACCGTTTTAGTAAGGCATGCAACAACTCATTTGCACGCCGTAGGCAGTCCAAAATGGCGTCCTCCATGCGGTGTCCACATGATCGCGCATGCACTGTGTGCGAGGTCCTGCTGTGTGAAGGATACCGTTTTGTCCTACATCGGGGCCAGACAGAATCGTCCCGTGTGTTGGATCCAGCCTGCAGGCCACCAGTTAGACAATGCACAGGCGGTCAGGCACGCAATGCAGACTTGCATTTACAGATGGCACCCCACTGTATGTGAATCATTTTGGTCCCTTGTGCCACCACAGAAAATAAAGCTATTTTTTGCCTGTAACTGGCCCCTGAAGGTGGGTTCAGAAAAGGTTTTCTGTGGGATAGCATTATTCTCAGTTAGTTGTATTATGCGTATCGTTTTGGTCCCATGAGCCACTTCAGAATTGTGTGTTCTGGGTCCTTTTTGGAGTTAAAAAAGAGGTTCTGGGCAAGCTCAGGTTAATACCAATGTTTTATTAGTCTGGTCTCATTACTAAAATATTGTTCTTAAGTATCTGCCACAGTATTAACAGGAGTGTCGTACGTAAGACACCGGAGGACGTTGTTCCACCCTTCTTGCCACGGTGAGGCCTCAGCTGGAATACCGTGTCCAGTTGTGGGCACCGCACTTTAAGAAGGATGTGGAAAAATTGGAGAGAGTTCAGAGGGGAGCAACAGAAATGATCAGAGGTTTAGAGTGGATGAGCTCTGAGGAAGGGTTGCAATAAATGGGTGTGTTTAGTGTAGAGAAGAGAAGACTCGGGGAGGGCCTGATAACAGTCTTCAGGTATGTCTGAGGCTGTTCTACACAGAGCGGTGATCACTTGTGCTTCAAGTCCAGTGCGGGTAGAACAAGAAATAATCGCTTTAATTTGCAACAAGGGAGATTTACATTAGTGGGACGGGGTTCCCGGGGTGCAGCCTGGACGGTGGGACTGCTGAGCCCTCCAAATCCCCAGCCTGGGCTGCCTCTCGCCCTGTGATGCTGATGTCAAGCTACAAGCCTGACGGGCCCTGCGCTGACACAGACACCCACGGGCAGGGACACGCCCAGCTGTGTTACACGACTCCGCTCCCGGCCATTGATGAACCAGCAATAGAAGGCGCCAGCCAGTTCCCCCCAGCTCCAGCCCTGCACCCCAGAACTGCACCGACTCACCCTGCTCAAGGCTCCCTGGGGCAGTGCAAGTTCATTAAGTCATTTGCCTTCCCCAGTGTGGGGTGGACACGCCCTGGCCTTTGTAAGCTGAGAGCCCCTGTGCTAGTGGACTGACCATTGTATTATCCAAAGAACAAGATAAAAACATAAATTATCTTTGAAATGGCTTAGTGGGTCTCACTCCGGGTCCTGGTACGATGGGTATCTACATCCCCACAAGGATTGTCCCTAATTATTTCACTTAAATGGTGTACAGGATGTAAGTCATGTGATCCTGCTTACCCACACTCACAATACAAGACCAATGGGATGTTCAGTGCCACTGAAAGGCAACTAGCATTAAGCTGAGAAAAGGAAATACTTATTTTTACACAGTTCACTTTTAACCCGTGGAACTCATTGCCACATGGTATTACTGAGTTTCATAAATGCATAAAGTTGAGGGCCAGAAAGGACCATAAGGTCATCACATTTGGCCTCCTGTATATCACAGCTCAGGCTCCGACTTTCTCATTCCCCCGGGGGTGTTTGACCCCGACTCTGCCCCGGGCCCTGCCCCCACTCCACCCCTTCCCCCAAGGCCCTGGCCTGCCTCCTCCTGCCCTGCCTTGCCCCTTCCCGCCTTTGCTCCACCCCCTCCCCCCCAGCGCCTCCTGCCCATTGCTGAACAGCTGATCCGTGGTGGGTGGGAGGCACTGGGAGGCAGGGGGAGGAGCTGATGGACAGGGCCAGCTAGCGGGCGGGAGGCACTGGGGGGTAGGGGGGAAGCTGATCTGTGGGGCTGCTGGTGGGTGCTGAGCACGCACGATTTTTTTTCTGTGGGTGCTTCAGCCCCGGAGCACCCACAGAGTCAGTGCCTCTGTATCACAGGGCCTTAAATTTCACCCAGTTATTCCTGTATTCAGCCCAATAACTTGTATTTGATTAAATCCTAACGTGAGTTGACTAAAGCAGAAAGCAGAAAGCCATTCAGTCTTGATTTAGAGAGATCAACAGACAGTAACACCTGAAGCGCCCGAGAAGTGGGGGGGCCAGCGGTGCCCACACCATGGCCCCACCCCTGCTCCGCCTCTTCCCCTGAGACCCTGCCCCCTGCTCACTCCTCTCCACCCCCTCCCCTGTCACTTGCTTTAAGGCAGGTACAAAGGGAGAGAGCAGAGTTCTCCCACTTTTAAAAGTGATCCCCCCACCCCCGCCCTTGTTCTGGCGCCCCGTCAAGAGACGGAGAATCCACCACTTGGCTTGGCAGTTTCTTCCAATGGTTAATCCACCCACACTCTTAAAAATGAGCCAGCCACAGGTGTGTAATCGCTGTGTAAAACATCTCTGGGTCTGTCATGTAACCTTAGGTCATGTCCTTAGTTTGTAATGTTTGTGGATATTTTTTAAAAAGAAAAGGAGGACTTGTGGCACCTTAGAGACTAACCAATTTATTTGAGCATGAGCTTTCGTGAGCTACAGCTCACTTCATCGGATGCATCCGATGAAGTGAGCTGTAGCTCACGAAAGCTCATGCTCAAATAAATTGGTTAGTCTCTAAGGTGCCACAAGTCCTCCTTTTCTTTTTGCGAATACAGACTAACACAGCTGTTACTCTGAAACCGGATATTTTTTAGTGAGGTGTGTAATGGTTTGTACTGGTCTGAATTGCACTTAACCTCCTTAACTAGAACTTCATAAAGTTTGTTTTCTTTTCATTTTCTTTTGTGTTAGAACATGAACAATGTGAATATATCCCTAACCATGACAACACGACATTTCATCTTTTTCACCCTTTTCTTCCTCTAGACTCACTGTCGTCTAGCCAGCAGATGGAGAAAGGTGCATTTGTCAGATCAAAGGGGGAGTGCAAACTTTCATAAGAATTATGGTGGCTCATTGGCAGCACCGTAGTTCAGGGTTTGTTTCAAGTTTGCATTTGACAGGAGCTGAGCAACATATTACTGGTGGCTGCCCAGATCATTCCTGAAAACAGAAAAGTCGATTCTTTTCTCTGTTAGAATTTAGGATTTGTAAATAATGGTTGGTAACCAGATGGGCTGGGGTGCCGGGGAGGGGGCGAGCAGTGTATCTCTGTAGATCTAAGAGTTTAAAAATGAGCCTTTCGGAAAATGAGAGAACATCGCACCTCATTCTCAGAACTCTTTATGCGCGTACATCACATCCCCTGGCCATATGATTATTAGGAGCAAATGCATAAGTGGTATAGTGAAGACTGGGAAAATTCGACCTACAGAAATAGATATTTCTGTTCTCTCTCTCTACTTTATCAGCCAAAGGAAAAAATGTTAAAAATGTCCAAAGGGGTTAGGTAGACATCACCTATTGCAGACATGCCAACTCTCATGAATTGATGGTGAGAGATGCGATTTCTGAGTAAAATGAAGCCTCACTCATGATCTCGCGACAGAGCTCTCAGCTGTGGCTGGAAAAAAAAAATCCCCACGTTTGAGAGTTCTAAAAACGAGGCCTAATTTTACTTCAAAATCCCGTCAGCGGCCCTGGGCGCGGCTGGGACTCCTGCTGTCAGCCACCCAGTGCAGCTGCTCCCCAGCCAGCCTGGGAAGTGGGAGAGGGGACCCCACGGTAGCCCCCAGGCCTAGGGAGGGTGACAAACCCTAGGAGGGGCAGAGTGAGGCTGGGAGGGCTTTATTATGGCCTGGGGGCTGCAGGGGGCCTGAAGTGAGTGGGGGGCTGATGGGCTGGGGGGGCTGTATTGATGGTGGGTTCTGAGCAGATAGGGTGAGTGCTGGGAGGGCAGTGGGGTAGGGGTGCTGAACTGATTGGGCAGTGATGATGGGGGCTGCAGGACTGAATGGGGGGGGCTGGATGGGGACAGAACGGATGGGGGTCTGGGGGACAGGATTAATTGCTGGGCAGGAGACGGACAGATGTGGCAGTGAGAGCTCCTGCAGCAGGAGCCAAAATCACCTTATCCAGTACATGTGGGAGAGTGGGCAACACTAATTGTCACATGCTCACACCCTGGGGAGGGGCCAGGGGAGTTCAAAAATCAAGAGACTGACCTAAAAACCACAATATGATCCTTTTAAAAAATGTCATGATTTTTGGGCCAATCTCATCAGATTTGATCTCTTGAAGTTGGCAATATTGTATTAGCCATTGCATAGCCTTGGGGCCATCAGTGTGGAGTTTGGAAAGTCCCCCTGATAGACCAGCACAAGACGAGCAGCCATTCAGGAAGTGTGCGGTGTCCTCAACCACACCACAGCTACACAGAGTCAAGGGGAGCCAGTGATATCTCTATAAAAGCAGTTTTTCTGTTGCTCAGCTGGCTGATCTTTAGGAGGGAGGGGGCTCTGCAAGGAGACGGGGCTGTGAAGAGTTGCATCATTGGACAGGGGGACTTCGGATTCCCTGTAATCTGCTGGGAGCCTCCTATCATGCCAGGGTCTCTAATCACATCTGTGGGGAGAGGTGGGTGCAGATGGGGAAAGATTCCATGGGCCTGATCGTCAGGCCCTTTTATGCTGCTCTGTCAGAGCAAAGGGGCCTTAATGTGCATGGAAACAGTCCCCAGAAAATAGCTCCGGTGCAAGGGAGGCCCCCCCGTCCCTGTGAAGTTGGCAGAGGGGCTCTACAGACCCTGCCCCAGGGCTGAGCTCTGCCCCTCACGCTCTGATTCTCTCTCTGCAGCGAACGTGACTCTGGATCCAGACACGGCCCATCCCGACCTCCTCGTGTCTGCGGATCGGAGACGTGTGAGATGGGGAGACACACGGCAGGATCTGCCTGACAACCCTGAGAGATTTGACACTAAGTCCTGCGTGCTGGGCTGTGAGGGATTCACCTCGGGCCGACATTACTGGGAGGTGGAGGTGGGGGTGGAGGCAATGGGAGTCTGTGCTGTGGGGGTGGCCAGACAGTCTGTGAGGAGGAAGGGACGGATCCACCCTAACCCCGATGAGGGGATCTGGGCTGTGCCGTGCAGTGAGGATCAGTACCGGGCTCTCACGTCCCCTGGGCAGAGTACCCCCTTGTCCCCGAGCCGGGCACCCCGCAGGATCCGGGTTTATCTGGACTATGACGGGGGGGCAGGGGGCGTTTTTCGATGCTGGTCGCGGGGACCCGATCATCACTTTCCCGCCGGCCGCTTTCGCCGGGGAGAGAATCCGCCCGCTCTTCTGGGTTGGTGTTAGCGTGCGGCTCCTCTAGCCCCCACCCCCCTGATCTCTATGGCCTGGAGGACTCAGCCAGTCTCCCCCCCACACAGACGGGGCTGAAGGGGGTGACGCTCTCCCCGTAGCTCTATGGCTGTGGAGGTCTGTGTGAGGCGGCGCTCTAGGCTGGGTCTCTCTGCTCCTTGGAGGCCGACTCTGTGTGGAGTGGGGGGGGGTCCCACCAAGGAAGGAGGGACCCCCCTGTGGGAGAGGGGCGCAGTCGAGGGCCAGGGAGAGACCCCTCAACTGGGGGGTGGGGAGAGCAGGGGGGAGGCCGGCTGAAGAGGCTGGGTGGGGGCGGGCGGGGGGAGGACAGACCAGAGGGCAAACCAGGCGTCAGGTTCCCAGGAGATCAGGAGCAGGTGTTGCCGGGGGAAGCAGAGCTGAGCAGGGAGGACCCAGCTGCCCAGACGAGGTCCTGCCCCTTGGCTTGGGGGACAGAGAGGCTGGGGACCAGTCGGGCCCCCCAGGGGTCCACCAATCAGAGCCCAGGACTGGAGTCCTCTGCTACCCTTCGGCTGCTGATCTAGCAGGCGTAAGCAGGACACGGGGTGGCGGATTCGGACTGACGAGCTCCTAAGCGCCCTGTGGGCCAGCGTGTGAGATCTGCGGTTCCTGACACAGAGGCAAGGGAGGGATCGGACACTGGTCTGTGGGCCAGATGTTTCAAAGGGATTGAGCCTTTAAATATCCGGTGCCGTGAGCTCTCTCGTCAGAACAAACAGCTCAATACCCTGTGGAATCCCGAAGCTCGACCGAGGAATCGTCCCTTTGCCAGCACACGTGAAAGAATTGAGAGGGTGACGTGATTGTTCCCGTAGCCAGTGTTTCTGGCAAAGCTAATACTGGCCGATTGTGTTATAAAGTTTCACTGTTGGGCTAACCGTTGTCAGTTAACGGTACAAATTTCACTTTCTTTATGATTAAACGACTGTTGTACGAGTCAGCGTTTCCTGAGGGCTGCAGGGCGGGTGCTGCTTCTTAGAGCTAGGAGAAAAATATTGTCTCTGCCGAATTAATTTTAAAAATGTTTAAATGGAAGGAAATTTAAAAAGTGCTGTTTTGTTGGACAATTTGTGTGGAATTTTTCCTTAGTTGAAAAAAATTAAACCAAACTTAACAAAACATTTCAGTTCTTTTGTTGTTATATTCCCCCCACCCCCCACACTTTTCACTCTGCCTTTTCTCTCCCTTCCATTGGGAAATGGGTAGGGGGGAGAGGAGAGAAGGAAAAGTGAGCAGACACCCCCACAATTCCAAGTTTGTTTCACTTTTTCAGAAGCCAAGACTCACAAAAGCATGTTTTGATTCAAAAAATTAAACAATTTGTCCTTTAGTTTAATCAAAAAACTGAAAAATCAAAGGAATGAAAAATTTCCCACCACATTCTTCATTTCCCTGGAGAAGCCAGTTTCCCATGAAAGAATTCTAACCTGTACTACTGCCCCTGAAGGCTGAAGTGTGGGATACGTATTCTGCTTCAGGTCTTTACCAGAACGGTTAGTTGTGACCAGATGCTTAATATTAACACGGGGAAAGGATCTCAAACAAAAACAGCGAATGAACAGATTATAGAATATTTAGATAAGTTAAATACATCTACGTTTGTGGTCCTGAAGAATTTTCACCGTAGGAACCAGCTGAAGCCATCTTGGAACCCTTAGGAAGTATCTTCAAGAGTGTCAGGAGGATTGGTTAGGTCCCAGAGGACTGGAGAAAGGTGCTATGTTTACCTATCTGAAAAAAGGAAGATCAAGGGAATTAGAGAGCAGCCAGCCTAATTTCAATACCCAGAAAGATACTGGAACAAATTATTACATGCTCAGTTTGTTCAAACCTAGAAGATAATAGGGTTATAAGAAACAGCCAACGTGGGTTTGTCATGAACAGATCATGCCAAACAATCTGATTTACTTCTTTGACAGCATAACCAGCGCAGTGGATGGCAGAAAGCAGTAGGTGTGTTATATCTAGACTTTATTAAAGCTTTTGACACAGTTCCACATGACAGTCTCATAAGCAAAGAAAATATGGTTGACGTGACATTACCATAAGGTGGGTGAACAACTGTGTGAAAAACTGTTCTCAAAGAGAAGTTATCAATGGTTTGCTGTCAAATGGGAGGACATATTGAGTGGGGTCCCATAGGGCTCTGTCCTAGGTCTGGTACTATTCCATATTTTCATTAATGACTTGGCTAATGGAGAGGGACCATGGAGAGGAGAAGATGATTATAAAATGAGAAGATGACACCAAGATGGGATAGGTGGCAAGCACTTGGGAGGACAGGATTAGAATTCAAAACAACCTTTACAAATTGGAGAATTGGTCTGAAATCAACAAGATGAAATTCAATGAAGACAAGTGCAAAGCATTATATTTAGGAAGGAAAAATCAAATGCACAAACACAAAATGAGGAATCACTAGCTAGGCAGCAGAACTGCAGAAAAGGATCTGGGGCTTACGAAGGATCACAAATGACATATGAGTCAACACTGTGATGCTGTTGCGAAAAAGGCAAATTCCATTCTTGGATGTACTAACGGGAGTATTGGGTGTAGGATGCAGGAGATGATTGTTCCACCCTATATGGCACTGGGGAGGCCTCGTCTGGAGTACTGTATCCAATTCTGGGCACCACACTTTAAGAAAGATGTGAACAAATTGGAGAGAGTCCAGACAAGAGCAGCACAAATGATGGGAGGCTGAGCACACAAGACCTGTGATGAAAGGTTGAAAAACTGGGCATGTTTAGTCTAGAGAAGAGAAGGCTGAGTGGGGACATGATGGTCTGCAAATATGCTTAAGGCTGCTGCAGAGAGGACAGTGATCAATTGTTCCCCACGTCCAGCCAGGGTAGGACAAGAAGTGATGGGCTCAGTGTGCAGCAAGCGAGATTGGGGTTAGACCTTAGGAGAAACTTTCTAACTTTAAGGCTAGTTAAGCATCAAAGTGGTTACCTAGGGAGGTTGTGGAATCCCAGTTATTGGAGGTTTTTAAGATCAGGTTGGACCAACACCTCTCAGGGATGTTCGAGGTTTACTTGGTCCTCTCTCAGTGCAGGGGGAAAGACTAGAGGACCTCTCGAGATCCTTTCCAGCCCGACATCACTTTGATCCTCCAGTCACACCTTAAGCAAGACTAATTTAGGCTTATATCGATTTAAATTAAATGGATCCCTTACCAAATTAAGTTACAATGATATAAAACACTTGGACCAAGTCCCGAAATCGATGTAAGCCATGTGTAAACCAATGTAATGTCTACATTATCGCTGTAAGTCGACCTACACTATGCAATTCCAGCTACATGAATAACCTAGCTGGAGTCAATGTATTTTAGGTCGAGTTACTGCGGGGTCTACATCATGGGGGGGTCGATGGGAGAAAATCTCCCATCGACTTACCTTACTCTTCTCATCTGGGGTAGAGAACGGGTCGACTGCAGAGCGATCTACAGTCGATTTGGCGGGTCTTTACTAGACCCGCTAAATTGACCGCCAGTGGATCGATCTCAGAGCGTGGACCTGGGCTCTAGTGTTGACCTGCCCTTAGTGTCTACAAATGGGTTTACACTTCTGTGAGCGGGGTCTGACTGAATGCTGCCCTGACAGCTAGCTGGGAGGAGAAGAGAAGAGTGTGTGTTTATGTAAATACAGTTTGCTCCTGCTCTGATTACATATTCAGCAGATACAGTGGTGTCAAAGTGATCAACTTTGGCTGGTGTTGGGTACAAATCACCTTAGTACTGAATACAGGGTAGTGAAATATGGTTACCAAGGTTGTAATTATTGTAGGAATACAGGAAAGCAGGACTGTGCTTAACCTGTCCCAAATGAGAGGCCACCCGCAGTTGAAAGAACGTTGTTAAGCCAGGGGCTCGAATGTCAGCGCCCTGTGAAAGGAAAAGGGATGGGGACAGGTATCCTCAGTCAGGAGGTTGCAGACCCTCATCAAGGGTCCTTCCTAGATGGGTTTAACCTGTTTCTCCCACTGTTCACAGAATAGAGCTAAGCAGGCTTCATTAGGAGCCTCTTTGTTATGGGAAATGCCCAGTGACAGCTGAAATCACTTGGGGTGGGGCAGTGTTCGTGCCCTGCCTGCGAAGAGCTGACAATCACGGAGAGACAGATGTGCAGAGGTCACAGCAGAGAGGCAGGTGGCAGCAGAAGTGACTGACAGCGCGGCGGAGAGGGGCGGCGAGAGCGGGGAGCCGGTGGCCGGCGGAAGCGGTGAGCGGGTGGCGGGCGAGCGGCCGGCAGGGCGGCGGCGGAGAGGGGTGGCGAGCGAGCGCCCGAGCAGCGGAGCAAGTGAGGTGCCTCTTTACCCGGGGCGGGGGGCGGGGGAGTGAACTCTGCAGCTGCACCTCTGAACTCTGGGGCTGCACTGACCAAAGACAGCGACTGCGCGTGGGGTGCAGAGGACAGTCGGGCACGTGAAAGGGACTTTGGAGTTGCTGGACGTAAGATCCCGAGGGGGAAAGGACACTGCCCAGCCAACTTGGGGGTGGGGCTTTTACTCGTGGTTTATGTTTATGAGCCCTGTTTGCGGTGTTTCCCCAAATTAACCCCTAGCTACTTCCCTCCTTTCATTAAAAGTTTCTTTTTGACACTCAGACTGTGTTGCGAGAGGGGAAGTATCGCCTCGCACAGGTGCACAGGGGTGGGGTGTAAATTTCCCAGGTTACTGGGTGGGGGCTCGAGCCCGTTCAAGGTTTCTATGGCTCATGCTTGTCATGGTGCCTGTTTTCCATGGTGGCCGGTTTCCATGGCACCTGGTTTCTCGGAGGCCTGGTTTCCATGGCACCGGGATTCCCTGTGACCTAGTTCGGTTTCCGTGGCGCCTGGAATACACTGACCCGGTAGATTACGTGGCCCCTTCTCTGTCATCCCACAACTCTTCCTCACAACGCCTCGTTCGGGGCAGCCAATAGGCAGACCGTGGGCCAAATCCGGACACTTTTGAATGGACCATGAAATCTTTTTATTTACTTATTAGTATCGTTCTTGTTATGGCGGCATGGAAAACGTTTCTGTGGAGTCTGGACCTTGACTGTACCTGAAAATTTGGACCTTGACAACAATAACTGACTACCCCGGCCTAGTTCTTCTGCACCCCTCTCCCAGCACCCCGGGCCCATCTGAGTCTGTTTCTCCCCCGTTCCTTAGAGAATCCCAGCCATGGGTCCCGGCTTCCCCTCCTCCCAGCTCTGCAGGACGCTCAGGGTGGGGTGGGCAGGCCGCTGTGCATTGCAAGAAGCAGGTGATGGGGCCAGCTGCGGGAGCACAGCCGCCCAGGCTGGCCACAAGCTGGAAGAGCAGCATTACTAAAAAACCCCGTTCTGCGCCGGGATCTCCGTCTGGAGGGTGAGCTGGGCAGGGAGCGGCCCCTGGGGGCTCTCCACGGCAGCAGAGATGTCTGGGTGTTAGGGAGGGGTGGGAGGGTTTAGTGTGGCTGTGAATGGCATTTATCAGCTTTAATTCTAAGCTAACGAGCTGTGCGGGCAACATGATGGTTGGTGCAAGGGATACATGACAGGCCGATAATTAACAACAGCTAATCCCAGCTGGGCAGCAGGGCCTGGAGCCAGCATCTGAAATGGGACACATCAGCATGGGAAATCCAGGACTGCTGGGCCGGGCTCCCATGGGGTGTGTCTCTTCTCCCAGTCACTTGTTTATCTCTTTCCCCTCCACCTAGAATCAAAGTCCGCCGGGGAGGTGTATCAGGGCAGGCGAAAGGCCCTGAGTCCTCCACCGTGTGTCTCACCCCGCCCAGCCCAGCTGTGGGCGTAGGCCAGCTGTAACCTGAGCTCAAAGTCTGTGCTGAGCAGGAAAAGGCTCCGGCACCATGTAGAAACCAAGACGTGTCATGAGGATAATGGCGGATTTGGGGCCAGAGCGGAGCCCGTCGGCCAAGCCCTAGAAGAGAGGAAGGAATCGGGGAGAATTTAGGGTCCTTCTGTGGATCCCCCAAACCCGATAAGTAGGTGACCTTGTCTCAGGGTCTCTCTCTCTGTTCCTGCCTCTCGTTCCCTCTCCTACATGGAAAAGGATGAAGTCCAGGGCCCAGTGAAGTCAGTGGAAAAACGCCCAGGATTTCACCCAAGGTCTTCACAGAGCGGGCCGAGGCCCTGGCTTTAGGAGATGGGAATTGGGCAGGGGGGTTGTTCAGGGAAATGTTGCTTATTTTCCATATTAAATGGGCCCCCTCGGGATTTGGGGTGAATCTCTGAGCCAGTGGTGACCCTTTATCAGCCACCCATGATCCCCCAACCCCACCAACTGCCCCCACGGCTGAGGAGTTTCCTGTTCCCTGTGGGAGCTTGTGGGAGGCCCCTCTGCTGCGTCCGACCCCAGGTATGGAATGAGCTCTCTCCACTTCCCAAATCGTGAGCCTCAAGGAAGAACAGACAAAGCCGCGTTTCTCACACTGAGGGTCCCAGCCCAAAAGGCAGTTGCATGACGATTGTAGGGGGGTCGCAAGAGCAGTGGCTGAAAATTGGACACCCAGCTCTGAAGGCAGCGCCGCGCCAGGAGCAGCGCAGAAGTAAGGGTAACATGGTATGGGGGGGGGTCGTCACTTTTTGAGGGGGGTGTTGTCACAGCCTGAAATATTTTCAAAGCGGGTCCCAGGAAAAAAAGTTTGAGAACCTCTGAGATAGAAGATGATGTGAAGGAGGAGGACTCTCATTTGGGGCAGGAGGTTAGTTATTTCAGGCACAATTAACCGATCAACAATAACGACTAGAGGGCAGAGTTAAGGTTGTGTTGGTGTCTTGCATTGTGTGTTTGCAAACTTTCCAATGTTTGTTTCTGTAAGGGTAGGATTATTTGCTGTTTTCAGTTGTTCAAAGCAGGGTGACACAAAGGGCAGAGTTAAGGTTGTTTGGGTGAGTTTGTCAAGCCTGATAGGGGTTGCTGTTACGTGTTTGGGATTGAGGTGGAGCCGGTAGTATCATGTGGATCAGACTCTCTGGCCCTATCTAGTAAGAACATTTCTCAGGATCAGGATGATGAAGGCCCAGGGTCCAAGGAAAGGGTGGGGATCGGTAGCCATGATGATGACAGCCTCCGTCTGTTCTTCTGTATTTTCCCCTGAAGTCTCTCTCTTCGAGGACCCAAAAAGGGAGTGATGGGAGGAGTAGTCCATCCCCTCATTATTTTGTCCACCCATTAGGCCTAATGCCCAACTCACCGATTTTGGTTCATTAATTTCCAGACCCATATTTTCTCATTTACCAAGCAGGATTTTAACAGCATCCTTGAATTATATCAGGGTTCCTTTTTGTTTGGACTAACGCCCGTCTTTCTGTCTCTCCTTCGTACCTTTTCCTTTCAGCGTTTCTTATTATAGTAACATCTTATGGACGTTCACATACTAATTAAGTTGAGCTCACAGTGAGGGTTAATTTCAGGCCCACTGATCACAAGAGAACTCCGCATTTCGCATCCTTTCTTCCACCTGCTCTGCTCAAGGAGGACAGGACAGCGACTCCCTTCCCCAAACCCATCTGCTTTAGAGCCCCCTCGCCCCCTTAAACCCACTGCATCTGGCTTTAAAGCTGCAGCCCTCCACCAGCCCTAGGGGCCCAGCCTTTCAGAGACCCATCCACGGGGGATGTGTGTATTTAGGCCCCTTTGCTAAACGGCGGGCGTGGAGGAAGCTGAGGAGGGAATGCAGGTGACATAGCTAGCAGGGAAACGCGTGTAGGTGGGGGCGCGGAGCGGGGTTCAGGCAGCAGAGACGCACGTACGGGGATATAGAAAGGTTCAGACCACATGGGAAGGGACAGAAGGTGAAGAACAGAAGGAGACACAGTGGGATGTGATGTTCTCAAACAAGTGGCCACGCTTGTGGCAGGGGTGTCAGACTCCTTCAGAGTACAGGGCTGGGTTCCCTCTCGGGCTGTGATCCGTGGGCTGGGGTGTAAATTCTGGACCACGCCCTCCCCACAATGCACAGCGGGGCTCCCGCGCAGGTCAATGGCAGGACGTGGCCTTTAGGTAATAGATTTTGACAGGCTGGCTTCGGTGGTCCCCTACCCAACCTGCTGGCTTCTGTGAATCAGGATCATCCTTAGGATTTACGGGGCCCTACGCAGTATTATTAAACTGGTGCCAGTCTGCATGTGAGAGAGACAGTGTGTGTGTGTGTGTGTGTGTGTGTGTGTGTTAGGGAAGTGTGAGAGACAGTGAGCACTTTAAGTCCCCCCCCACTGTCTCGCGTGGAAGTTTCGCTCCTCCAGGCAGGGTACAGGGAGGGATTCTGCTCCAGGCCGCCATGCTGCCAGTGACCGGCCGCACCGCTCTGGGCTCCCCGGGGATGGGGCCGCAGAGCCGGCCAGCTGAGGAGCGAGGGAGGGAGGGGGCTGCGATGGGGTTGGGGAGAAGCCCCCCGGCCCAGCGCAGGGGAGGGGCCAGAGAAGAGAGGAGACCAGTTGTGAGAAAGTTCCTGCTCTACCTTGGCGGGTCTTGCGCTTATTGTCGGATTTGCTCGCCTTGGAGCTTCACGGAAGCCCTCAGCTTGGCCGTTTTTCTGAACCCACAGTTCAGGTCGACTCCTCCTGTGTCTGACCAGGGAGGATATGGGGGGAACCCGGGTCTGCCCTCTGCTCCGGGTTTCAGCCCAGGGCCCTGTGGGATGCAGCTGTCTAGAGTGCCTCCTGGAACAGCCGTGCGATGGCTACAACTCCCTGGGCTACTTCCCCATGGCCTCCTCCCAACCCCTTCTTTATCCTCACCACAGGACCTTCCTCCTGGTGTCTAATAATGCATGTACTCCTCAGTCCTCTAACAGTCCGTGTTCTCACTCTCAGCTCCTAGCGCCTCTTTCTCCCAGCTCCTTACACACGCACCACAAACTGAAGTGAGCTCCTTTATAAACCCAGGTGCCCCGATTAGCCTGCCTTAATTGATTCTAGCAGCTTCTTGATTGGCTGCAGGTGTTCTAATCAGCCTGTCTGTCTTAATTGTCTCCAGAAGGTTCCTGATTGTTCTGGAACCTTCCCTGTTACCTTACCCAGGGAAAAGGGACCTACTTAGTCTGGGGCTAATATATCCGCCTTCTATTACTCTCCTGTCGCTTGACCCTTTGACCACACTCATGTCCCTGTTATTTCATTAGTTGTCCCCCGGATTTATTTGGTATCCAGGTCCTTTGGATCCCCCTCTTAGGCTGGGGGGGGGGATCCTTTAGTAGTGGACAGGCTTCGCCCGCCCACTTCTTGGATCCCAATAGGACTACTCTCCTGTAGCCATCTGGCCCGACCCTATCACACCAGCCATGGCCAGCGAGGGGAAATGGTGCCCCAAATTTTCAGGTGCCCCATGCAGCCACGTGTGCTGCGTATGCCTAGGGATGGCCGTGTTGTGAATCGAAGTCTCGGGGATCTGGCTCTCCCCAGGCGTTGTATAGGAGCCCAGGCGCCAAACTCAGGTGCAGTGAATGGCAGGGATCTGCCAGACACCGGAAAGTCGGGCGTGGTGACACTCAGCGTCACGGCGCCCCGTTCCTTTGGTGCCTCCGCTCCCAAACCCTGCATAAGCTGAACATGTCCTGCAGCCACCTACATGCAGAGCGAAGGCTAGATTCGCCCCGGGCTGCATGTTGGACACCCCGCCTGGTGCCATTCAGGACAGAAATACTTCTCTCCTGTGTCTGCTCCATGAGCCATTGCCTGGGGCTGTGACCTGAAATCTACAGCTCTGGGAGACTCCAGACTCACCCCCCTAACCAGCCCTAATGTTCTCCTGTTTTATTCTCAGGACCTGCTGGAGCAGGGCAGGAGAGAAGCTGAGCGGAGCCCTTGGGAGGAGGACGCCACAGAAGGACCGAACTGAATCCATGCGACCTGCCTCTGCTCCGCCCTGGGAACCTGGAGGAAGCTGCAATCCCAGGGGAACTTGACGGATGAGCTGAGAGCCCGTTTCAGCCCCGCTCTGCAGGACTCCAACCTAGAGCCCCACTTAGGGCAACACAAAACCAAACTGTGACCCGGAGCTCTGGCCCGTGGTGCGAGTGCATCTCCATGGACAGAGAGGGGAGAAGGCAACTCACCGATGGGGCTGTGGATCGGCCTTCAGCCGGGTCCAACCCAAAGTCTGTGAGTGGGATAAGCTGCTTCCACTGAGTCCAGCAGGGAGCCCCCGTGTGTGGGGGCAGCCCCAGGATGGCCGACCGCAACAAGGGGGCAGAGCTGACGCTAACCTCAGGGGAGGGGGAGTGTGAGATGTGCGTGTGTGACACCGATGGGGAGCCCCGGGGCCACGTCGCTGAGCCCACGGGGCACGTGTATCTGGCCAGGTTACGCGCCCGCCCCCAGGCGCTGAGCATGGAGACCCTGCAGGGAGCACGGGACGGACTGGAGCGACGCGGGGAGCTGGGCGAGGAGCTGGGCAGCTGCCTGGACCTCGCCCTGCAGAGGTTCTGCCAGGAGCCCCCGTGCGTGCAGGGGAACACCAGGATGACGTTGAGTTGGGCCGGGGGGAGCCTGGAGTTCCTGTCGGGGGACGGAGGTTACACAATCTCTGTTTTCTATCATAAAGGAAATCCCCATTATTATCTCCATATTAAGGATCTCCCCGGGCACTTGTATGTGGCCTGGTTACGTTCCCGCAAGGAACGGCTCAGTTCTAACAGTCTGCTGGCGTTGTTCACGGGGCTGCGTTTCTCTCAGGGAGACACTGCTGCGCTGAGGGTCTGCTTTCAGAGAGCCTGGGAGGGCTTCAGAGGGGAGCCCCGGTGCGTGCAGGACAACGCCAGGCTGCGGGTCCGGTGGGGTGGGGGAGAGCTGGAGTTTGTCTCCGGCCAGGGGCAGTGTGAGATCTCGGTGCTCCTCGCCGATGGGGAACCCCAGTATCACATCACAGAGCTGGGAAGGGTCAGGCCAGTGACTTGGTCACACACCAGCCCAGAGCCGCTGAGTGTCGCAGACCTGGCGAGGGTGCGGGACAGACTGGGGCACTGGGGGGCGCTGGGCGAGGAGCTGAGCAGCTGCTTTGGGGAGGCCATTGCCCGGTTCAGCCGGGAGCCCCGGTGTGTGCAGGAGAACGCCAGGCTGCTGATCCGGTGGGGCAGGGAGAAGCTGGAGTTTGTCTCCGGCCAGGGGCAGTGTGAGATCTCGGTGCTCCACGCCGATGGGGAACCCCAGTATCGCATCACAGAGCTGGGAGGGGACAGGTCAGTGACTTGGTCACACGCCAGCCCAGAGCCGCTGAGCGTCGCAGACCTAGCGAGGGTGCGGGAGAGACTGGGGTGCTGGCGGGCGCTGGGCGAGGAGCTGAGCATCTGCTTTGGGGAGGCCATTTCCCGGTTCAGCCGGGAGCCCCACTGTGTGCAGGAGAACGCCAGGATGGGGATCAGCTGGGATGGAGGGACCCTGGAGCTCCTGTCAGGGGAGGGGCAGTGTGAGATCTCCGTGTGCTGTAGGGACGGGAGACCCCAGTACGAGGTTGGGGAGCTCCCCGTGCACATGTACCTGGCTCGGTTATGCGCCCGCGCAGAACCACTGAGCGCCGACACCCTACGGAGAGTGTTGAGAAAATTGGGTTCTTGTCAGGAAGACACCGGTATCCTAAGAGCCTGTATTGCCCACGCGTTGGACCAATTCGTTCAGGAGCCCCGGTGCGTGCAGGAGAACGCCAAGCTGCTGATCCGGTGGGGTGGGGAGGAACTGGAGTTAGTATCTGGCCAGGGACAGTGTGAGATCTCCGTGCTCCTCGCCGATGGGGAACCCCAGTATCACATCACAGAGCTGGGAGGGGACAGGCCAGTGACTTGGTCACACGCCAGCCCAGAGCCGCTGAGCGTCGCAGACCTAGCGAGGGTGTGGGAGAGACTGGGGCACTGGGGGGGGCTGGGCAAGGAGCTGAGTGTGTGCTTTGGGGAGGCCATTCCCCGGTTCAGCCGGGAGCCCCCGTGGGTGCAAGGGAACGCCAGGATGGGGATCTACTGGGACAGGAATAGACTGGAGTTCCTGTCAGGAGAGGGGCAGTGTGAGATCTCTGTGCGATATAGGCATGGGAGAGCCCAGTACAAGGTTGGGGAGCTCCCAGGGCACATAAACCTGGCTCGGTTACACACCCTACCAGAGCCAGAGGACGAACCCCCTCTGTCGCCGCATGATTGAAATAGGGCCATATGTCTTTGCTGCTACCACTGTTGAACCATTGCACCAAAGCTTGTAAGAAGTGCATCATGTAAGGAATCAATGGAAATTTACTATCTATCAAGTGTGATTCTCCTGTTCATAGACCTGTATCATCCTTGTCCCCGAAGTGATAAATATTGACTCTCTGCTGGCATCCTACCCGCGTGCTGTATTCCTGAGCAACACCCGCAGGGCAGTTACACCCAGTTATGACCCAGTTTATACCCAGGCTACCAGCCACTTTGAAGGGGACAATTTCCTGGTGCAAGTGCTAGACGAGCCAACTGGGGGGGAGCTTTTCTTGACCTGCTGCTCACAAACAGGGAAGAATTAGTGGGGGAAGCAAAAGTGGATGGGAATCTGGGAGGCAGTGACCATGAGATGGTCGAGTTCAGGATCCTGACACAGGGAAGAAAGGTAAGCTGCAGGATACGGACCCTGGACTTCAGGAAAGCAGACTTCGACTCCCTCAGGGAACGGATGGGTAGGATCCCCTGGGGGACTAACATGAAGGGGAAAGGAGTCCAGGAGAGCTGGCTGTATTTCAAGGAATCCCTGTTGAGGTTACAGGGACAAACCGTCCCGATGAGTCGAAAGAATAGTAAATATGGCAGGCGACCAGCTTGGCTTAACGGTGAAATCCTAGCGGATCTTAAACATAAAAAAGAAGCTTACAAGAAGTGGAAGGTTGGACATATCACCAGGGAAGAGTATAAAAATATTGCTCGGGCATGTAGGAATGAAATCAGGAGGGCCAAATCACACCTGGAGCTGCAGCTAGCAAGAGATGTCAAGAGTAACAAGAAGGGTTTCTTCAGGTATGTTGGCAACAAGAAGAAAGCCAAGGAAAGTGTGGGCCCCTTACTGAATGAGGGAGGCAACCTAGTGACAGAGGATGTGGAAAAAGCTAATGTGCTCAATGCTTTTTTTTGCCTCTGTCTTCACGAACAAGGTCAGCTCCCGGACTGCTGCGCTGGGCATCACAGCATGGGGAGTAGGTGGCCAGCCCTCTGTGGAGAAAGAGGTGGTTAGGGACTATTTAGAAAAGCTGGACGTGCACAAGTCCATGGGGCCGGACGAGTTGCATCCGAGAGTGCTAAAGGAATTGGCGGCTGTGATTGCAGAGCCATTGGCCATTATCTTTGAAAACTCGTGGCGAACGGGGGAAGTCCCAGATGACTGGAAAAAGGCTAATGTAGTGCCAATCTTTAAAAAAGGGAAGAAGGAGGATCCTGGGAACTACAGGCCAGTCAGCCTCACCTCAGTCCCCGGAAAAATCATGGAGCAGGTCCTCAAAGAATCAATCCTGAAGCACTTACATGAGAGGAAAGTGATCAGGAACAGTCAGCATGGATTCACCAAGGGTAGGTCATGCCTGACTAATCTAATCGCCTTCTATGATGAGATTACTGGTTCTGTGGATGAAGGGAAAGCAGTGGATGTATTGTTTCTTGACTTTAGCAAAGCTTTTGACACGGTCTCCCACAGTATTCTTGCCAGCAAGTTAAAGAAGTATGGGCTGGATGAATGCACTATAAGGTGGGTAGAAAGTTGGCTAGATTGTCGGGCTCAACGGGTAGTGATCAATGGCTCCATGTCTAGTTGGCAGCCGGTGTCAAGTGGAGTGCCCCAGGGGTCGGTCCTGGGGCCGGTTTTGTTCAATATCTTCCTAAATGATCTGGAGGATGGTGTGGATTGCACTCTCAGCAAATTTGCGGATGATACTAAACTGGGAGGAGTGGTAGATACACCGGAGGGCAGGGATAGGATACAGAGGGACCTAGACAAATTGGAGGATTGGGCCAAAAGAAATCTGATGAGGTTCAATAAGGATAAGTGCAGGGTCCTGCACTTAGGACGGAAGAACCCAATGCACCGCTACAGACTAGGGACCGAATGGCTCGGCAGCAGTTCTGCAGAAAAGGACCTAGGGGCGACAGTGGACGAGAAGCTGGATATGAGTCAGCAGTGTGCCCTTGTTGCCAAGAAGGCCAATGGCATTTTGGGATGTATAAGTAGGGGCATAGCGAGCAGATCGAGGGACGTGATCGTTCCCCTCTATTCGACATTGGTGAGGCCTCATCTGGAGTACTGTGTCCAGTTTTGGGCCCCACACTACAAGAAGGATGTGGATAAATTGGAGAGAGTCCAGCGAAGGGCAACAAAAATGATTAGGGGGCTGGAACACATGACTTATGAGGAGAGGCTGAGGGAACTGGGATTGTTTAGTCTGCAGAAGAGAAGAATGAGGGGGGATTTGATAGCTGCTTTCAACTACCTGAAAGGGAGTTCCAAAGAGGATGGCTCTAGACTGTTCTCAATGGTAGCAGATGACAGAACGAGGAGTAATGGTCTCAAGTTGCAGCGGGGGAGGTCTAGGTTGGATATTAGGAAAAACTTTTTCACTAGGAAGGTGGTGAAGCACTGGAATGCGTTACCTAGGGAGGTGGTGGAATCTCCTTCCTTAGAAGTTTTTAAGGTCAGGCTTGACAAAGCCCTGGCTGGGATGATTTAGTTGGGGATTGGTCCTGCTTTGAGCAGGGGGTTGGACTAGATGACGACCTGAGGTCCCTTCCAACCCTGATATTCTATGATTCTATGACTGTTCAAGTTGATGGCCCGTTAAAGAGACCATTTATCTCGGGTTACCATATTTCAACAATCAAAACAGAGGACATCGAGGGGGAGCCCCGCCCTAAACCCACCCTTGCTCTGCCCCCACTCGGCCCCCATCCACTCCCTCCCACTTCCCGCCCCCTGACTGCCCGCCTCAGAACCCACAACCCCCCCCAGCTCCTTGTCCCCTGACTGCCCCCTCCTGGGACCCCCCCACCCTAACCGCCCCCCAGGACCCCACCCCCTACCTAAGCCTCCCGCTCCTTGTCCCCTGACTGTCCCCTCCTGGGACCCCCCCCACCCTAACTGCCCCCCTAGGACCCTACCCCCTACCTGTCTCCTGACTGCCCCAACCCTTATCCACACCCCTGCCCCCAGACAGACCCCCGGGACTCCCACGCCCCATCCAACCGCTCTCTGCCCCCTGACAGGACCCCCAGAACTCCTGACCCATCCAACCCCCCGCTCCCTGTCCCTTGACTGCCCCGATCCCTCTCCACACCCCCGCCCCCTGACAGCCCCCCCCACAGAACTCCCGACCCAGCCAACCTTCCCCCTGCTCCCTGCCTGCCCCCCAGGACTCCCCTTACCGACTTCCCCTTTCCCCTGTGGGTGCTCGACCCCCGCTTCTGCCCCTGGCCCTGCCCCCACTCCACCCCTTGCACGAGGCCCCGCCCCAGTCCCGGAGCACCCACGGAGTCGAGCTTGGTACCCACCGCCCGGCATTTCAGTTACGAGTCTGGATTTTCATTTAAATTCCATTCCAAGAAGACCAAACAGAAAAATACCTCGACTGTCATTTTACATTATTCGGCACTTTCACACGGGCAAATCAGACATTGTTTGCCACTCGTTCTCAAGCGAAGTACAGTGGGAAAAGATCAAAGTTAGAACCAATAACTAACATGTTATTTGCCCTCAAAGTCTTTTTTAAGAGGTAAGTAAAATATTTTTCATTATGAACGGGCCTGGTAAAAGGCAACTAGCTGGGCTAGCTAGGCAGGCTAATTTTCATGACCGTTTTACAAAGGTACTGGTAAGGTGCTGAAAGGGGAGGGATAGCTCAGTGGTTTGAGCATTGGCCTGCTAAACCCAGGGTTGTGAGTTCAATCCTTGAGGGGGCCATTTGGGATCTGGGGCAAAAATTGGGGGTTGGCCCTGCTTTGAGCAGGGGGTTGGACTAGATGATCTCCTGAGGTCCCTTCCAACCCTGATATTCTATGATTCAGTCATTGTTGCAAGCCATTTTCCCTCTACCTACCAGCAGATCTATTTAAGACTGAATGTCAGCATAGCAAACCCGGACCCTTTCCCCTCAGCGTAGTCGGTTCACGCTTCCCGCTTCTTTCCTCTAATAAATGAAGTGACTAAATTCAAAAGCCCATGAATAATACTTGAGACCCCCAAGTGGTTGAAGGCAGCTGCCCAGCTGAGTCCCAGAGTCCTCGATTAGAAGGAGCCTCCATGCTATTGCCCAGCACGGCAAAGAGGAGCGCAGGCCACTGGCTACACAGAGGTGAGGGACCCGCAGTTCCCCCCGGGACACGGCTGCACCCGGCGACCCTGCCACAGCCCAAGGGCTGGGCCTGCCCCGCATCCGTCCCCAAAACACCCCAGGGCCCTGCCGCTCCTCGCCAGGTGCACCGTGATGGCAAGCGAGAGGGACGGTCTCTCATGCACGCCCAGGCCCGCTCCCTATCCTGCGAGGTGGTGATTTTTGTCTCCCCCCCCCCAATGCCCGAACCAACATGTGTGCTCAGGAACGCTGCCCAGGTGGGGCACAAACGTCTCCCCTGCTTCTGCTAAAGTAAGTGTGAGCGGGGCGGGGGAACTTTGCCGGCTTGTACACGATCCCGGTGAAGCAGGCTGGCGAAAGGATCCGAGACCTCGCTCCCACTCCCTTTACCCAGAGCCCTGCCTGACCACGAGGTCTTCCCCTTGTCGGGTTAGGAGGACTCTGCTCCACAGGAGAGTCCTCCTAACCCCGACAAGGCTGGGCCCAGGATTCCTGGGGGGCTTGACCCCCATCCTCGTCGTGGTCACCTAGGGCAGGGGCTAGGGTGTCCCCGCTCCAGGTGCTCGCTCCGCACTGGACGCTTCCCTGACCCACTGATTATCACACACAGTTCAAAGCAAATACGATTTGTTAAACAGCAACCAGTTTTATAAAAAATAAAGAAAAGCCGGGAAAGGTGAAAGGAAAACCCGTCGCCCCGCTCTGTGGCTCGGGGACGTCACAGCCAGCGTCTCTGGAGGGTAAGGGCAGTTCACAGTCTGTCCCTCACATGTCCCAGGCCTCCTTCCTCAGAAGCAGGTCTGATCTCGGGGCTGCTTCTCTGGTTCTCTCTGGCTTGCACAGCTCTGTGCCCCAGCTCAGCTTGGGCCCCCTCGCTCCTCAGCTCGGCCCCACTCTGGCCCAGGTGATTCCAGCTCACACGGGACCCCCCTGGCCTCCTGATTCCCCCATTAGCCTGCCTGCCCTGTCCATCAGGCTGACCTGGAGCACTGGCCTCTCCCCATTGCTCCTGGGGACTAGATTAAGGGCCTGGTTTCCCATCAACCCTTCCCCTTCCTTTTGGTACGGGGAGGTAGCCAACATAAGAACGGCCAGGATGGGCAGGGGTGGCGTCTCTAGCCTCTGTTTGCCAGAAGCTGGCAATGGGCGAGAGGGGCTGGACCAGTGGGTTAACATGGTGCATAGCTGATTCTTAGCTATGTGATGTCTGGCAACCTGCGCTCTGCTTCCCAGCCATCGGAGCGATACTTGGATTCCTCCAGGGTTGCTATTTACCGAGCGACGTCTAGGGTTAACTCTTTCCCTGAGTCATCTTGTCCCTGCGCTGCAAGAGAGATGAACAGCCTCTGCCTTGCCTTTTGAATGGCCACAGGTCCGGGAAGCGTTATTTTACTGTCTTATTCTGGTGCCTCAGAGCCCGAGTCAGACCCTGGCCTAGGCGTTGCACAAATAGAGTCCTGAGGAGGAGGGATTTGAAGGTGGCCACTGAAGTGACATTTTGGATGTTTCCAGGGAGCTCTTCCCGAGCATGAGAGGTAGCCTGGGAGGGGCTTGTGTAACGATGCTGGCTTTGGTGGGACACTTCTGAGAGTATCAGTTCAGGACAAATTGTTTAGAGCAGGGCAGTTACAGCCCAAGGCTGGGGTTTCTCCACCTCTAAGGCAAACCCAAACCAGCCAGACAGAGAGGACTTCGGTTTGCCCCACTGGCTAACTAGAAGTCATACAAGCAATTCCCTTAGACACTCCAGTTTCCCAGTATCACCGCCAGTGCCACTCATTATGGGGATGAATGGTTATGAAAACCGACACCCCAGCAAAAGAACAAAGGTTCTCCCGATCCCAAAGCACATGGCATGACAAAATTTTAGAGTTCTGTCCATAGGCATGTCCCTGCAGGCCTTGCTGAGTCCCCAGGCGTGTCTGCCTTCTCTCAGTGGGTCAGTTGTGTAGCTGATGGTCCTTAATGGACCATCAGGCAGGCTAGGCAGTGCTGATGACAAACTGTCTGGGGTGTCACCCAGAAGCACAGCACACGTTTGAAATATAGACAGTGTAGAGCCAATACTTATAACTTGAACTGCAAAAATAATACATGCACCCAGACAGCATAATCCTAAGCAGCCAACCGTAACCTTGTCTGGGACACCTCATTTGACCCCCTTTATACAAGATTTGCTGCCACTGCAGGACCTTGGTTGCAACAATGATGCCTGCGGTCCCAGTTTGTGTCAATAGCTTCGCAGCTTGTTTAAAAGTTTAACGAGCGGGCAATCACGTGCCAACCAGCGGCATGAATGAGCGATGATAAGTTGGGTGGGAATCAGCTGGGACGGGCCTTGGAAGTGAAGGCAAGCCGCTGGTGTTTGATGCGATAGGGAAAGAGGAGCCAGCGGAGGGATTCAAAGAGGGGGGTGACCTGGTCCACGTGATGGGCTAAGAGAAGGATCTCTGAATGGATATGAGCGGGGCGAGGTTGCATTTGTCAAGGCCAGGGAGAAGGATGTTAAAGTAGTCCATGTTACCTGGGGTTCTTTCAACCCAAAGCTCTTGGTAACTTTTACTCTGTGCGAGGTGGTGTCAGGAAATCAATCGGGGAGACACGGCCGTCCGACCGATAGATGGCTGGCACAAACCGGACAACACAAGAGTTCTTTCACTTAAAGCTAAACTTTATTTAGTCTCAAGCACTTACAAACATCCGCAACAGGTTAGTAAAACACCCCCAACCCTTGATAATTACCAAAGCTGAGTGGGACTCTTGAGTGACACAGCGGCAGGCTACTGGTAGCCAAATCTTCCGTCTGCCGGTGGGGACCGCAAGACGTATCCAGCAGGAGAGTCCAGAAGAGTCCAGCCTCAAACTTTCCCCCCTTATTTATACAGTAGGAATAGAACGACATGTCCCTTAAAGAAAACTTGTTAAGTAAGCAGTTTCAATGGTCAAGCAAGAGGTTCCTTCTGATTATTGATTAACCAGGTGTGGGTTTTTCCACAGTTTGCAGCCTTGAGGCCTGTCAAGGTTCCTTCTCCACTCTGAACTCTAGGGTACAGATGTGGGGACCTGCATGAAAACCTCCTAAGCTTACTTTTACCAGCTTAAGTTAAAACTTTCCCAAGGTACAAACTATTTTACCTTTTGCCCTTGGACTTTCGCTTCCACCACCAAACATCTAACCGGGTTTCTGGGAAAGAGTTGTTTGGAAACGTCTTTCCCCCCAAAATCCTCCCAACCTTTGCACCCCACTTCCTGGGGAAGGTTTGGTAAAAATCCTCACCAATTTGCATAGGTGACCACAGACCCAAATCCTTGGATCTTAAGAACAATGAAAAAGCAATTAGTTTCTGAAAAGAAGAATTTTAATAGAAGTAAAAAGAATCACCTCTGTAAAATCAGGATGGTAAATACCTTACTGGGTAATTAGATTCAAAACATAGAGAATCCCTCTTGGCAAAACCTTAAGTTACAAAAAGACACAAAGACAGGAATATCCATTCCTTTCAGCAAAGCTTAATTCCTCAGCCATTTAAAGGAATCAGAATCTAACGCATCTCTAGCTAGATTACTTACTAAGTTCTAAGACTCCATTCCTGGTCTGTCCCCGGCAAAAGCATCACCCAGACAGACCCTTTGTTTCTCCCCCCCTCCAGCTTTGAAAGTATCTTGTCTCCTCATTGGTCATTTTGGTCAGGTGCCAGCGAGGTTATCCTAGCTTCTTAACCCTTTACAGGTGAGAGGTTTTTTCCTCTGGCCAGGATGGATTTTAAAGGTGTTTACCCTTCCCTTTATATTTATGACACGGCCCCAATAGCCGTACATCCTGCTCTTCTAAGATGCATGTATCAGCAACTTCAGCACAATTCTTATCGGGAAGGACGCAGGGTCAAGCTGCCCTTTCTGTGGCACCCAAAACCACCTCCCCTCCTGCCTTGGTCAAGCTGAGACTGCTGAATGGCCAATTTACAGCCTGCGGACTTGGCTGCTTTTAGCAATAAGCCATAGTGGTTTCAGACACTTTACTGGTTTGCCAAAATCTCCTCGTACAGTCCACACGCGAGATGAGGAGAGCCTGGATGAGTGTTTCAGCCTGGTGGATGGACAGGGAAGCCTGGATCTTAGAGATATTCTGCAGAAAGAATCAGCCAGATTTAGGCATATCCTGGATGTGGAGACCTAGAGAGAGTCCAAGTCCAATATGACACCCAAATTATGGGCCTGAGTGACAGGCAGGATGAACTATATGAAAAGTTTATTCAGTGAAAAATGCAGTTTCAGTTGAACTAGTCATGACGTCGACGCAAATTTGCTGACCAGTTTTTGCCAAAAAATTCTTTGTCAGGACTTGGATGCCATTCACAGAATGGAGGAGGTCTCCTTATCACTTTGACGCCGGTGGTTAGAGTATTCACCTTGGATATGACAGACCCAGGTTCGATTTCCCCCTTCTGCTTGAATGTGGAGGAGGGATTTGAACTTAGGGAGGTCTCAGGTCTCACATCCCGGGGGAGTGCCCTAATCCCTGTGCTAAAAGATAAAAGAAGGATAGCTCCTTTTCCAGGTGTCTTGTGAATCTAGCCTTTTAAAAATGCTCGGAACATCTTGTTTCAGGTCAAAGGTTCGTTTCATCCAAAATACATTTATTTATTTATTTGCAATTTAGCAACATTTTCAATTGGACTGGATCCAAATCAATTTTTGTCACTGCCAGTGACCTGAACAATCAGTTATTTTCCCAGTTCTAATTCCCTGGAGGTTTTTGTTTGTTTGTTTGTTTTTTGCAGCCTTCTTCTAGTTAAAATCTGGCTTACCCTGCCGCTTTAAAACAAACTGGCAAGCATTTTAAAAAGGTATGCCCCCCATCCCAGCACTCGGCTCTCATAACGGGGTTTGCCACCCTCCAGGTACACCATGAATTCATTCTCCCCATTCCCTGATACAAAATGAAACTCCTTTTCCTCATAGCAGATCACCAGCCTTGCGTTCCCTTGTATGAAGCTGGGTTCTTGGCGAAAATTCTCCAGGGCATGTTCAAAGCAGGTTCTCAGCTCACTGGTCATGCGCTCCTGGGATTCCAGCCTGCTCATCGCACTCAGTAGGTGTCTGATACTCAGCAGTTCTGTCTCGGGGGGTGACGGACACAGGTACCTATCACTGTCCCTTTCTTTTCCAATATACGGGGGTTCTCCATTGTGGCAGAAGACAAAGATCTTGTCTTCTCCATCGCTGTAGAGATATTTCAGGTCTTCCTGATTGCACTTGATCACCTTCTTGGCATCGTTCTGGACAAACTCGCATTCTTGGACCATTTTCAGCACACCGTTGAAGTGGGCTCTCAGCTCCCTGGTCATCTTCCCCTTGGACTCCAGCTTGCTCCGCATTTGCAGCAGGTTCTCTACGCTCAGAGGTTCCAGGTAGCAAGATTTGCTGACAAGGGAAGGCCCCTCCATCCTCCTCTTCTCACAGCTTCCGTCTCCCTCCCTAAAGAACAGGAGCAGCTCTCCCCCACCAGCTCCCTGAAGATCTAAAAGAATCAAATAGATTAACAAATAAATCATTATCCAGGGCCCTGAACTTGAACTACAATTCAGCCGGGGTGGTAAGAAAGGAGGGAGTTAGACACCCAACTTCTATTGAAGGCAACTCCATTTGGTGCCTTGGGAAAACCCCTCCCGTATTTAGTCCTAATCTAGCTACACAATTCCAAGACTGTCGCTCTGTGCACGGGTCACTCTGAAGCCTAGAACCTCTGAGCCAATGTGAAGAGATGGAAGCTGCTACCAGCATGGTTGAGGCTATTTTTGTTAGACTATCCCCAGGTGCAGTCACCCCTGATGTTCACCATCTGACACCTTCCTGTTTTTAGAGGAGCAGCCGTGTTAGTCTGCATCCTCAGAAAGAACAGGAGGACTTGTGGCACCTTAGAGACTAACCAATTTATTTGAGCATAAGCTTTCGTGAGCTACAGCTCACTTCATCGGATGCATTCAGTGGAAAATGCAGTGGGGAGATTTATATACACAGAGAACTTGAAACAATGGGTGTTACCATACACACAATGCCATCCACAGCCTCAGAAACAACTCTGACATCATAGTCAAAAAGGCTGACAAAGGAGGTTCTGTTGTCATCATGAATAGGTCAGAATATGAACAAGAGGCTGCTCGGCAGCTCTCCAACACCCCTTTCTACAAGCCATTACCCTATGAGCCCACTGAGAGTTACCAAAAGAAACTACAGCATCTGCTCAAGAAACTCCCTGAAAAAGCACAAGATCAAATCCGCACAGACACACCCCTGGAGCCCTGACCTGGGATATTCTATCTACTACCCAAAATCCATAACCCTGGAAATCCTGGGCGCCCCATCATCTCAGGCATTGGCACCCTGACAGCAGGATTGTCTGGCTATGTAGACTCCCTCCTCAGGCCCTACGCTACCAGCACTCCCAGCTACCTTCGAGACACCACTGACTTCCTGAGGAAACTACAATCCATCGGTGATCTTCCAGAAAACACCATCCTGGCCACTATGGATGCAGAAGCCCTCTACACCAACATTCCACACAAAGATGGACTACAAGCCGTCAGGAACACTATCCCCGATAATGTCACGGCTAACCTGGTGGCTGAACTTTGTGACTTTGTCCTCACCCATAACTATTTCACATTTGGGGACAATGTATACCTTCAAATCAGCGGCACTGCTATGGGTACCCGCATGGCCCCACAGTATGCCAACATTTTTATGGCTGACTTAGAACAGCGCTTCCTCAGCTCTCGTCCCCTAACGCCCCTACTCTACTTGCACTATATTGATGACATCTTCATCATCTGGACCCATGGAAAAGAAGCCCTTGAGGAATTCCACCATGATTTCAACAATTTCCATCCCACCATCAACCTCAGCCTGGACCAGTCCACACAAGAGATCCACTTCCTGGACACTACAGTGCTAATAAACGATGGTCACATAAACACCACCCTATACCGGAAACCTACTGACCGCTATTCCTACCTACATGCCTCCAGCTTTCACCCAGACCACACCACGAAATCCATCGTCTACAGCCAAGCTCTAAGATACAACCGCATTTGCTCCAACCCCTCAGACAGAGACAAACACCTACAAGATCTCTATCAAGCATTCTTACAACTACAATACCCACCTGCGGAAGTGAAGAAACAGACTGACAGAGCCAGAAGAGTTCCCAGAAGTCACCTACTACAGGACAGGCCTAACAAAGAAAATAACAGAATGCCACTAGCCGTCACCTTCAGCCCCCAGCTACAACCTCTCCAATGCATCATCAAGGATCTACAACCTATCCTGAAGGGTGACCCATCACTCTCACAAATCTTGGGAGACAGGCCAGTCCTTGCCTACAGACAGCCCCCCAAACTGAAGCAAATACTCACCAGCAACCACACACCACACAACAGAACCACTAACCCAGGAACCTATCCTTGCAACAAAGCCCGTTGCCAACTGTGCCCACATATCTATTCAGGGGACACCATCACAGGGCCTAACAACATCAGCCACACTATCAGAGGCTCGTTCACCTGCACATGCACCAATGTGATAAATGCCATTATGTGCCAGCAATGCCCCTCTGCCATGTACATTGGTCAAACTGGACAGTCTCTACTTAAAGGAATAAATGGACACAAATCAGATGTCAAGAATTATAACATTCATAAAACAGTCGGAGAACACTTCAATCTCTCTGGTCACTCGATTTCTGATCTCAAAGTGACTATCCTTCAACAAAAAAACTTCGAAAACAGACTCCAACGAGAGACTGCTGAATTGGAATTAATTTGCAAATTGGATACAATTAACTTAGGCTTGAATAGAGACTGGGAATGGTTGATTCGTTATAAAAAGTAACCTATTTCCCCTTGTTTATTCCTTCCCCCCCCCCCCACTGTTCCTCAGACGTTCTTGTTAAATTTGTGCTGGAAATGGCCCACCTTGATTATCCTACACATTGTAAGGAGAGTGATCACTTTAGATAAGCTATTATCAGCAGGAGAGTGGGGTGGGGGGAGAGAAAACCTTTTGTAGTGATAAACACCCATTTTTTCATGGTCTGTGTGTATAAAAACATCTTCTGTATTTTCCACAGTATGCATCCGATGAAGTGAGCTGTAGCTCACGAAAGCTTATGCTCGAATAAATTGGTTAGTCTCTAAGGTGCCACAAGTCCTCCTGTTCTTTTTACCATACACACTGTAACCAGAGTGATAACTTAAGGTGAGCTGTTACCAGCAGGAGAGCCAGGGCGGGGGGGGGGGGGGGTGGGAACCTTTTGTCGTGATAATCAAGGTGGGCCATTTCCAGCAGTTGACAAGAACCATTTGGACTTTAGGTATTACAGTCACGTGACTTCACGGCACGTGTCTATGCCATGGCCTGAGGCCTAGACCGTTGCGGTAGCAGAGGTAACTCAACCAAACTTTCCACAAAAGAACAGCCAGACTGGCTGAGACCGATGGTCCATCTAGCCCCGTGTCCTGTCTCTGACAGTGCCAGGTGCTTCAGAGGGAATGAACAGAACAGGGCAATTATCAAATGACCCATTCCCTGTCATCCAGTCCCAGCTTCTGACAGTCAGAGGTTTAGGGGCACCCAGAGCCAGGAGTTGTGTCCTTGCCCATCCTGGTTAATAGCCACTGATGGACCTGTCCTCCAGGAACTTCTCTAGTTCTTTATTTAACCCCGTTATAGTCTTGGCCTTCACAACAGCCCCTGGCAATGACTTCCACAGAGTACGTTCTTGTGTGTGTTTTAAACCTGCTGCCTATGAATTTCATCGGGTGACCCCCTGGTTCCCGTGGTATGTGAAGGGGTAAACGACACTTTCTCCACATAATCCATGATTTAACGGCCCTCTGTCACATCCTCCCCTTAGTCACCTCTTTCCTCAGCTGACCCGTCCATGTCTTTTTTATCTCTCCTCGTACGGAAGCCGCTCCAGACCCCTCGTCATTTTTGTTGCCCGTCTCTGCACCTTTTCCAATTCCAATCTATCTTTTTTGAGATGGGGCGACCCCATCTGCACACAGTATCCAAGAGGTGGGCGTCCCATGGATTTATAGAGAGGCAACACGGTATTTTCTGTCTTATTCGCTATCCCTTTCCTAATAGTTCCCAGCATTCTGTTGGCTTCTGCACATTGAGTGGATGCTTTCAGAGAACTCTCCACAACGACTCCAGGAGCTCTCCCTTGAGTGGGAACAGCTCATTTTGACCCCATCATTTTCTTGGGGTTATGTTGAGATTATGTTTTCCACAGCTCGTTCGTACAACTCAGCGCAAGGGCCCCATCCCAGCCGCCACACCGGTACAACTCATCACAAGTGCCTCATTTTCAGAGATAAAGCCCAACAACAAAAAAACCACAAAAATCCTGCACGCCACCCATGCACAAATGTGTGACAGCACAGGGTTTTACTGACGAGTTTCAATTCAGAAGTCCTAATCAGGAATGTTGAAACACACACATAATCCCCCCTTCCCCCCCCCGCCCCCAAAATGCCACCATTATTTTAACCACTCAGGGAGGGGAGTGGGGACTAGTGGTTAGAGCGGGGAGGCCTGGGAGCCAGGACTCCTGGGTTCTATCCACAGTTCTGGGAGGTAAGAGCAGTGCTTGGTTTGCTAGCGCTGTGGTTAGCTTGGTGCTGGCTGTGTGATTCGCTTTCATATTTGACTCCTTAGAAGTCTGCATTTTTAAAAAAATAAAGAAACGAAAGCAAGCCACACTGCAGGCAGGGCATTTGCCACAGACTTTGGATCTATCTTTTGCCATGGGACACACAGGGTCTTGGTTGTTGTGAGCCTGTTACAGCATTAACTCTGATTAAATGGCGTTAAGCATCATAGCTCTCTTTCCAACTGTGGATCTCTGTTGATTTACACCACCCCCGACACAGCGTTCTTTCCGCTCCCAGGTTAGGCCTTATACAAATGGAGTGCTAGTCTTTCTTTCACACATTCATAGATTCCAAGGCTAGGATGACACAGGCCAGAGAACTGCCCCACAATAATTCCTCTTTCGATTAGAGCAGATCTTCTTTGAAAACGTTCAGTCTTGATTTAAAAATGTCCAGTGACGGAAAATCCACCGTGACCCTTAATAAATCATTCCAGTGGTTATTTACCTTCCCCATTAACAATTCCTTTGGTTTTGAAATGGGGGAACGGAGTAAAATTTTCACCGTATTTGTTCCGACAGATGATCAATGCTAAATTTTTCCCCTCAAAAACATTGTTGTCAAGAAGTGCTGTTTCCCTGAACATGAAAATTTTGGTAACCGACAGTTTGCTACTGTAAAACCAAGTCTGATGGAAACGTTAATCAAAAAAACAAAACAAAACAGAATCTGTTGGCTCTTTGGGGTAGTTTTTCTTCTCGGCTTTTGGTCACCTTTGGTAAGGTCACTGATCCTCTTTTGTGCATGTGTGTGATTGTTCAGACACCATGTTGCTTCTAGCCTCGTTTTTACGTATTCTATCATTGCTTCTCTTGGTCTCTCTTTTCTGCGTTCATCTATTGAACATTTCTCTTTTTGTGCATTTGCTCGGTCAACAGTTTAGGGGGTACGTATTTTGTGTGTGTTTGCTGTCTTTCACTCCCTTCCCCAGAATTTCATTCGTCTGTGATTTTTTTTTATCACAAAGTTTAACTTTTGAAAAGGTAATGTTGCTATTTTGAAACGGAAAATTTTCTTGTTGGGAAATTTGATTTTTGACGGGGTAAAAAAGCTTCCGTTGTTGGCTGGTCAAAACCGGAGGTGCAGAAAACCTCCGCAAACCAAAACAATTCTCAAAAACAGCAATCAAACGCATTTTGGACACGATTCTGTCACGGCAAAATTCGGCAAAATTCACAGAATTATCATGGTACAAATGTAGAAAACCAGAGTATGGACATGGTGGAGCTAAAGTTGAAGTCAAAGAACTCATGGACATCTCTGAAAATCACAGAATCCCTGATCTCCATGACAGAATCGTAGCCTAATACCCCTACAAATGCCTCCAACCGGTGACTGAGCAACTGCACAAAAAGCGAAAAGTTCAATGAATGAATGCAAAAGAGAGACAAAGAGAAGCAACAGTAGAATGCCTAAAAATAGAAGCATGAAAAGGTGGCTCGAAGCAGCGCGGTGTCTGAACACACTCACGCACAAAAAGTAAGGAGCAATGACCCTAACAAAGGTAACCACCAACTTAGAAGAAAAATTACCCCCAAACAAACTTTCACCAAAATGCCCATGTTCAATAAAAGGGCATTTCTTAACAAAAACCTTCTCGAGGGGAAAAATGTAGGTGGGATCATCCATCGGCATGAATGCGCGCATCTGCTAATCCAAAATTTGGCTTCAGGCCTGCGCCTTAATTTGGATGTCCACTTTCAATTGTTTTACCACTCTCAGTAATATTTAACTCCCATACCAGATAACTTATCCAAAAGTCCCATTATTCTGCTTTCCCGGTAGGGTTTTACTTTCTGAGGCAGATTTCACAGCAAGACCTTGGGCAGGGCATACATACCACTCAAATCCCACCAAAGTCCAGTCTTGAGGGCTTCAGAGATGGGATGGTGAATTCCACTGGGAGAGAATCAGTCCCAAAGCTGTGACCAGAGCCCTGAGTTTGGGCTTTCAGTTTTCACTAGCTTATGAAGCACTCCCTTTCACGGGGTTGAAAATCATGTCGGTGGAGGACTGAGCCTTATTTTCCGAAAATATTTTGAGTCATGAGCTATCTCCTTTCCCACTCACTCATATATCAGGCCATTTCCCCGAAGCACAGAGCCACCCTCAGTTGCCTTACTGTAAATAACGACAGAGGGGGTTGTCCAAATAACAGGAAAGGACAATCTCCAGGGTTGTGGGGAATATCAGCCCAAGAACCTGGGCTTACCATAGTAGAATTCTCTGCAGTATCTTGAAGTCAAATAGGGAAATTTGTCTTGCAAATAGGACACGGTACTAATTGGGACCAGGGCCAGATCAAAAATTCGGATAATCTGGAGAATGGGCAAAGAGCTTTCTATCCATTATTTTAAGATGCAGAGTTGCTTTTAAACTAGCTGTAGCTTCCTGGCATACACAAATAAATAAAGAAGGGTGCTAATGTTTTAATGCTTTGTAATGATTCTGTGTGTGCGTTGGTTGTTCAGTTAATCTGGAGGGTCAGATAAATGGGATTCTCCTGTACATACAACGGAATCCTTGAATGGCAAGTACCAACTGCTTCAGGGGTTTATGTCCCTTACAATTTTGTATTTTTTAGAAAAAGCCTATCCCGATACAGAAGAAAGATAAGCATACTAAAAGACCAATATGACTCTAAAATCAAATGGAAATGCTTCAAAGAGTGGAAACATGGACAAGCTGCTAAGCATGAGTGCATAAAAGACAAACATCTAGGGGCAACATCAGAAAGGCTAAGGCACAAAATGAGTTACACCTAGCAAAGGCCATAATATGCAATAAGACGAGGTTCTATAAATGCATTAGAAGTAAGAGAAAGATGAAGGGAAGTGTAGAGCCTCTACTTAGTGGGGAAGAAGTTCTAATAACTGACAACATCAAGAAGGCTGAGGTATTTAATGTCTATTTAGCTTCAGTCTTCACTAAAAAGGTTAATGGTGACCAGATACGCCTACGAAACAAAACCCACTCTGCTGGTTTTTTCTGCAATATATAGTTGTTTATCTGTCTTCACAGGGTTGGGCAGGAAAAAGGCAAATTGCAATTTTCATTTGTACTATAATTTCTACAGATATTGTTCATTTTAAAGCATTTTTTAATGGTTTTAACCCATTTAATTTTTCATAGTAGCAGAAAATGTGGCAAGGGGGGCAGGCAATGGGGTGGCAGACAATTATTTAATAGATGTAGACCTTGAGAGTCAAGAAATTAATGTTTCATAGGTGTTAAAACACAGATTGTCAACATTGCATTTCAAAATGTACAAAGTAAAGAGCCTGAAGTCAAAGTATTTCTGAAGCAACACTTCTCTTACATTGCCTATCTGTACATTTCTATTAGTACTGACGGAAAAATTTTTTTTGTCGGTTTCTGCATGTATGGTGAACTTGACATTTACCACTTAAAAACGAACCTTTCCAAGCCTAGACATAACAGCCCCAATTCTATTAGACAGAAGTAACCCAGACGTCTATAAAACAAATCATTTGCAAATAGCCACCTCCAGAAAAGCACAAGCAGATACGGACAAAATCAAAAAGCCTAAGGCAAAAAATGAGTTACACCTAGCAAGGGCCATAATACGTAATAAGAAGAGGTTCTATAAATACATTAGAAGTAAGAGAAAGATGAAGGAAAGTGTAGAGCCTCTACTTAATGGGGGAAAAGATCAAATAATGGATGACACAGAGAAGGCTGAGGTGTTTAATGTCTTTTTTGCTTCACTAATAAGATTGTGACCAGTTGCTTAAGTTACCACAATTAATATTAACAAGAGGCGAGGTTCTTAGGCTCAAAAGTAGGAAAAGAACATATTAAAGGCTATTTAGATAAATTAGATTTATTCAAGTTGGCAGAGGCTGATGAATTTCACCCTAACTCTAAGGATAGTTAAGCTCTGAACAGGCTTCCAAGGGAGGCAGTGAGATCCCCGTCACTGGAGGAGTTAAACAAATTCCTGTCAAGGATGGTCTGTGCAGACCTGGTGCAGCAGGGATGGAATCGATGATGACCTCTTAAAGTCCCTTTCAGCCCCACATTTCTATAATTTCTGTGATTTTCAGAAAAGAAAATCTACTTATTAAAAACAAAAAACTATTTACAGAGAGGAAACATAAGGATAGAGACAGCCTGAAAAATGAACTGAGTTTTCAGAATAGTTAAGTCAGTCAGACTTGGGTCATGATTCGGCAAAACTTTTAGGATTCTGCTTACCTTGCATTGACTTCAGTAGGGCTAACGCACATGCATAAATTTAAGCATGTACTTAATTGCATGGCTGAACTGGGGCCTCAGTTCATAAGAAGACTTTAGACATAAAACCAAAAAAAATCACAGACCACGCAATAGCAGCCTCCTTACTATTCCCATCACAGCTACAATTATACACCACATAATTCCTAGAGCAGATGTTTCAGCAAAACATCCAACCTTGATTGAAAAATTGCCAGTGACGAAGAATCCACCATGACCCTTGGTGAATTGTTCCAGTGCTTAATTACCTTCCCTGTCAAAAATGTAGCACGTAGGCCTTATTTCCAGTCTAAATTTGTTTAGCTTCAACTTCCAGCCATTCGATCGTGTTAAGACCTTCCTCTGCAAGACTGAAGAGCCCATTATTAAATATTTGTTCCCCTTATAGACTGTGATCAAGTCATTCCTTAAGCTTCCCAATATTTAAGCTAAATAGACTGAGCTTGCGAGTTTATCACACTAAGTTTACGTGTATGATGTGAAGAATTGTAGCTGCATCTATTGCAGAGAACAGTTCAGTCCACTGAAGTCCTACAAAGTCTTAAACTGGGGGTAGATGAACTGTGCACAGATAAGCTGGAGATTTTGAAAAGCGAGGGGCCAACATTTTTAAAAATAGGAGAGACTAAAGTTAGATGCCCAAATCCTTGAAAATCTCACTGAAGCCCTTACTTTGGTACTTAATTAGCAGCCTGATGTGCATAACCGGTGAGCACTTAGCAGCAAGGACAAGGTATAATCATTGAGGATTAAATACAAAGCTAAAGTAGAAAAAACGTACAAAGAAAATGGCCTAGCTACTCACATATCAACCTTAATAAAATGTATATAAAAGTATAGGTCTAAGGATGTGTAGCTGTGTGTCTTAGCTACATGTCTGTTAAATGGTAGGGGAGAACAATTAGAAAATTATTTCCTTCTCAACAGTTGTATTGAGGGGTTTGCCCCGTTGTTGTTGTTTTTCTTCAAAATCTCCCCTCAAATTCTCCTCTGGATCGACACAGAGGATGAGACATTTCAGACAAAAAGTATCTAGCCAGCCAAATGTAGACTGGAAAGTTTCTTGCAACCTTTGCTAGGAACGATTATATATCGAGCCTAACAATATTCCGAACTTGCAGAGCGGCTTTTCCCCAAGCCCCTCAAAGGCTTTAAGCCTTTTACACAGGTGGGTGCTGTAGCATTTATACAGAATAGATGGGGAACCTGAGACACAGAGAGGACCACTGGGAAAAAAGAATGGTGAATAGAACCCCGGAGTCCTGATTCCCAGCTCCCCTCAACCCACTAGACCTCAGTCCCCTCCCAGATCTGGGGATAGACCCCAAGCATCCAGACTCCCCGTCCTGCCCCCAACCCACTAGACCTCACTCCCTTCCCAGAGCTGGGATAGAACCCAGGAGTCCTGGGTCCTAGCCCCCCTCTAACCATTAATTCTCACTCCCTTGCCAGAGCTGGGAACATGGTGCACTCCATATCCAAGGCAGGAATAAATGCAGAAGTAGGAGGCAGAAATTCACACAAAAGGGACAAAGTCTCACAAAACTGAAGCCGACTTACATTACTGCACCTTGTCTGACTTCAAGCTGCAAGATACTGTGAGCTGATTTCCTGCCCTCTTCTGCTGCTGACACTGTGTTTCCAGACCACATCGAATACCACGAGTACATGTCTGCCGTTCAAGAGTAGGGGTATATCCAAGGGCACAGTGCAGCCTGGTTTTCTGCACAGAAAACTCTGCTTGCCCTTGATTGAAAACCAAAAAACTTAGCCAGCACTGAGTTGCAGAGTATGTACTAAAATTATATATATATATATATATATATATAAATAAAAGGTGAGTTCCTAACCCAGGTTAAAATCGTGGTGACATGGCTTTTAACGGGGCCTTGCAGCTTGGGTTCAACCCCTGGCAGATCGATAAGCATTTTTTTGCAGTGTAGACTTTTTCTCAGCTGAATCACTTACTCCACACCCACAAGGAAAGTTTTCTCACCAAGACCCCGATCCTACAAGCTGACCCCTGCCCCCACAGGAGACCTATTGATTTAATAGATTTTCATAGCTTCCTAGAGTTTAAAGCCAGAAGGGACCATTATATGATATTTTAGTCTGACCTCCAGCACAGCACAGGGCTTCACATTTCACCCTGATTCCCCTGGACTGAGCCCACCACCTCATGTTTAGCTAAAGCATCTTCCAGGCTGTGACATCTATTTTCAGCCTCTCCACTCGCTGGTTGTTTCTACACACTGCTGACAATGGATCCTGAGGCCGTGTGAACCAAAGAAAGAACGATTCTCCGTCCCCATTAGCCGTCTTTTGTTGAAAAGAGGACATGATGTAACCGACCCTTCCAGAATTGGATGACCTTGGGTGGAGCTAGAAGAAGACACAAAGAATTAGACACCTGGGTTTACACTGGCCAGCTAGCGTAACTCCGTCAACTCAATGCAGCCAGATCCCCGGCTGGTGTCCATCGGCCGAAGCTCCGCTGGAGACAGCGGAGAACCTGGCCCATGCACGTTATTCTGTCCATAGCTGTGTCACTGCGCTTCGTTTGCAATAGTGGTTTAGGCAAATCTTGCATTTAGAGACCTGGACAAAAGTCATGTAGACAGGGATCCGGAGAGAAAATTAGCCATGACTTTGACTCTCCTGCCACCGTGATTTATTGCAATCTAATTGCTGTTTCAGATTCAGAAGCCTCCACGTGATAATTAGGGAGGTAATTCATGGGAATGAGCAAGATGGGCAAATTTGGTGGTGCACAGCCCACAGGCTCCATCTAAAGCCCTGACCCAAGCACTGATGTCACCGTGCAGGGATGTAGGAATGGAATAATAGTGTGGTACTCTCTGAAGAGGGTGAACCTTAGCAAGGGCAAGGGAATTGCTCGGAAAGGCCTGAGAGAAAGACTGCCTGCAGGGCTGGCCTGGCCTGAGTCGCTGTCCCAAACCCTCCCTCCCACACAGGGCTGGCTTTGCCATTCACCCCCCACCCTCCCCAACCCTGGGCATTTGTCTCGTTGGCTCTTGCCAACTGATGATCGAGTTGGCAAGAGTCAACAGGACAAATGTCCACTTTTGCCAAAAAAGTCAGGATGGCCAGGACAGGGCTTAAAAAAGGGACGGTCCCGGGCAAAACAAGATGTACGGTCACCTTGCCGCCTATTCTCCTCTCTCTTTTTGCCCTCTCTCCACCCCACCCTCACTTTATGTGATCACACATCCTGGTGTTCACGTGATGGGATGTTTCTTTCACTGCAATTCATCAGAGTTGTTTCTCTCTGCAGAAGACTTGTGGTCTTGTCCAGCTCTTCAAAATCTAGTAAGTAGCTCACATTTACTCAAACTTTTCCTTCTCCGTATGCTTCTGCTTCTCTCTCTGTGTTCCTCACGTTGCATTTTCATCATTTTGGGAGCAGCCTTCTCCAGATAAAAAGGCCAGTGCCGGTCTAGGCAGATGAAATTATGGCGGCGCAGGTAGATTACAGACTGTACAAGAACAAGGTGGAGAGTGAACATGCATAAGCCCCATACAAGAATAAAGAAGCCCAACCATTGAAGCCAGAGTTGAATCAGCGGCAGAAAAAATACTAGTCATTTAGGGTCAAGCCTTCCGGGAACTATGCCCCCAAACACCCACATTCACAAGCGCATTGGCGTATGGAAAGTGAGTAGTGTGTAAAAGAAGGTGGAAGACAAAAGGTGCTGCCCTTATGACACACTCGCAAATGCAGCGGCGCCGGGGCCTTGGTTTTGTGACTCAAGGGTTGAAGCTGAATGCTCTTCTCCATTCTGATATTGCGGCGCCCCTATTGTATGAACGACTCAGGGAGTGGGGAGTTCGTGAAACTGAACATCTCAAAATTATATTAAGTAGCGTGCAAATGGCAATTTATTAAGCGCCCGGTGATCATGTCCATCAGACATAGTAATAAATATCTACAGCGTACCTATTACAATCTTGCGAGAGACAGGGTAGGTGAGTTAATATATTTTATTGGACACAAGTTTTTGAGTGCTACGGAGCGCTTCTTCTACTCTTCAACCTCTTCAGCTCTACTTCAGGTCTTCTGCTTGAAGAAGAGCTCTGTGGTGCTTGAAATCTTGCCTCTTTCACCATCAGAAGTTGGTCCAATAAAAAATATTACCTACCCACCTTGTCTCTCTCATATCCTGGGACCAACATGGCTTCAACAACATACTACACTGAGTAATCTTGTAAGTACATAGTGTATCTGTGAACTTTATTGATTGGGGGATATGATTATTTTTTCCGGTTGGGAAAAATGGTGCATTAATCAGTTGCTCATAAGATTAGGGTTCTAACTATCCTCCATTCTAACCCTGTTAATAACTTTTTGGATTAAAATATCTAATTGGCCTAAAATATATCAAGAGGGAGTAATTTACTGATGGAAAATTAATGCTAAATCCAACAAGCCGTTGTTAAGTGTGAGAACTTTCTGGAAGAAAATGGCCGCCCTGAAAAATGCAAGTCATTGCTAGGCCTGAATTCTCAGAGAGAATCAATTCAGCAAAGTCAACCTTAAAAATGAAAAAGAAGAATTAAATAAACCTCGCTGGGAGAAAAAATGTTTACAAAGGATTCAGAGTGCTATATAAATAGGCTTGGAAGAATTATATTTTATTGGTAAATAGCAATAAATGTTGATTTCTCCGCACACACGCCAACCGACAAACAACTATTGTCCTTGATAATAACTGAAATTTACAGACATGCAAAGTCAGAAAGATGTTCCTTGAGAAGGCACTGCTGTTGGATTTCAGGTTATTTCCTTTGTATATTTTGACAGGTGGTTTTTTTTGACAATTTATATTTTAACCGTCAATAAAGCTTTAACTTTTTGAATCTCAATCTCTACGGTCATTAAATACATATTGACTGATCCCCGCCCATCGTCTGATCCCTCATGAATTCCCGCTACTGTAAAAATGTAAAGTGATTAAAGTCCAATATAAGCCTAAACACATTAGAGGATTTGGGCCCTTGTACCTCACAAGAATGGGGCCCCAATCCTGCATGAGCCTCCGGGCACCAGTATAAAATAGTGGTCCCCTCACACCTGACCCGAAGTGCCCCCTTCCGCTATCCCAGCCCTTAAAGGCACCCCCCTCAAAGAGCTCTCCTGACCCCCTCATTCTGAGCCTACAACCCCCCCTTGTGTCCAGTCCCGGAGATTCTCTTGAGCAGTGTCGGGTGCTGAATATCACCTCACCTCTGAGGTGGAAGCAGTTAATAAACTAGGATCAGGGACCACAACTTTCAAAACCGACTGCTAATTTTAGGGGCTTTGAATTTGTACAATCTATTTTTAGACACCTTAGAGTGGCCTGATTGTCATACCGATCCCACCCACTGAAAGTCGGGCACCTGGAAGTTGAGCACCCCTTTTCTGAAAATCTCTGCCAAACTCACACATCCTAACCAAGTCACCCCTGTCGTCTGTGGAAGGCAGGATGGTGAACTTCCTTGGCTTAATTTATCTGAGCTCCAAGGATTTCGTTCTGCTTCATTTTCAGGCTGGAAAAGGGGTTTTGTCCAGAATCGAAAGCTATCCTAAAGAGATCCAGATGGGCTTGATTTTCAGCAGACCACCCGGCCCACGCCCACTGAGTGTTGAAAGTCTCCTGAGAGTGAGATCTCGTTTGGAGTCTGAAGGGAAAATGACCAACGAGCTGAGAAGCCTCTTTGAGAAAGTGCTGTGGGTGTTCCCTCAGGAGTGCGTGGGTGTTCAGGAGAATGCCAAGGTGGTCATCCAGAGCCGCAGTGACATCTTGGAATTCATCTCCGGGAAGGGTGAATGTGTGTTTACCTTCTTCACCATCGACAGCCAGCCCCATTATAACTTGAGGAAACCAGCCAGCTTCGTCACTCAGTTACGCGGTGATCCAGAACCTCTGAGCACCATGCATCTCTTACGGATGAGGAGCAATCTAGAAACCCAGGGGCAGATGACGGACGAGCTGAGAAGCTGCATGGATCTCGCTCTCAATGAGTATCTCCAAGAGCCCAAGTTTGTCCAGGAGAATGCAAGGATGGTGATCCAATCCAGAGGCAAATTGCTGGAGTTTATTTCAGGAAGGGGTGAATGTCAAATCTGTGTGTTCTTCTTTGCTAATAGGGGAGCCCAATATGACTTAACAGCCTCGCAGTTCATAGCGGTAGCTAGAATGTTAAATAGGAGAAGAGACACTATACTCAACTTGATCCTACAGTGGATGAGACCATCAATCCCAAATTTAATACAATTAATTTGGGAGATAAATTGGCGCTGGTAAAATTCAGCACCAAACCAAAATTGGAGTGGGTCATAATGCTGGGAACAAACCTTGTTTTATCAAAAAAAAAAAACAGCTCATAAAAAATGTAAATCGTCCTGGCAAATTTTTCGACTTTTTTTGGAATTTTCCATTTTTTCGATGAAACCCGTAAAACAATGTTTTTCCATTTTTGATTTTTGCAGTGTTTCCCTCCCCACTCCTTTTTCCATAGCAAAATGGGGGAACACAACTGAAAGCTGCTCTGGGTTTTATTTTTGTGGGCAAGCAAAACAGCATTAATCTTTCTTCTTCTCTCTACCTATAACATCTGTAAAAAGAACAGGAGGACTTGTGGCACCTTAGAGACTAACAGATTTATTTGAGCATAAGCTTTTGTGAGCTACAGTGAAGTGAGCTGTAGCTCACGAAAGCTTATGCTCAAATAAACTGGTTAGTCTCTAAGGTGCCACAAGTCCTCCTTTTCTTTTTGCGGATACAGACTAACACGGCTGCTACTCTGAAACCTACAACATTTGTGTGTTCCCCCTGCCTTTTCTCTGATCATGATCTTACCCCAGAGCCTGACCCCGAAGAGACTCAAAGTGAGCACCCCAAAAATTGAGTCTTCTAAAAACCAGGGGCAGGCTTTTAAAATTTGGGCCCCATGTGACTGACCCAAAGATCATGTCCCAGGCTTGTGTCTTAATCATACGATATGTCCTTGCAAAGGCCTTACTATAATTGTGGAAGCTTATTTGCCTGCCTTGTGAGAACACTACCATACAAGCATAGGTGCTAGACACAAATCTGCAATATTGTGCCTCATGCCTCCGGTGTTCTGCACGCAACGAGGCTTCCTTAGGCGACTAACATCTGGAAGTGTTTCCCAATTTCCAGCCTCCATTTCCCCTTCAGTCCATTAAGCTAACTAATTCTGCCTCCTCCTCGCTATTTCTCCTTCAAATCCCTGCAGATGGTTAACCTGCCCCTCGCGTGTGACCCCTTCTGGATAAAAAAAAAAAACACAAGGCAAACCAACATTGATTATTTTTGACAGTTCTTCTAATTTTTAAGCCAAGTTTGTGATTTTTGTTTTAAACGCCTGGCCCCTGATTTTTGAACACTTAGCTCTGGCCGTGTTGCAGATTGGACTCTTTCAAAATGGCCCCTCGCACCTCCGCTTTTGTGACGCTTCTTAACAGTGCTTCCAGGTTCGCAGCAGCTATTGTGAAGCAAAATGTTCTTCAGATAGAAAATACCTGTGTTAAAATTCTCTGAATGTATGATGTTTCACTAAAGCTGTCTAGAAGTCACACTAAATCAACAGGTAATTTCAAATGTTGAACTGGGAGAAACTCATTACACTAACTAATCTTAGCACGCTAAATAAGAGGAAACTGCTTCAACCATGGCAAAAGTTACTGTGAAAAATCCCAATTGTTTCAAAAAGTTCAAAGCCTAAAGTCACACAGATTTTCTAGGGGAAAGAACGGCCAGTTTCCTTGAAAAAAGTGGAAGAAACTTTGGCTTGGCTTGTAAGCGAAAGATTTCATCGGCATTTGAACTTTTGGTGAAAGTAGCATCAGTGTTTACAGCACCCGTGAAATTCCAGAGAGAAATGGCATCAAAATCATCACCTGCACATTTTGTTTTTGCTTTTGTGTTATTATTTATATTACCATAGCTCAGAGATGCTCCAGTCATGGGCCAGAACCTCACGGTGCTAGGTGCTGTACACTCACAGAACATAGGTGTGGCTTGGAAGGATTTGCTTTGATTTTTATTGGTAAATGTCGGTAAACATCAACTTTACCGCACGCACATAAATGGATGAAAAAACAATTCCATCAATAATAATTGAAATGTACAGATAGGCGCAGTAAGAAACTTGGTACTTGAGAACTCAGTGGAGTTTGATTTAAGGCTATTTACTTTGTATATTTTGACATGTGATGCTGACAAAAACAGTTACAAAGCTTTAACTTTTTGAATCCCAGCCTCTACTGTCATTCAATAATTATTGTCTGACCCCTCCCCCCCCATTTTCCACAATAGTGGCTATTTAAAATCAATTTAAAAAATAAAAAATGCTTAAAAATAAACTTTGATATTATCCATCAAAATTATCAAATTCTTCCATGCCTACGTAGGTGTGATAGTTTTATGCATATAAGCACCAAAGTTTGGCTCTGAGCCTCAGCCTCGCACGGTCATTTTTTTGAGTGAAATTGACATTGTTTGATAATTCAGTAATGTGTCAACATTTTTAAATCCTAGCTGGCAATCATTTGGTTGAAGTGACATAAGCAGTCCCATAATTTCACTGGCAAATACACTTGATTGGACATAAATAAGAATCTCTACTTAAGGATCTATAATTCCATGTTGATGGCAAAATCACCCTGCCAGACAAGCACACAACCAGGATAAATTTTGGGTCTGTGACAAAGGTGTGATAAGTCCTTGCATTAATTGAACTGCCTTATTATCTCTTGAAAATTGTAATGTCCTTTGCAAAGCTCCATGTTTCTGACATTGTGAACACTACCTTCTAACCATCTGTGTATTGCTTTCTGTTATTTCTCCTTGGCTTTTGATATCACCCTAGCTAATAAAATTCATCAATGTATTACAGTCCTCCAGCCTGTTCTTTGGAGAACACAGCTCCAAATAATGGTAAGAAACCAAGTAGAGGCAACTGGTTAATTCGATTCTTTAATCAACGTGTTACCCTGAATTTTGGCCCTCCCTAGAACAACCTACCTATTGCCCGCTTAATCTGTCCTTCCTGAGGTATAAATTTCTGGGGTTATTAAGGAAACAATAACGAACATGGATATGACCTGATAAAGTGACTGACACAGGCTATGTCTGCGGTATCAAACTTGTGTTTTCTAAGCTTTCTCACAAACCTAAAGGGCCCTCTGCCTTTGAATAGGTCCAGACTAAGACATGCAGCCTTAGCCTGAGAGAATTTTGGGTTTGACCTTTGTTACTCTTAAATCCTTACTAATACGTGTGAACACAGGAAAAAGACACTGTGTGTTGCATTTCCCAACACCAGATGGAGCTTACAGCATAACGAGAAAAGATAAGAGATGGGGCTAAAGTGTTACAGGGGAGGGTGGGAGTGTAATATACGAGCACACACTGGAAGGCTGCCTGGTTCCTCTCTCAAGCCAAGGTCAAGCGACCAGTTAGGAGGGGCAAAGGAGAATGGGGGGAGGCATAGGAAACACTAAAAACCAAAGAAATGCCCGGCCTTGGCCAATACACAACCTCACTCCCTAACCCTCCCATGGGATACAAAGGAGGTGGTACGGAAGCCGCCAGACTCACGACCCTCCAGAACGGAACATGGCCATAAATTGTAAGGGAGGGACCAGGGGCATGCACTGGGCGTATATTTGGGCCTGCTAAGAAGGAGAAGGTGGGAATAGGGACACTGGGTAAAGGCTCTGCGGCATCAGAGCTATAGATATGCTTGCTTGAAACTAACCCCAATAAACAGTGCATTGCCTGCATTTCAGACTTCCAGTCTTCTGCTTTCTGTCCTTGTGACAAGAACCAGGGGAGGGGGGAAGGGAAAGCCCTCTAACACTGTCTAGTCTTTGTGGTCAGAAAGAGAAACTTGAAAACAGGACAGATGTAGTGACGCTGCCTGAGTCTGCGGAGAGCCTGAGCCCATTACTGTGAGAAGGAGGAGTCGCCCCAGGTGTTAACCGACACAATGACTGGAGTTCGGCAGTAGAGTCTGATCCCAGTGACTCCCAGCTGTGTGTTGCCATGAGGGTTTGAATCTGGCTTTTTCAGCACTCTGGGATCAGACTGACTCTTCGGCTTGCGTCTCTCAACCACCTGTTGAGTGTTGTTATAAGCTCCGAACATTAGAACGACCATACGAGGTTAGACCAATGGTCCAGCGCCCTGTCTTCTGAGCCCACGCTGCATTGGTGGCAGCAGGAGGCAGAGGACGATACTGAGCTGTCGGAACTAGAGGGCCGGCTCCTGGATCAGCTACGCAGCGTTCAGCGCCGTTGCTGGGCCCGGGAAGCCAGCGTGGGTCGGTGGGAGGGGACGGTTCTGCAGGGCTGGGGCGACCCAGCAGCGGTGAGACGGTGTCCGGCTGGGGACGGTTGCCTCTTCTGAGCTCGGTGCAGAACCGACTCCGGAGCCTTCAGCGGCACGTAGCTACACGTGGTGCCCAGACCCCTGGGGAAGCGGCTCACCACTGCCCTCTGGACGTTGGCCACCCCACGATGTTACTGGCCTGTAGCCAACCCAGTCGGCACAGGGAGATCAACTGTTGGGGCCACGCTGAGGCAGGTCGGCTGTGCCATTGACAAGGTGCTGGCCAGCCAGGTCACGACACTGGGTAACGCTCAGGATCTCACTGGTGGCTTTGCACACACGGGCTTCCCAAACTGTGTCGGGACAGCCGATGGGACCCATGTGCCTGTCATTTGCCCCCCTAACCAGGGCACAGAATTTATAAACACAAAGTGGTATTTCTCCATTGCGCGCCAAAGACGGACAGGCAGGGTGGTTTGGGAGAGTCCGTGCTGGTAGGATCTTTCGACACTCAATGCTGTTTAAATTAATGGAGGAAGGGCTGTTTGCCCCTAGGAACACAATGGACATTAATGGCGTGGAGATTGATCCCATTATTCTGGGAGAGCCGGCTTCCCCTCTGCTACCCTGGTTAATGAGGCCACATGCAGGCCATGTGGCCAGAAAGAACATTTCACCCTGGCCCTGGTAGCTGCAGAACGGCGGGTGAGTGTGCATTGGGCCGCCTGAAGGGCGGATGACGCTGTTTAAGGGACAGGTTGGAAGCAGCGGGAAAGTTCAGAACATTGTAACTGCATGTTGTGTTCTGCCCAATAGTTGTGAAAGCAAAGGGTCAGCCTTAACAACAGGTGGGAGGCAGCATAGCCAACCCTAGAAAACACGAACACCGGGCGGAAGAATGTCAGGGATGCCTATATTTTAATAGTTTGAAACCCCTGTTTGTACATGTGTGGTTGTTAGCCCATGGAGAGGCATATTGGGACAGAGACAATGCAAGCACTGGGGTACTGTGCACGGGTGGTGGAAGTGGAATGTTCCCTACATGCTTCTGTAAAACCCTGTGAATTATTTCTCCTTTATTGAAAGCATTTTGTTAGGGCTTGTTTCATAATAAAACCATTTACCACCCATCATGATTCCTTAGTGTATTTAAATCAAGGCTTGTCTACACAAGGACATCCAGAAGAATTAATCCACATTAACTAAAGATGGAAATGGGAAGTAGAATAGTTACACTGCATTAAATCGCTGTTTAGATGCTGTTATTCAGAAGTCGGTGTGGCTTAATTCACTTCCAATATGAATCTGAATTAAGGCCACTTTCATTCTGAAATTGATTAGGATCACCACTTCCCCCCCCACTCACACACCTCCTTGAGGGGGCGCAGAGGAATGTTCAAGGATGGAGCATCACATCCACCCCCCAACTCACCTCAGCAGGCCACCCAGCCTGTGTCAATTGGAGTCAAGGGGACAGCACTGCTCGACCCGGCTAGATCAGCCATTCTGGGAGCAGGGCTAAATGCAAGGCAGAAATCTGCCCCCCCCCACCCCCATGACCTCCCATGCCTCCCCCGCATGCATCACCTCTGAATACAGACGTGCAGTGAGAATTTGTTTTTGTCCTCTCCCTCCAGAGACTTGCTTCCCCTCCCAGAGCCACGGAGAGAACCCAGGAGTCCCGGCTGCCAGGCCCTACACCACATCCCAGTATGACACCCCTAGATTTTTTCCTCCCACCCCATCCACTGTACAACTCCCAGAGGGATCCATATCCCCAATGGAGAAACCCCCCACACCTTGAGGATAGTGCCCCCTGCCTGCCCAGCCTCATCCTCAGGGCCAGCTGGGATGGGGCCAGGCCCCGGGGTCCCATCCTGGCTCCCAGGCTGCACTGGGGTGAATAAGAAGCCCAGAGACACACCAGGTTGATGAGCAAATTTATGTTTATTGGTAGGTTTTAAACCCCCATGGAGGAGGGAGAGCCAGCAGGGAAGGGGCGGAGCTACTTTAATTTGATGGACTTGACCCTGAAGTCTCCCTTCACTGAGAAGAATTCGATGGCCTCCAGCCCCAGCCGCTGCTCCCCCAACGCCACCGTCAGCCCCTGGGCGTCAAAGGAGATGCAGATCTAGGGGAGGAGCCAGAGACACCTGCCCCCAAGGGGTTAAATATCATCCCAACCTTACACCCCCCCTCCATCCCAACCAAGACTGGAGACATCCCCACTAGCAATAAACTCATCTGCTCAAGATGGGGTGGCTGCGGTCTTCCCCACACAGTGCCCTGCCCCCTTCCCCTCCATTCAGCTGACTCCAGCAAAGGGGAGATGCCCTGCAGTTCCTGAGAGATGAGAGAAGGGTGGAGGCTGCCCTCAGAGAGAGGGAGGGAGTCCTGCCCCCAATATATGGGATCTACCCCCACCCCAGACAGTGCCCTGCACCCCAATGAAGAGAGAAGGGGGCTATGCTCTCCCCCAGGGAGGGGCTGAAACTTCACCCCTTAAATCAGTCCACTCCACAGAGGGAGAGCTGCAATCTTCCCCCAGACAGTGCCCCCCCACTGCCCCCCTCACCTTGGCGTCCTGCCCCGGCTGGAAGGGGACGTCCGGCTCCCGCTGCTCCTCCCCCCACTCCCCGCCCTGCAGCGAGTTGCAGATGATGACGCGGGCGTCCCCGTGGCTCTCGAAGCGGGGGTTGAAGTGAAGGGCCAGGTCCGAGCCGGCCCGGCCCACGTTCAGGACAAAGCTGGAGGGCAGCCGGATGGTTGGTGCAAGGGATACATGACAGGCCGATAATTAACAACAGCTAATCCCAGCTGGGCAGCAGGGGCTGGAGCCAGTGTCTGAACTGAGAAACATCCGCATGGGAAATCCAGGACTGCTGGGCCGGGCTCCCATGGGGTGTGTCTCTTCTCCCAGTCACTTGTTTATCTCTTTCCCCTCCACCTGGGATCAAAGTCCACAGGGGAAGTGTATCAGGCGAAAGGCCCTTAGTCTGTCCACGCCCAGCCCAGCTGCGGGCGTAGGCCAGCTCTAACCTGAGCTGAAAGTCTGAGCCGATCAGGAAAAGGCTCCGGCACCATTTGGACACCGACACGTGTCATGAAGATAATGGCGGATTTGGGGCCAGAGCGGAGCCTGTCGGCCAATCCCTAGAAGAGAGGAAGGAATCGGGGAGATTTTAGGGTCCTTCTGTGGATCCCCCCAAACCCGGTAAGCAGGTGACCTTGTCTCAGGGTCTCTCTCTCTGCTCCTGCCTCTCGTTCCCTCTCCTACATGGAAAGGATGAAGTCCAGGGCCCAGTGAAGTCAGGGGAAAAACGCCCAGGATTTCACCCAAGGTTTTCAGAGAGTGAGGTGAGGCGCTGGCTTTAGGAGATGGGAATTGGTGGGGGTGGGGGGGATCGTTCAGGGAAATGTTGCTTATTTTCCATATTAAATGGGTCCCCTCAGGATTTGGGTCAAGTCTCTGACCCTGTGGTGACCCTTTATGAGCCACCCAGGGTCCTCCAGCCCCCCCGAAGTGTCCCCGACCCCCAGTGAGGAGTTTCTTGTTCCCCATGGCAACTTGCAGGACGCCCCTCAGCTGTGCCCGGCACCGGGTATGGAATGAGCTGTCCCCACTCCTCAAACCGTGAGCCTCTTCCAGCCCCTCGGCATTTTCAGGGGCTTCCTCGAAGCCTTCTCATTTCCCTTCCCACCTTGTGGTAAAGGGGAGTGATGGGTTGGATCACAGAAACCCCGTTGGGGACTGCCACCTGATATGCTGCGACTACCCCTGAGCCTGTTTCCCCTGGCAGCTTAGGAGTTCAGTGCCCTGCCTGGTTTGAGGCAGACACGCTTGTCTGCTGCAAACCCAGACCCAGATCTGAACCATGTCCCCCAACAGCTGCAGGCTTAACTGAATACAGCTTAGGAAGCGTTCCTGTCTCTAGCACCCAGACACCCAGCTCCCAATGGGATCCAAACCCCAAATAAATCCATTTTACCCTGTATAAAGCTTATACAGGATAAACTCACAAATTGTCCACCCTCTATATCACTGATAGAGAGATATGCACAGCTGTTTGTCCCCCCGCCCCAGGTATTAATACATGCTCTGGGTTAATTAATAAGTAAAAAGTGATTTTATTAAACACAAAAAGTAGGATTTAAGTGGTTCCAAGTAATAACAGACAGAACAAAGTGAATTACCAAACAAAATAAAATAAAACACATAAGTCTATGCCTAATAACAGTAAGAAAGTGATCAAAGATGAAATCTCACCCTCAGAGATGTTCCAGTAAGCATCTTTTACAGACTAGGCTCCTTCTAGTCTGGGTCCAGCAATCACTCCCACCCCTGTAGTTACTGTCCTTTGTTCCAGTCTCTTTCAGGTAACCTTTGGGGGTGGAGAGGCTCTCTCTTGAGCCAGCTGAAGGCAAAATGGAGGGGTCTCCCTCAGGCTTAAATAGACTTTCTCTTGTGGGTGGTCCCCCTCCTATCCCGAATTCAGCGCAAGATGGAGTTTTGGAGTCACATGTCCATGCATGACTGAGTTCCTTACCAGCCAGGCCACATTCCTGGGAAAGTTCAGATGTGGATTGGTGTCTCCAAGTTCATTGTTGGCTTAAGTGTTTCTTGATTGGGCACTTACTGAAAATGATCTTTTCTCAGGAAGCTGACCAACTGCTTCACCGAGGCTACTTAAAATTAAACAAGTACACGGCCAATATTCATAACAAAAATGATACATGCATACAAATAGAATGACTATATTCCGTAGATCATAATCTTTTCCAAGATACGTTACATGGCATATGTAGCATAAAACATATTTCCAGTTATGTCGTATATACATTCATAAGCATCTTCCCATAAAGCATTATGGGGTGCAAAGTCACAAGGGGTTCTCCCATTTCTCTGTCTCCTGAGAAGACATAGGGCTTACCCCACCCTCTTCCTACGGTGCTCCCATCTCTTGCTGCCTTTGAGGTCTCCCTCATTTCTCTTCTTTAAATCCCATGGTCTCTCTTCCCCTTTTATGTCAGTCCTCATATGTCCCCCATATTTTGTCCCCCTACATTTCTGTCCTCCCATCTATTTCTGCCCTCCCAGCCCCCTGTATCCCAGCCCTGAGATATCCTCTCCCCTTCAGATCTGCCAGTGCCCCTTAATCCTGACCCACAGCCCCCTGCTCTCCCAGCCCTAGGCTTCCCACGCCTCTGCTGGTGCCCCTCACTCCTGCCCCGCAGCCCCTGATAGCTCAGCCTTGGGCTCCCCTGACTCACAGCTCTGCTGATGCATCTTCATTTTAGCTGTTTAAGTACCTTCTTGTCACTTGACAATATTAACTGGTTGTTTGTTTGTTTTTTAATGAATAACTTTGGTTTGGGGAGAAGAGGGAGGGATTAAAGTTTTTTTGTTGGTTAGGAGAGGCAGTTTTAGGGTGGACAGCGAAGGTTGGTTTAGGTGTTGTCCCATAGTAGTTGGGCACGTTTTGTTGCAGGGGCACAGTTAAGGCTGTTTGGGCACAGAACATTAGGATTGTCACCTTAGCTCATGTTGCCCTTAGTTGTTTGGGTGTTTTTAGTAAGGGGGGTGAGATGGTTTAGCCGGGCTGGGAACAGAGCTCAGCAGATGACACTGTGAGTTACCAGAGGGTTTTGTGGCTACACAAATAATAACCAATCCCTGAGCTGAGCTGCAAGTGTCTGTGCTGGAAGGGGAAGGGGCTAGGAGGAGGTCCCAGTGTCCCAATGGGAGATTTTATAGGTGTAGGAAGGGATTCCTACCCCGGGATCCCATGAGGAATTTCCCTTCTCCCAGTTGTGTGTGTCACTCTCCCCTACATCTGGAATCACAGTCCCCAGGGCAGGAATAACAAGCTTTTCAGATATCCTCAGCTGTGTGTTTCCCCTCCTGCCCCGAGCAGCACGGACGCAGGCAATAGGCTGCTTCCCCTCTTGCCAATCCAGATTCACACCAACCTAACGCCAATGACTTCACTGGAGTCAGGGCTTGTCTACATGGGGCGGGGCCGTTACAGAGGAGCTCTTCCCAATTAATTCCATATGTGGATGCTCTTTGTCCAATAAGAGTGCCTTATTCCGAATTAGTGTTATCCACTGCATGAGGCTAATTCGGAACAAGGCACTCCTGTTCTGGACAAAGAGCAGCCACAAGAGGAGTTAGTCAGGAGCCCCTCTTCTGAACCAAGAGTATCCACACATGCAGTTAATTGAGAATAGCTAATCTGCTTTAAATTCACATCCTACCTTCTTCCTGGGACTAGCCCCCCCACTTGATTTAGACCTGGTGTCAGTGGGGGAGCCGGGCTCAGCGTATAGGACTAGCCTGATCCCAAAGTCTGGGGTGTTTAGAAAATGCCAACCACAGCTCAGAGCAGCAGCTGCTAGATGAGCTGTAGAGTCATTTGGAAACCGAAAGTTCGGTGAGGATAATGGCGGCCCATCAGCCTCCAACCACCCCCACTTTCCCCATTAGAGAGGCTCTTGCTAGCCGTGGTATCTTGTGGATGACCCTGCAGCTAAGTGATGGCTTAGAGAGAAGTGAAGAATCACCCCACTGGTGTGTCCTGGGCTCAGATTGTGGTTGGTGGTGTTTTATACACACTTTGCTCAGGTGTGAATGACTCCAACCGGTAGCCAGGCAAAGGAGAAACAGATCCAGGGTGTTTTGACCCTGTAAAGGGGTTCAGACTCACCCCTGCGGCACCTCCTGCTGGTCGTTTTTGGGAATTAGCTCACTTGCCAGCCCAGAGCGCCCTCCGTAGGCCAGTGATCTGCCTTACCACTGGCCCCCGTGTCCCTCCCAGACCTGGTGCCCTTGCCTTGCATGCTGCCCCCCGGCAGTACCCCCACTCCCTGGGTCTCCCCACCCCAGGGAACCCTCACCAACTATCCCCCCATCACCTCAGTCGTGGCTACTGCCAGTCACCATCTAGCCCCTTCACCCTGGGGCAGACTGCAGTGTAAAAGCCCATCATCACAGGCAACAAGGGGTTTGGACTGGCTGCCTTTACCCACCCTCAGGCTGCCCCTCTGCAACCCGGATACCTATATGGGCCTGGGACCAGGCCCTGCAGCCTGGGGAGTTGCTGGCCTAGGGCTTCCCAGCTCCTGAGGCCTTTCCCCAGCCCTGTTTCACTCTGGATCCCCTGCAGCCAGGCCTGTCTTTCCTCTCAGAGAGACTCTAGCTGAACTTCTGGCTCCTAGCCTTTATAAGGGCCAGCTGGGCCCTGATTGGCACGTGGCCCAGCTGCGGCTACTTCCCCAATCAGCCCAGCTTCTAGCCCACAGCCCTCTCCAAGGGCTGGCTTTTCAGCCCTTCAGGGCAAGAGCGGGTGACCACCCCACTACAGACCCTTTACCCGACTCTTTTCTCTCATTCTAGGGCTAAGAGCTACATTTCAGAGTGGAAGGATACGATAAGTAAATCCTCCCCCTTCAACAGTGGTGGTTAAAACATGAAATGAGACTCTCTCATTTCATTTGTGCCCTCTGTCACTTCACTAGAGCATAACCAATCTGCCTGAAAAGTGGCAGAAAGGGTTTCTAGAAGGGGAGAATGTTCATGGAAAATTTGAGGTGAAACAGACAAGGCATTACTGAGGTCCAGGGGATACAGGAAAAAGCTCTTCTGGAGTTTCAAAAAGTTTCCAAACATTCCCTTCATAGCTTGAATAAAATGGGTTTGGCCTAGAGACTCTACATTTGTTTTCTGATCTGGCTTCAGCAAGGAAGAACAGATAGAGCTGCGTTTCTCAAACTGGGGGTCCCAATCCTAAAGGGGGTTGCAAGACTATTGTAGGGGGTCACATGTAAGAGCAGTGGCTGCTAATTGGACGCCCAGCTCTGAAGGCAGCGCCGCGGCCAGCAGCAGCCCAGAAGTAAGGGTGACGTGGTATGCGGGGGTCGTCACTTGGGGTGGGGGTTGTCACAGCCTGAAATATTTTCAAAGGGGGTCCCAGCAAAAAATATTTGAGAACCCCTGAGATAAAGGAAGATGTGAAGGAGGAGGACTCTAGTTTGGGGAGGGAGGTTAGTTATTTCATGCACAATCAGCCGATTAACAATAATAACTAGAGGGCAGATTTAAGGTTGTGTTGGTGTCTTCAACTGTGTATTTTCAGACTTTTCAATGTTTGTTTCTATAAGGATAGGATCATTTGCTGTTTTCAGTTGTTCTGAGGTGGGTGACACAAAGGGCAGAGTTAAGGTTGTTTAGGTGAGTTTGTCAGGTCTGATTGGAGTTGCTGTTATGTGACTAAAGGAGTACTTCTGGCACCTTAGAGACTAACCAATTTATTTGAGCATAAGCTTTCATGAGCTACAGCTCACTTCATCGGATGCATACTGTGGAAAGTGTAGAAGATCTTTTTATACACACAAAGCATGAAAAAATACCTCCCCCCATCCCACTCTCCTGCTGGTAATAGCTTATCTAAAGTGATCACTCTCCTTACAATGTGTATGATAATCAAGTTGGGCCATTTCCAGCACAAATCCAGGGTTTAACAAGAACATCTGGGGGGGTAGGAAAAAACAAGGGGAAATAGGTTACCTTGCATAATGACTTAGCCACTCCCAGTCTCTATTCAAGCCTAAGTTAATTGTATCCAATTTGCAAATGAAATTCCAATTCAGCAGTCTCTCGCTGGAGTCTGGATTTGAAGTTTTTTTGTTGTAATATCGCAACTTTCATGTCTGTAATCACGTGACCAGAGAGATTGAAATGTTCTCCGACTGGTTTATGAATGTTATAATTCTTGACATCTGATTATTGAAAGCTTATGCTCAAATAAATTGGTTAGTCTCTAAGGTGCCACAAGTACTCCTTTTCTTTTTGCGAATACAGACTAACACGGCTGCTACTCTGAAACCTGTTATGTGACTGAACTCTTTGCCAGCTGGGACTGAGGGGCTGTTAGGGTCCCAGCTAACTTTGGAGTTTATTGCCTCTTCTCTCAGGGACAGGGGACTGGGCAACATGGACCACAGGTCTGATCCCATCTGGGAATTCCTACGTTCCAAGAATTGACAAGCGTTTTAAATTTAAATCGTCTCCCTTTGATGAAGTATCGGGGTGGCCGTGTTAGTCTGCATCCACAAAAACAACAAGGAGTCCGGTGGCCCCTTAAAGACTAACAGATTTATTTGGGCATAAGCTTTCATAGGTAAAAAACCCACTTCTTCAGATGCATGGACTGAAAATTACAGATACAGGCATAAAAACACTGACACATGAAGAGAAGGGAAGTTATCTTACAAGTGGAGAACCAGTGCTGACGGGGCCAATTCAGTCAGGGTGGATGTGGTCCACTCCCAATAATTGATGAGGAGGTGTCAATACCAAGAGAGGGAAAATTGCTTTTGTAGTGAGCCAGCTACTCCCAGGCCCTCTTCAAGCCCAAATTAATGGTGTTAAATTTGCAAATGAATTGTAGCTCTGCAGTTTCTCTTTGAAGTCTGTTTCTGAAGGGTTTTTTGTTGCAGGCTGGCTACTTTTAAACCTGTTATTGAATGTCCAGGGAGACTGAGGTGTTCTCCTACGGGCTTCTGTATGTTACCATTCCTGATGTCTGATTTGTGTCCATTTATTCTTTTGCGTAGAGACTGTCCGGTTTGGCCAATGTACATGGCAGAGGGGCATTGCTGGCACATGATGGCATAGATCACATTGGTAGAAGTGCAGGTGAACGAGCCCCTGATGGTGTGGCTGATGGGGTTGGGTCCTCTGATGGTGTCGCTAGAGTAGATATGTGGACAGAGTAGACAACGAGGTTTGTTACAGGGATTGGTTCCTGGGTTAGTGTTTCTGTGGTGTGGTGTGTAGTTACTGGTGAGTATTTGCTTCAGGTTGGGGGAGCAGCCTGTAAGCGAGGACTGGCCTGTCTCCCAAGGTCTGTGAGAGTGAGGGATCGTTTTCCAGGCTAGGTTGTAGATCGTTGATGATGTGCTGGAGAGGTTTTAGCTGAGGGCTGTAGGTGACGGCTAGTGGCGTTCTGGTATTTTCCTTGTTGGGCCTGTCCTGTAGTAGGTGACTTCTGGGTACCCGTCTCGCTCTGTCAATCTGTTTCCTCACTTCTCCAGGTGGGTATTGTAGTTTTAAGAATGCTTGATAAAGATCTTGTAGGTGTTTGCCTCTGTCTGAGGGATTGGAGCAAATTTGGTTGTATCTTAGGGCTTCGTTGTATACAATGGATCATGTGATGTGCTCTGGATGAAAGCTGGAGGCATGTAGGTCAGTATAGCGGTCAGTAGGTTTCCAATATAGGGTGGTGTTTATGTGACTATCACTTATTTGCACTGTAGTGTCCAGGAAGTGGATCTCTTGTGTTGGCTGGTCCAGATTGAGGTTGATGGTGTGGTGGAAATTGTTGAAATCCAGGTGGAATTCTTCAAGGGCCTCCTTCCCGTGGGTCCATATGATGAAGATGTCATCAGCGTAGCGCAAGCAGAGGAGGGGTGCTAGGGGACGAGAGCTGAGGAAGTGTTGTTCTAAGTCAGCCATGAAAATGTTGGCATACTGTGGGGCCATGCGGGTACCCATAGCAGAGCCGCTGATTTGAAGGTATAAGTTGTCCCCGAATCTGACATAGTTGTGGGTGAGGACAAAGTCACAAGCTCAGCCACCAGGTGTGCCGTGGCCTCATCAGGGATGCTGTTCCTGACGGCTTGTAGTCCATCCTCGTGTGGAATATCGGTGTAAAGAGCTTCTACATCCATGGTGGCCAGGATGGTGTTTTCAGGAAGATCACCAATGGATTGTAGTTTCCTCAGGAAGTCAATGGTGTCTCGAAGGTAGCTGGGAGTGCTGGTAGCATAGGGTCTGAGGAGAGAGTCCAAATAGCCAGACAATCCTGCTGTCAGGGTGCCAATGCCTAAGATGATGGGGCGCCCAGGGTTTCCAGGTTTATGGATCTTGGGTAGCAGATAGAATACCCCTGGTCGGGGCTCTAGGGGTGTGTCCGTGTAGATTTGTTCCCGTGCTGTAGCAGGGAGTTTCTTGAGCAGATGGTGTAGTTTCTTTTGGTACTCTGAGTGGGGTTAGAGGAAAGTGGCCTCTAGAATGTGGTGTTGGAGAGCTGCCTGGCAGCTTCCTGTTCATAATCCGACCTCTTCATGATGACGACAGCACCTCCTTTGTCAGCCCCTTTCATTATAATGTCCCTTTGTTGAAGTTTGTTAGTTCTCTCTCCTCCTCTGTTTGATCTAAAATTATATTCAACCCCCCATAATCCTAAGGGGCTAACAGAATGGTTTCAATCTATGAAATGACAATAGGGGAGATGGTACCTCCCTTCCTAACAGCAGATTGATGGTCAGCAATTCTCCATAGCAAAGGTCCGGTGGTCTCTACTATGTACAATTCAAAAGTATATTTCATCTACATAATTAGGAAAGGGTCATGTGTTATCCCCCAGCCAATGGAAATCCTTCTGCCAGGGAAAGGATGGTTGAAATTTGTACTTTGAATCATACGGATGCAATGACTACATGATGAGGAGAAACTCCAAGGAGTAGGATTAGATAAAATGTTCTGGTTTTACTTAACCAATAGGGTCAGCATGTACCGGCAAACCATATCACTTCTTCTCTCTTGTATAAGAAACCACTGGCGATTTTTTTAAACCAGCAGTACTAATATTTGACAGCAAACACAATAGTATTTAAGTGTAGTACAGTCTAACGTTTCCCAGTAATTTTACTCATCTTCTTAGAAAACAAAATTCCCCTTAATTCCCATCGATTTTTTGTATGTTTCTCTCATCGACTTTTCATTGGGACCCCTGTGTATGAACCTGTCACACATTTCAGCCCCCCTTAGTGTGCGCTGTGTCTAATTAGAACCATGTCTCTGCCTTCTGGAGAACTGAGAGTCTGGCAAACCCCTGTACAGGCTTTCGGGGTGAAAATAATTGAGAGCAGGCTATTGGGGGCTAGATCCCAGGGAGCAAGGAGAAAGGAACCAAGTGGCAGGGAAGCATGTAGAGGGGGAGAGGACGACCAGGGCTCTCAAGTGCTTCACATTCTAGGTGGGGCCTGTGGAATTAATTTAGAAAGAACATGAAATACAAAGGTGTTATCATAACCCAGCCCCTGTCCAGAATTATGGTTTGGCGTTTGGTCTCCAGAGACATCAGCCTGCTTAGTCTCATGGCAAACACCCCATTAAAAATCCTTTTAACCTTTCTTTAAAGACAAAGAAAAGAAGGAAAAACAGTGAAAGCACTGGAAATGGAAAGCATTAAGTAAGGCTTTCATCGTAACAATATCCCTTGTTGACTTTCCCTTTAGCTGGAGAGAGTCTTTAAAGAAAAAACCTGTTTGTTTGACAGTCTATTAGAGGGTATCGAAGATAGTAATAACTGTCCCTTGGGGAAAAGAGAAGAAGTGAGTTGAGATGGACTGGAGTTGTTGTTAAAGTCCGATCCCGTTTCATCTCCAGTGGTGATTGGGATTCAGGTGGAGTCGGTAGGGTGGTGGTGTTATCTGGATCAGACTCTCTGGCCTGGTCTGGTCAGAACATTTCTCAGGATCAGGATGATGAAGGCCCAGGGTCCCAGGAAAGGGTGGGGGTCGGAAGCCATGATGATGACAGCCTCCGTCTGTTCTTCTGTATTTCCCCCCTGAAGTCTCTCTCCTCGAGGATGCAAAAAGGGAGTGATGGGAGGAGTAGCCCATCCCCTCATTATTTTGTCCACCCATTAGGTCTAATGCCCAACTCACCGATTGTGGTTCATTAATTTCCAGACCCACATTTTCTCATTTACCAGGCACGATTTTATCACCATCCTTGGTTTGTATCAGGAGGCATTTTTTTTGGATTAACTTCCATCTTTCTGTCTCTCGTTCGTGCCTTTTCCCTTCAGCATTTCTTATTATAGATTGTAACATCTTATGGACTTTCGCATACTAATTACAGTTGAGCTCACAGTGAGGGTTAATTTCAGGCCCACTGATCACAAGAGAACTCCGCATTTCGCATCCTTTCTTCCACCTGCTCTGCTCAAGGAGGACAGGACAGCGACTCCCTTCCCCAAACCCATCTGCTTTAGAGCCCCCTCGCCCCCTTAAACCCACTGCTTCTGGCTTTAAAGCCGCAGCCCTCCACCAGCCCTAGGGGCCCAGCCTTTCAGAGACCCATCCACGGGGGATGTGTGTATTTAGGCCCCTTTGCTAAACGGCGGGCGTGGAGGAAGCTGAGGAGGGAATGCAGGTGACATAGCTAGCAGGGAAACGCGTGTAGGTGGGGGGGCGGAGCGGGGTTCAGGCAGCAGAGACGCACGTAAGGGGATATAGAAAGGTTCAGACCACATGGGAAGGGACAGAAGGTGAAGAACAGAAGGAGACACAGTGGGATGTGATGTTCTCAAACAAGTGACCACGCTTGTGGCAGGGGTGTCAGACTCCTTCAGAGCACAGGGCCGGGTTCCCCCTCAGGTTGTGATCCTTGCGCTGGGGTGTAAATTCTGGACCAAGCCCTCCCCACAATGCACAGTGGGGCTCCCGCTCAGGTCAATGGCAGGATGTGGCCTTTAGGTAACAATAAATGCCCAGATTTTGACAGGTATTTAGGCACCTAACTTCCATTGAAATCAGTTTCCCAACCGTGGGGGTGAAGCCCAGAGGTCAGAAATTGTGAATTGTGGCAGGGAAGGAAATAAAGCAGAGATGGAAGTTCAGCACCGAAATACATTTCAAAATCTGGTCTTAGGGCCACATTCACTGCTCAATGAGAAAATCTGCTTCCCTTACAGCCTCCCTCTATGTTTGCCCTTCGTTTCTCTTCCTTCCTTGTTATCTTTTCTGTGCAAGTCTCTGTTCTCAGCTCTGCCTTTCCTTCTCTGAGGGAATCCTCCATTTCCCTTACTATGGGCTTCCACTCCCACCCCTTTCCCAGTGCAATCTGTTGAAATGATCAGCAGTGAAATCGTTACATTTGACACTGAACTGTTATCAGCCCCGGGCTTTAGAAGTGAATCCAGGGCAGAGGCATTCACTTGGGAATGGTTTCAGGCTCTCTGCAGACTCCGGCAGACATCGCTGGGCCAGTTATATGCTGTTCCTTTTTGGAAGGCTATTTCTGCTGCCATCAGGGCTAGAAACATAGGCCCTGAAGTTAGGTAGCAAAACACCTTTGTGGAGCTGGGCCTCACTCTTTATTTGTAAATGAAAGCCCTGGCCTGGATGCACAAACGGAGCCAGGCAGTTAAATCCCAGTTTTAGGCTCCACGGAGATGCACACAACTCCTGCTGAGCCCTGTAGGCACCTAAACTCCCTCAGCACCTAGGTATTTGCCATAAAAGTTCCCTCCACACCTATGTGTCCACCTCTAGTGCCGGGCTGCCTAGTTCCCATCTGACCCCAGAGCGATTCACAAACCGGGGGGAAGACAGGCCTTCACCGGCCTCACTCACCTGCGGGACGCAATCCGGTAGCTGTGCTCAGCGGTGGGAGACCCAGGATCCAGTCCCCCTGCGCCAATGACTTTTCCGTTATTTATCCACCGTGCACCCCTCCCATTGGCTGGCTTAGGTGGCCCCCTGCCCAACCTACTGGCTTTTGTGAATTGCTGTCTCTGTGCCCGGCTCTCCTCAGGCGTTGTGTAGGAGCCCAGGCACCGAACTCAGGTGCGGTGAATGGCAGGGATCTGCCAGACACCGGAAAGTCGGGCGTGGTGACACGCAGCGTCACCGCGCTTCGTTCCTTTGGTGCCTCCGCTCCCAAACCCTGCACAAGCTGAACATGTCCTGCAGCTACCTACACGCAGAGGAAGGCTGGATCCGGCCCCAGGCTGCATGTTGGACACCCCGCCTGGTGCCATTAAAGACAGAAATACTTCTCTCCTGCGCCTGCTCCATGAGCCATTGCCTGGGGCTGTGACCTGAGATCTAGAGCTCGGGGAGACTCCAGACTCACCCCCTTGACCACAGGCGCTGACTGTACAATGTGCTGGGGGGTTCTCAACCCCTGGCTCTGCCCCAGGCCCTCCCCTGCTCTCAGACCACCCCCTCCTCCAGAGCCCCACCCCTACCCGCTTCTTCCCACTCCTGCCCCTTCCCTACCCCGCCTCTTCCCACCTCTCCCCCAAGCGCACCGTGTCCTCGTTCCTCCTCCTTCCCCCCCAGAGCCCCCAGCACACTGCAAAACAGCTGATGGTGGCAGTCGGAGGCGCTGAGAGGGAGGGGGAGGCGCTGATCTGCGGGGCCCACCAGCAGGCGGGAGGCATTGGGGGAGTTGGGGGGAAGCTGATAGGGGGGCTGCCGGTGGGTGCTCAGTGCACCCACATTTTCCCCCCGAGGGTGCTCCAGCCCCAGAGCAGCCACAGAGTCGGCGCCTGTGCCCCTGACCAGCCCTAAAGTTCTCTAGTTGAAATGGGCGCCTCTCATTTCCTTCTCAGGACCTGCTGGAGCAGGGCAGGAGAGAAGCTGAGCGGAGCCCTTGGGAGGAGGACGCCCCAGAAGGACCGAACTGAATCCATGCAACCTGCATCTGCTCCGCCTTGGGAACCTGGTGGAAGCTGCAATCCCAGGTGAACGCGATGGATGAGCTGAGAGCCCGTTTCAGCCCCGCTCTGCAGGAGTCCGACCTAGAGCCCCACTCAGGGCAACACAAAACCAAACTGTGACCCGGAGCTCGGGCCCATGGTGTGGGTGCGTCTCCATGGACAGAGAGGGGAGAAGACGGGAGGAACGGGCAACTCACCGATGGGGCTGTGGATCGGCCTTCATCAGGGTCCAACCCAAAGTCTGTGAGTGGGATAAGTTGCACATCACAGCGCAGAGAGTGACTCACCAGCAGGAAGCACCCAAATCCCAGAGAAGCTGCTTCCACTGAGTCCAGCAGGGAGCCCTCGTGTGTGGGGGCAGCCCCAGGATGGCCGACCGCAACAAGGGGGCAGAGCTGACGCTCACCTCAGGGGAGGGGGAGTGTGAGATGCGCGTGTGTGACACCGATGGGGAGCCCCGGGGCCACGTCGCTGAGCCCACGGGGGACGTGTGTCTGGCCAGGTTACGCGCCCGCCCCCAGGCGCTGAGCATGGAGACCCTGCAGGGAGCGCAGGACGGACTGGAGCGATGCGGGGAGCTGGGCGAGGAGCTCGGCAGCTGCCTGGACCTCGCCCTGCAGAGGTTCAGCCAGGAGCCCCAGTGCATGCAGGAGAACGCCAGGCTGCTGGTCCGCTGGGACGGGGGGGAGCTGGAGTTCATCTCCGGGCAGGGGCAGTGTGAGATCAGCGTGTCCTGCAGCGCCGGGGAGCCCCAGTACCACATCACAGAGAAAACCTGGGACGTGTTTGTGGCTTGGACACACTCGCACCCAGAGCCGCTGAGCCTCAATAACCTGGAGAGGGTTCGAAACAGACTGGGGTGCTGGGGGGCGCTGGGCGAGGAGCTAAGCAGCTGCTTTGGGGAGGCCATTGCCCGGTTCAGCCGGGAGCCCCCGCGCGTGCAGGAGAACGCCAGGATGAGGTTGTGTTGGGACAGGAGGAGGTTGGAGTTCCTGTCAGGGGAGGGGCAGTACATTTTCTCTGTTTCCTATCAGGAAGGAAATCCCCATTATTATCTCCATGTTGAGGATCTCCCAGGACACTTGTATGTGGCCCGGTTACGCTCCCACAATGACCCGCTCAGTGCTGACAGCCTGTTCAAATTTCACACTGAGCTGGGTCTCTGTTGGGGAGACACTGCTGCGCTGAGGGCCTGCTTGCTCAAAGCCTGGGAGGGCTTCAGACGGGAGCCCCGGTGTGTGCAGGAGAACGCCAGGCTGCTGATCCAGTGGGGCAGGGAGAAGCTGGAGTTCGTCTCCGGCCAGGGGCAGTGTGAGATCTCCGTGCTCCTCGCCGATGGGAGGCCCCAGTATCACATCACAGAGCTGGGAAGGGACAGGTCAGTGACTTGGTCACACGCCAGCCCAGAGCCGCTGAGCGTCGCAGACCTAGCGAGGGTGCGGGACAGACTGGGGTGGTGGCAGGGGCTGAGCGAGGAGCTGAGCAGCTGCTTTGGGGAGGCCATTGCCCAGTTCAGCCGGGAGCCGCTTAGCATACAGGGCAACACCAGGCTGCTGATCCAGTGGGGCGGGGGGGAGCTGGAGTTTGTCTCCGGCCAGGGGCAGTGTGAGATCTCGGTGCTCCTCGCCGATGGGGAACCCCAGTATCACATCACAGAGCTGGGAGAGGACAGGCCAGTGACTTGGGTCCAGTGCAGCCCGGAGCCTCTGAGCACCCAAAACCTAGTGAGGGTGCGGGACAGACTGGGGCACTGGGGGGTGCTGGGCAAGGAGGCGAGTGGCTGCTTTGGGGAGGCCATTGCCCAGTTCAGCCGGGAGCCCCGGTGTGTGCAGGGGAACGCCAGGATGGGGATAAGTTGGGATGGGGGGAGCCTGCAGTTCCTGTCTGGGGAGGGGCAGTGTGAGATCTCCGTGTGCGCTAGGGACGGAAGCCCCCAGTACGAGGTTGTGGGGCTTCCTGTGCACATGTACCTGGATCGGTTACACGCCCACCCAGAACCACTGAGCGCCGACACCCTACGGAGAGTGCGGGACAAACTGGGGTCCTGTAAGGGGGACAGAGACAATCTTAGAGCCTGTTTTCATCACGCCTGGGAGAGGTTCAGCCGGGAGCCCCCGTCTGTGCAGGACAACGCCAGGCTGCTGGTCCAGTGGGGCAGGAGGCAGGTCAGGTTCACCTCGGGGAACGGGGAATGTGAGATCACAGTGAGCTATGAGGACGGGAAAGCCCAGTACCATGTTGTGAAGATCCCAGAGCACGTGTACGTGGCTCAGCTACGCGGCCGCCGCCTGTCACTGAGCGCTGACACCCTACGGAGAGTGTGGAGTGAACTGGGGTCCTGTCACGGAGACACTGGTGCTCTGACCGCCTGTTTTTACCGAGCCTGGCAGGGTTTCCGCCAGGAGCCCCGGTGCGTGCAGGAGAACGCCAGGCTGCTGATCCGGTGGGGCAGGGAGGAGCTCGTGTTCATCTCCGGCCAGGGGCAGTGTGAGATCTCGGTGCTCCTCGCTGATGGGAGACCCCAGTATTGCATCACGGAGCTGGGAAGGGACAGGCCAGTGACTTGGTCACACGCCAGCCCAGAGCCGCTGAGCGTCGCAGACCTAGCGAGGGTGCGGGACAGACTGGGGTGCTGGTGGGGGATGGGCGAGGAGCTGAGAAGCTGCTTTGGGGAGGCCATTGCCCAGTTCAGCCGGGAGCCCCGGTGCGTGCAGGAGAACGCCAGGATGGGGATCCGGTGGGAAAGGAGGAAGCTGGAGTTCCTGTCGGGGGATGGAGAGTATGAGATCTCCGTGTACTACAAGGATGGGAGACCCCAGTACGATATTGGGGAGCTCCCCGTGCACATGTACCTAGATCGGTTACGCGCCCGCCCAGAACCACTGAGCGTTGAGACCCTACGGAGAGTGCGGGACAAACTGGGGTCCTGTAAGGGGGACACTGATGATCTTAGAGCCTGTTTTCACTGCGCCTGGGAGGGGTTCAGATGGGAGCCCCGGAGTGTGCAGGCCAACAGCAGGCTGCTGATCCAGTGCAGGAAGTGGCAGGTCAAGTTCACCTCGGGGAAGGGAGAATGTAAGATCACAGTGAGCTATGAGGACAGGAAACCCCAGTACCGTGTTGGGAAGATCCCAGTGCATGTGTACCTGGCTCAGCTACGCGCCCACCGGCCATCACTGAGCGCTGACACCCTGCGGAGAGTGTGGAGTGAACTGGGGGCCTGTCATGGAGACACTGGCGCCCTGAGGGCTTGTTTTGACGGAGCTTGGGAGAGGTTCTGCCAGGAGCCCCGGTGCGTGCAGGAGAACGCCAGGCTGCGGGTCCGGTGGGGTAGGAGGAAGCTGGAGTTTGTCTCCAGCCAGGGGCAGTGCGAGATCTCGGTGCGCCTCGCCAATGGGAGACCCCAGTATCACATCACAGAGCTGGGAAGGGACAGGCCAGTGACTTGGTCACACGCCAGCCCAGAGCCGCTGAGTGTCGCAGACCTAGCGAGGGTGTGGGACAGACTGGGGGACTGGGCGGGGCTGGACGAGGAGCTGAGCAGCTGCTTTCGGGAGGCCAATTTCCGGTTCAGACAGGAGCCCCCCTGCGTGCAGGAGAACGCCAGGCTGCTGATCCAGTGGGACGGGGGGAGCCTGCAGTTCCTGTCGGGGAAGGGGCAGTGTGAGATCTCCGTGTACTACAGAGATGGGAGACCCCAATACAAGGTCGGGAAGCTTCCCATGCACATGTACCTGGCTCGGTTACGCGCCCTCCCAGAACCACTGAGTGCCGACACCCTACGGAGAGTGCGGGACAAACTGGGGTCTTGTAAGGGGAACAGAGGCAATCTTAGAACCTGTTTTCACCACGCCTGGGAGCGTTTCTGCCAGGAGCCTTGGTGCGTGCAGGCCAATGCCAAGCTGCTGATCCAGTGGGGCGGGGAGAAGCTGGAGTTTGTCTCTGGGCGGGGGGAGAATCTAATCACCGTGTGTAAAGGTGAAGAGGGGAGAATCCAATACATGGTTCGGGTGTCAGGATGGTGGCCATGGATTGCTAGACTTCTCACAAGCTGCAAAGTGTTGGGAAGAGACTAAATATGCGTCTACACGGGGGCTTGAATCCGAAGCTCTTTGATGCATGTTGGGTAACTTGCAGGATGCAATGGCGTGCCCACGCACGGCCCGTTCTGTTTTCAGTTCACATCATGGGAACGCATGGCAGCCGTTTGCTGCGAACTGAGGGTGTAACATCCTCCGGGCACATCCTATGGTCCTTTGCTTCACTCCTGAGCAGCGAGCATCCTGGGATTGTTTTTTTCTGTGCATTGTGGGAAGCCAGTTGGGTTCAAATGTTTTTTTTAAGAAGTCCCACGTTTCCGCTGTCTGCACCCCCGTGGTTCCTTTTGCCCTGGGCTTGCACCATTGTCAACCTGCTCCCCTCCAGCATGGTGGCAACCGCCAGTACACAGAGGTTGCTTGGTCTGTATTACAGCAGCCAAAGCCGGACGAATTTGGCCTTGGACTTCGCCCATTGCACCACCGCGCAGATGATGGGGGAGCAGGAGAATATTCTCTGGCAGAGACCGCACTGCATTGGTGGCAGCAGGAGGCAGAGGACGATACTGAGCTGTCGGAACTAGAGGGCTGGCTCCTGGATCAGCTACGCAGCGTTCAGCGCCGTTGCTGGGCCCGGGAAGCCAGCGTGGGTCGGTGGGAGGGGACGGTTCTGCAGGGCTGGGGCGACCCAGCAGCGGTGAGACGGTGTCCGGCTGGGGACGGTTGCCTCTTCTGAGCTCGGTGCAGAACTGACTCCGGAGCCTTCAGCGGCACGTAGCGACACGCGGTGCCCAGACCCCTGGGGAAGCGGCTCACCACTGCCCTCTGGACGTTGGCCACCCCACGACGTTACTGGCCTGTAGCCAACCCAGTCGGCACAGGGAGATCAACTGTTGGGGCCACGCTGGGGCAGGTCGGCTGTGCCATTGACAAGGCGCTGGCCAGCCAGGTCACGACGCTGGGTAACGCTCAGGATCTCACTGGTGGCTTTGCACACACGGGCTTCCCAAACTGTGTCGGGACAGCCGATGGGACCCATGTGCCTGTCATTTGCCCCCCTAACCAGGGCACAGAATTTATAAACACAAAGTGGTATTTCTCCATTGCGCGCCAAAGACGGACAGGCAGAGTGGTTTGGGAGAGTCCGTGCTGGTAGGATCTTTCGACACTCAATGCTGTTTAAATTAATGGAGGAAGGGCTGTTTGCCCCTAGGAACACAATGGACATTAATGGCGTGGAGATTGATCCCATTATTCTGGGAGAGCCGGCTTCCCCTCTGCTACCCTGGTTAATGAGGCCACATGCAGGCCATGTGGCCAGAAAGAACATTTCACCCTGGCCCTGGTAGCTGCAGAACAGCGGGTGAGTGTGCGTTGGGCCACCTGACGGGCAGATGACGCTGTTTAAGGGACAGGCTGGAAGCAGCAGGAAAAATTCAGAACATTGTAACCGCGTGTTGTCTTCTGCACAATAGCTGCGAGAGCAAAGGGACAGACTTAACAACGGCTGGGAGGCAGAGTAGCCAGTCGTAGAAAACACCGACACCCGGGGGGATAGTGTCAGGGATGCCTGTTAATAGCTTGACCCCCTGCCAGTATATGTGCGGTGTTTAGGCCGTGGAGAGGGGTGTAGGGACTGGGGCCTTGCGAGCGCTGGGGTATGGTGCATGGGCGGTGGAAGCGGACCATTCTCTCGGTGCTTTCGTAAAACGCTGTGAATTATCTCTCCTTTATTTAAAGGATTTTCTGGAGGCTTGTTGCATTATAAAAACGATTTACAATCCGCCCATGAGGAGGCCTGAGTGCCTGTAACTCGGGGTTTGTCTGCAGGGGGCCATCCAGAAAAGTTAATCGGCGTTTACTGAAGCTATGGCCACACTAGCCCATTTATCAGTAAATGGCCAGGGGGTGGGGAAAAAGCCACCCCCCGCTGACACAAATGCCGGTGTGGACAGCGCTAGCTCCCCCGGAGACTCTTTCCTTCTGAGCTGGTCAGGCTCACCGCTCCCCCCACCTCAGATGTTCCTCTGCACCCCCAAACATTTGAGGGCTCAGGCCAGCCCTGCACAGCAGGGCTTGGGGAGGGAGCACCACCTCTAGCCCCTCCCCGCCCCAGTCTGCCAAAATCGCTGGGGCACTGCAGAAGAGAGATTATCTGCCACCCCACCCCCGCCTTTTGGGGTGGGCTCACAGCCGTGACTCCATGAGCAGACAGCAGCTAGCCAAGGAGACGCTACATCAGCACCAGGGCCCAATGGAAGGCACAAATGTGGGGGGTTTGTGACACACCCACCCGCTCTGAATGCGGGTGAGCAGGGAGGTTTTTCTCCCCATAGCATTTTGCAGAGCCCCTGTGCAATGGCCACGGACCCCCTGGGGCCACAGTGTGAGAACAGCTGGTTTAGGTAGTGGGACATGGGGCCTGTTTCCCTCTAGGTGGCCTGGCTCTAATCTGACCCCAGGGTGGGGACACAGGCTGGCTTGAGGAGAAAGGTCCCCCCTACCCTGAAGTGGCTACTAGACATTGAGAAGGTCAAGATAAAACAATCTCAAAGTGGGAGAGGAGAAGGTAAAGAGGGTGAGACACCCCCTCTCCTCTCCCTCCAGAGAGGTTTCCCCTACCATGGCCAGGTGAGAACCCAGGAGTCCTGGCTCCCAGCACCCCATGCCATCCTGTAATCCCCAGACCCCACTCCCCTCCTGTGACGATGTGACGCAGCAGGGAGGGGGGAGTGTTGACCTGGGAATGTGCCCTGGGGACGGGAGACCTGAGAGCCTGTCACCTGAGCCGGGAGGGGGAGGGGGAGGTGACACCTCTGCCCAGGAATGTGGATGGAGGCTGCAGCAGGGAACCTGCTCGGTGGGTTTAGTTTCAGTTTGGGGCTGGGTGGAGGAACACAGGGAACCCGAGGGCTGGGGTCTAAGCTCCCTGCTCCCCCAGAAGGACTTCACTGAGGGGTCCTGGGTGTACCCACAAGCTCTGTTTTGGACTGTGTTCCTGTTGTCCAATAAACCTTCTGTTTTACTGGCTGGCTGAGAGTCTCAGTGAATCCCAGGAAGAGGGGTGCAGGGCCTGGACTCCCCCACACTCCGTGACAACTGGTGGCAGCGGTGGGATCTACTGCACCCCGTGAACGGCGCTTCCTGCAGTAAGTGACTGGGGAACAGTAAAACGAAGGGGGATTGACGGGGACCAGGCGTGCTGAAGATTCAGAGAGAGACGGTTTCAGGGGGCGGTTAACCCCTGGGAGTGTGTGACCAGAGAGAAGGACTTTTGCAGTAACAGGGTCCCCCGGGGGATTGCAGCGAGCGGTCCCAGGGGCGGAGGAGTCTGCAGCTCGACCCTGGCAAAGAGGTGGTGACCTCAAGAAGGACTGGCACACTAGGGGCTTTTCCTGGAAACCGTGGACAGCTGCCCGGCCTGCGAGTGGCCAGCCGGGAGATGTACGCTAAACGCCTTAAGAGCGACCTGGTGGAGCTGTGCAGGCAGCGGGGGCTGCGCGTCGGGAGGTCCACCAAGGAACAGCTGATTGCCCAGCTGGAGGAGAGGGATCGCTTGGATGACCCGATCCCTGTCCCTGAGGGAAGCCGCCCGGCGGACGCAGCGCGGGCCCTGGGGCCTGACCAGGCTGGGAGGGGTCAGACTGCTGCCCAGGACACCCCGAGACCCTTCCTACCTATGCCTGGGGGAGGGGTTGTGGGAAGCCCAGCGAATACCGAGGGCCCCCTGACCCCAGCAGCCAGCAGGGGATCCTCCCAGCGGAGCTCCCCATCCCTGGAGCGGATGCGGCTGGAATGGGAGAGGGAGAGGAAAATGAGGGAGCTGGAGGATCATGAAAAACAACGTCAACATGAGGAGAAACAACGTCAACATGAGCAGGAGGAGAAGGAGAAACAACGTCAACATGAGCAGGAGGAGAAGGAGAGGGAGCGTCAGGAGAAGGAGAGGGAACGTCAACATGAGCAGGAGGAGAAGGAGAGGGAACGTCAGGAGAAGGAGAGGGAGCGTCAGGAGAAGGAGAGGGAACGTCAGGAGAAGGAGAGGGAGCGTCAGGAGAAGGAGAGGGAACGTCAACATGAGCAGCAGGAGAAGGAGAAACAAAGACAGCACGAACTGGAGCTGGCCAGGCTGAGGAGCAGTGGGGCCCCGGCTGCGGTGAGTGAGGGGGGACCCAAGACTGCAAGGAGCTTTGATAAGTGCTTCCTGGCCCAGCGGAAGGAGGGGGAGGACATGGATAGCTTCCTGACGGCCTTTGAGAATGCCTGCGAGCTGCACAGGGTTGACCCTGCAGACAGGCTCCAGTTCCTCACCCCCTTACTGGACCCCAAAGCCGTGGAGGTCTACAGCCGGATGACAGGGGCAGAGGCAGGGGACTATGAACTGTTCAAACAGGCCCTGCTCCGTGAGTTTGGGCTGACCCCCGAGATGTACCGGAGAAGGTTCCGGGGTCAGCGTAAAACGCCTGAGGTCACCTACCTACAGCTGGTCAACAGGATGCAGGGATATGCCCGCAAGTGGACAGCGGGGGCCCAAACTAAAGAGGACCTGCTTGACCTGTTCGTACTGGAGCACCTGTATGAACAGTGCCCTTCCGACCTGAGGCTGTGGCTGGTGGACAAAAAGCTCGCGAACCCCCAGCATGCAGGGCAGCTGGCCGACGAGTTTGTGAACAGCCGGTCAGGGGGTAGCCGGGAGGAGTCCCAAAAGAACAGGCCCCCCCCGATGCAGAGAGAGAGTCACCATGGGGCCTCCCAGCGGGGAAATAGGGAGAACCCCCTCCAAAGGGGAACGCCTGGTGTCGGGCCCCTCCGACCCGTTCGAGGGGACCAACGTGACCTGAGCTGCTATCACTGTGGCCAGAGAGGCCACGTACGGGCCCAGTGCCCCGGGCTCAGGGACAAACTGAGCAGACCCAACCTACCCAGGGTTAACTGGGTAGGGACTCAGCTGGACGAGGGGCAGGCGACCCAGGAAAGGGGGGCTACCAGTTTGCCACCTGCTCAGGAGGGAAGAGTACCCCCAGCCAGCCCCGCCAGAGGGCTGGAGGCTCTGGACTCAGGGTGCTCGGTTTACAGGGTGGGTGCGGGGCTGTCCCTCCGGAGAGAGTGCCTTGTTCCCCTGGAGGTGGATGGGAGGAAGGTCAATGGATACTGGGATACGGGCGCGGAGGTGACGCTGGCCCGGCCCGAGGTGGTGGCCCCAGATCGGGTGGTGCCCAACACCTACCTGACCCTGACGGGGGTGGGCGGGACCCCATTTAAGGTGCCCGTGGCAAGGGTACACCTGAAATGGGGGACCAAGGAGGGCCCCAAGGATGTGGGGGTACACCACCATTTGCCCACTGAAGTTTTGATGGGGGGAGACCTAGAGGACTGGCCAAGCGACCCCCAGACCGCCCTGGTTGTGACCCGTAGCCAGAGCCGGCGAGGGGCACTGCGACCTGACCCTGGGGAGGGTACCACACTGGAGGCGCGAGACCCTACTCGGGTGGGGAGGGAGCGCCGAGGGGCACGGCTCAGAGAGGCTGCGGCCTCAGACCTGGCCACAGAGGGGGAACCGGGCCCCATCCCTTCCCCAGCCGCTGAGTTCCAGGCCGAGTTGAGGAAAGATCCCTCCTTGCAGAAGCTCAGGGACCTGGCCGACCTCAGTGAGGGACGGACCATGAGGAGAGGCTGCCAGGAGAGGTTCCTGTGGGAGAAGGGGTTCCTGTACCGAGAATGGGCTCCCCCAGGGGAAGGGGAGTCCTGTGGGATCAGGAGGCAGCTGGTGGTCCCCCAGAAGTACCGCCGCAAGCTCCTGTCCCTGGCCCATGACATCCCCCTCGCAGGGCACCAGGGAATCCGGCGCACCCGGCAGAGGTTGCTACAGAACTTTTACTGGCCCGGGGTCTTTACCACCGTCCGGCAGTATTGCCGATCCTGTGACCCCTGTCAGAGGGTGGGGAAGGCCCGGGACAAGGGGAAAGCGGCGTTGAGACCTTTGCCCATCATAGAGGAGCCTTTCCAGAAGGTGGCCATGGACATCGTGGGGCCTCTCAGCAAGACGACCCGGTCGGGGAAGAAATACATTCTGGGGGTGGTAGATTTCGCCACCCGCTACCCCGAGGCAGTGCCCTTAGCTTCCATTGAAGCAGACACCGTGGCAGATGCGCTCCTGACCATTTTCAGCCGAGTGGGGTTCCCCAGGGAAGTCTTGACAGACCAAGGCTCCAACTTCATGTCGGCCCTGCTCCGGTGCTTGTGGGAGAAATGTGGGGTCCGGCACGACTGGGCCTCAGCGTATCACCCCCAGTCCAATGGGCTGGTGGAGAGGTTTAACGGGACGCTAAAGATGATGCTGAAAACCTTTATGAACCAGCACCCGCAGGATTGGGACAAGTACTTACCTCACCTGCTGTTCGCGTACAGGGAGGTGCCCCAGGAGTCTACCGGATTTTCGCCTTTCGAACTGTTATATGGAAGGAGGGTGAGGGGCCCCCTGGACCTGATGAGAGACGAGTGGGAGGGGAAGGCCACTCCCGATGGAGAGTCAGTGGTGGAGTATGTCCTGACCTTCCGAGAGAGACTGGCTGAACTCATGGGCCTGGCCAGGGAGAATCTGGCCAGAGCCCAGAGGAAGCAGAAGGTCTGGTATGACCGCACGGCGCGGGCCCGTGCCTACGCCACCGGGGATCAGGTGATGGTTCTCATCCCCATGAGAAAGAACAAACTACAGGCCGCCTGGGAGGGCCCGTTCAAGGTCGTCAAGCAGCTCAATGAGGTAAACTATGTGGTGGAGCTGTCGAACCGGGCCCACCACCGCCGGGTGTACCATGTGAATATGATGAAGCCATATTATGCCAGGGGGAATGTGGTGTTAGCTGTGTGTGGTCAGTGGGAGGAGCAGGGAGATGACCCTTTAGTAGATCTATTCCCTGGGACCAGAGCTGGTTCCCCCCTGGAAACAATCCCCCTCTCGGATCAGCTCACCCCTGCCCAGCAAGCTGAGGTCAGGGGGGTGCTGCATCCGTACCGACAGCTGTTTTCCAACCAGCCTGGACGCACTAATCTGACTGTCCACCGGGTGCAGACAGGGTCGCACCCGCCGATAAGATGCTCCCCCTTCCGAGTCACAGGGAAAACTGCTCAGGACCTGGAAAGAGAGGTCCGGGACATGCTGGCTTTGGGGGTGATCCAGCCATCGGCCAGCCCTTGGGCCTCGCCGGTGGTGCTGGTCCCCAAAAAGGATGGGTCAGTCCGGTTCTGTGTGGACTATCGGAAGCTCAATGCCATCACTGTATCGGATGCCTACCCCATGCCCAGGCCGGACGAGCTCCTAGACAAACTGGGAGGAGCTCGGTACCTTACCACCATGGACCTTACAAAGGGCTACTGGCAAGTGCCGCTGGATGCAGATGCCCGGCTGAAATCGGCCTTTATCACCCCTCTGGGGCTCTATGAGTTTCTGACCCTGCCTTTCGGCCTCAAGGGAGCGCCGGCCACCTTCCAGCGCCTGGTGGACCAGCTCCTGAGGGGGATGGAGAGTTTTGCCGTGGCGTATATTGACGACATCTGTGTCTTTAGCCAGACCTGGGAGGACCACGTGTCCCAGGTTAGACAAGTGCTGGACCGACTCCAGGGGGCTGGGCTGACTGTCAAAGCGGAGAAGTGCAAGGTGGGGATGGCTGAAGTATCTTACCTGGGCCATCGGGTGGGGAGCGGCCGCCTAAAGCCGGAACCGGCCAAGGTGGAGGTGATCAGAGACTGGCCCGCTCCCCACACCAAAAAGCAGGTCCAAGCCTTTATTGGGATGGCAGGATACTACCGAAGATTTGTGCCCCACTTTAGCGCCATAGCCACCCCCATCACTGAGCTATGCAAGAAGGGGAAGCCAGACAAGGTGGTCTGGACCGAGCAGTGCCAGGAGGCTTTCCGGGCGCTGAAGGAGGCTCTGGTCAGTGGCCCAGTTCTAGCAAACCCAGACTTTGACAAGCCCTTTGTGGTGTTCACCAACGCCTCCGACACGGGACTGGGGGCGGTGTTAATGCAGGAGGATGAAAAGGGGGAGAGACACCCCATCGTGTACCTGAGCAAGAAGTTGCTACCCCGGGAGCAACACTACGCGGCCATCGAGAAGGAGTGCCTGGCCATGGTGTGGGCCCTCAAGAAACTAGAGCCCTATCTCTTCGGGCGACACTTCACCGTCTACACCGACCACTCTCCCCTGACCTGGCTGCACCAGATGAAAGGAGCCAACGCCAAGCTCCTGAGGTGGAGCCTGCTCCTGCAGGATTACGACATGGACGTGGTCCACGTGAAGGGAAGTGCCAACCTGATAGCGGATGCGCTGTCCCGGAGAGGGGGCCCCGAACTTCCCCAGGTCACTGGTCACAGTGACCCCGCTCAGTTCAGTCTCGAAGGGGGGAGAGATGTGACGATGTGACGCAGCAGGGAGGGGGGAGTGTTGACCTGGGAATGTGCCCTGGGGACGGGAGACCTGAGAGCCTGTCACCTGAGCCGGGAGGGGGAGGGGGAGGTGACACCTCTGCCCAGGAATGTGGATGGAGGCTGCAGCAGGGAACCTGCTCGGTGGGTTTAGTTTCAGTTTGGGGCTGGGTGGAGGAACACAGGGAACCCCAGGGCTGGGGTCTAAGCTCCCTGCTCCCCCAGAAGGACTTCACTGAGGGGTCCTGGGTGTACCCACAAGCTCTGTTTTGGACTGTGTTCCTGTTGTCCAATAAACCTTCTGTTTTACTGGCTGGCTGAGAGTCTCAGTGAATCCCAGGAAGAGGGGTGCAGGGCCTGGACTCCCCCACACTCCGTGACACCTCCCAGAGCCAGGGATGGAACCCAGGAGTCCTGGCTCCCAGTCACTAGACCATGTTCCAGTATTGCACCCCTAGATCCCATCCCCTGTATGGGTCCCAGACAGATCCATGTCCCCAAAGGAGAATCTCCCACATACACCCTGGTCTAGCAGCCTCTCCCTGCCCGGCCTCCACCCAACCAGCTCCCCTGGGCCAGGTCCCCAGTCCCAGCTCCCAGGCTGCACTGGAGTGAATAACGAGCCCAGGGACAGTGCAGGGTGACGAGCAGATTATGTTTATTGGTAGATTTTAACCCCCCATGGAGGGGGTGGAGCCAGCAGGGAAGGGGCGGAGCTACTTGAACTTGATGGACTTGACCCTGAAGTCTCCCTCCACCGAGAAGAACTCAATGGCCTCCAGCCCCAGCCTGTTGGGGAACCTGAGCTGCTGCTCCCCTGGCAGCGCCACCGTCAGCTCCTGGGCATCGAAGGAGACGCAGATCTGGGGGAGGAGCCAGAGGGTGAGGGGCGAAGCCAGAGACACCTGCCCCCTACAGGGTTAAATATCATCCCAACCTTACACACACTCCCATCCCAACCAGGACAGGAGACATCCCTGCCAGCAAGAGACTCATCTGCTTGAGATGGGGTGGCCGCGGTCTTCCCCACACAGTGCCCTGCCCACTTTCCCCCTCCACCCAGCTGACCCCAGCAAAGGGAAGCTGTGATCTTCCTCAGTCTCCCAGAGATTGGAGAAGGCTGCCTTCAGAGAGAGTGAGTCCTGCCCCCCAAAACATGGGATCTACCCCCACCTCACAGTGCCCTTCCCCCCAATTCACACCAGGAATGGGAGCTGTGATCTTCCCCTGGACAGTGCCCTGCACCCCACCCTAGCTAGGTGAGAAAGGGGCTGTGTTCTCCCCCAGAGAGGTGCTCACAATTCATCTCCCACCCCACAGAGGGAGAGCTGGGATCTTCCCCTAGGCAGTGCCCCCCCTCACCTTGGCATCCTGCCCCGGCTGGAAGGGGAAGTCCGGCTCCCGCTGCTCCTCCCCCCACTCCCCGCCCTGTAGCGAGTTGCAGATGATGATGCGGGTGTCCCCGTGGCTCTCGAAGCGGGGGTTGAAGTGAAGGGCCAGGTCCGAGCCGGCCCTGCCCATGTTCAGGGCAAAGCTGGAGGGGAGAGAGACAGGCTGGGACCGCACTGGGCCAGGCAGCTCCCCAGGGGCCAGCAGGGATCCTGCCCCAGGGCCCCCACAAACAGGGGCAACCAATTGCTTTGCATTGTGGGAAGCCTCCAGCCACCCCTCTGCCATGCAGAGCATCATGGGAAATTCCCCTTCACCATTGGAGAATCTCCCAGAATCCCCCTCTGCTCAATTTATTGCACTGGTGCATTGTGGGAAGCTTCCCAGCATCCTCTGTGACAGCACCACATCATGGAGCCCCCTGCAGTGACATGCATTGCATCATGGGAATTCCCCCAGCATCCCCTGCTGTGACCCCCACAGGCTCCAGGTCACAGGCAAGTCTCCCAGAATCCCCTGGGCTAAAGCTGCAGCCCTGCAGGAAAGTTTCCCAGCATCCTCAGTAGCAGGGTCACCTGCTGGGCATCACCTGGGAGCTTCCCACAATGCACCAGCCTATGGCCCAGCTTTCCCAGCATCCTCTCTGCTGCCCTCCAGCCCCTTCCCAGGGTGGAGGGGAGTATTGGTGGGGGACAACACCAGCCCCAGGCCCCCTGCAGCCCCCCCCCCCCCCAATCTGTCAGGCTGTCCCACTGAGCTCACCCCATGCAGGAGGCTGAGAGCCAGCCCCCCAGGGGTCAGTCCTGGGGAGACCAGTTCCCCCATCCCATGGGGAAGCCCACTAGCACATACCCCCTTGAGGGGGAGCTGTGGGGATGGGGGTCAGGGCTGAGACATGGCTCCCTGGAGGATTCAGGGGGGCTGAGACAATGCAGATCCATGGGGTGAGGGGCCTGCAGGGAGATGCTGCCTCCTTGCAGGGGCTAAGCCCCATCCATGGGTCCCAGAGACTCCCCACTGTGCTGTTTGGCAGCAGGGGGACCCCAGCATTGCCCCCCCCCCCGGGATCAGGTTAACCCTTCCCTCCCCATACCCATCAGCCCAGACTCACCTCTTAGCATCCGGCAGCACCATCCCCTTCACGACGATGCTCTCGCCAGGCTGGACCTTCAAGTGGGTCAGAACCATCCCCTGGTGGTGGGGGGGGAAGGGGAGAGGTGAGCACCCCCCAGCAACTCCCCCACCACCCCTCCCCAGAGCTGACAGGGAATGGGGCACAGGCCCCCATCCAGCCCTCAGGCATGGTACTGGCCAGCTCAAGGGGGCAGGAAATGGGACACAGGAGGTGCCAGCACCCACCTAGCCCCAGGGCAGGGACTGGCTGGCTCAGGGGGGCTAGGAATGGGGCCTGTCCCTACTAGGGGGCACTAGATGGGGAAGCAGAGAAGGAATATGAATTTCCCACATGTGCAGGTGACAAAGTAGTGACCCCCCCCCCCAGCCCACTGCACCTGGGGCTACTCCTCCAACATGACCCTCTCAGCCCTAGCGGATCCCATCACCCACCCCCAACCTTGGGGATCTCACAGCTTCCCAGTCACCAGGGGGGCTTGGCTACCAAGAGACCAACACAACTCCCCCCATACAAATAAGGGGCAGGACTGGGGATCATCCAGCCCAGGGAGAGAAATTAAAGACACCCCAAGAACACAACAACCCCCTGCCACCAGACTTCCTGCCCCACATATCTACCAATCTCTTCCCACTGCTATCATCCCATTGCCCAGAGAACCAGCCTTAATGCCCCTCTACCCCCCACAACTTACACACTCCATTGCAGATACTCCAGAGACAAGACAACACCCAGCTCCAACCACCATAGGGGCATAACCCACCCAGGAGCTTTAAATAGCTGGGACACCCCCCTTGGGACCAATCAGGCGCCCCAAGCCCAAAAAAACTGACCAATCAGAGAGGAGAGGGGTGTGGCCAGTGGAACCTTGAGACCCAGCTGTCTGGGTGGGCTGGACCAATCACAGCCCAGCTCATACCCTGGATAGGGAAGAGCAGAAAAGACCAATGTATTAGGTAGATGGTGTCTGGGGCCCGGCCCCCTTTCGTTCCCAGGCCAATCAGAAATGGAGCCTTTTGCAAATTGGCTAAGAAACTACAATTCCCAGCATTCCTAGCTCCCAACTCCCAGCCTCCCTTGGGAGCTACTTGCTTATAAAAAGGACACAAGAGGGGCTGTTTCTACTATATTACTGTGTGTGTGGTTAGAGGGGTATGTGCTGTCTGGTCTTTCTTTTGTCTGGAGGACACAGGAGAGTCCTCTGACCTGGTAAGGGGTTAAACAGGGGCTAGGATTTGGGGTTTTTTTAGAGGGGGTTCTGATAACCTTGTTGCTGTTATTTAACCCTTGTATCTTTTAGTATTGTGTTCTCTTAGCTAGGAATGTTTTAACTTTCCAGTGTGTCTTGATGAGTGTTTTTAATAACCTGTGGAACCTACTGCTGTAGGATAGCCCTGCCTGGGGGGTACTTTCACTGAGGGACGGCTGCATACAAGTGTATTCCAGTAGGGCTTAAGGTTAGGATTCCTGGGTTCCCTCCTTGACTCTGGGGGGGGGGGGGGGTCTAGTGGTTAGAGCAGGGGGCTTGGGAGCCAGGACTCCTGGGTTCTCTCCCTGGCTTGGGAAGGGGTCTGGTGGATTAGAGCAGGGAGTCAGTACTCCTGGGTTCTCTCTCTCCCTCTGGGAGGGGAATGGGGGCTAGTGGGTGAGAGGAGAGCACATGTGTGGGTCAGGACTCCTGGGTTCTAGTCCCATCTGAGCTTGCAGGACCTGCCGTGCTGTGCAGAGACTGTCCATGCCCTGAGTCACTGTTAATCCAAGTAAATCAGCTGGTTAAAGGGGGCTGATCCCTAGGGTGTGGGGGAGGATCTGACCCCTGGCTTCATGCTCAGTAGCAAACAAGAGTGTGTGGGAATAAGGGGGAAAGTTCTGGGGTTCTGGCTGAGCATGAACAGCCTGGAGTGGAGGAAAAGTATCTGACCATGGGTACGTCTACATGGCAATGAACAACCCCTGGCTGGCCTGGGTTAGCTGACTGGGGCTTGGGCTGGGGGCTATAAAATTGCAGGGTAGATGTTCTGGCTCGGGCTAGACTTGGGCTCAACCCTGCGGCGTGGACGTGTCTCTAGCCCGAGCCTAATGTCTGCACATGTCGCTCCGAGCCCAAACCTGGGCCTCCAATTCAGTGCAGCAGGTTGGCACTGCAGTGTAGACGTAACCCTTAGTGACCTTGGAGGAACTCTACCGAGGAGAGGAGCCAGTAGCTTTCTTCCATGTAGCCGGAGCAGAACTTTAACCCTCCTTCCCATGCTGCTGGGGTAGGGCAGGGGCAGCGAGCAGAACGGGCTGGGAATCTTGACCCCCAAAAGTTAGTGGAAACTGAAACTTTCTGCCAGAAGGGGGCAGGGTCAAAGACAGCTTCGTTGGGAAGATTGCTGGGGTCCACGATGGAATTTTTGGTCCAAATAAGGGGGTGGGTCCGTACCGGGTGCCTCTCTGGTTTTGCACAGAGGACTCGGAAAGGGCTCACTTCAGTTCAGGTGTAGAACAGCAAATTTTTCTTGAAATCTCAAATGTTTCTGGGATGGGAAAAACATTTCGGGCCCATACCTAGTCACCAGCTTCTGACCCCTGTTTCTGACCCCGTTGGAAGTCTCAAGGGTGGTGACTGAAAGACCAGGCAATGGTGCATTCCCTTGGGAGATCTTAAAACACCAGCCACCTTTGTCAAGTATCTTCCCCACTCTGTGCCTCCATTTCTCCATATGTAAAGTGGGACATTTATACAGTCAGTGGAAGGCCCAGAGATAGAACCCAAGAGTCTTGGCTCCCCTCCCATAGCTGGGGATAGAACCCAGGAGTCCTGGCTCACAGCTGCGCCCCCCACAACCCACTAGACTCCTCTAAGTGGAGACGAAAAATGATGATGAACTCGGCAGCATTCATGTCACAAGGGGGTCTACTGAGTTTCCAGTTTATTTCAACTAGGTCTACTAACCAAACTAGGCTGAGACCAAATGAAAACTCATCTCACTTGTGACAGGGGGCTGGGTGTGAACCCAGGTCTCCAGGGAACTAGCCCCAATTTTTTCCTTTGTAGATTGTATTAGTCTCCGGCGATCAAGTCCCAGCGAAGGTCGGAGGATGACCCATGGGTGGGTGTGTGGTTAAATCCAGCCTCCCAGAACCCCTGAGCATCGAGCGGCTCCTCCAGGTCCGGACGCGTCTGGAGTCCCGGAGGCGGCTGACCAAGGAGCTCAAGGCCTGTTTCAATCTAGCGCTGAGCGAGTTCTCCCAGGAGCCGCTTTGCATCCAGCAAAACGCCAGGATGACCATCCAAAGCGAGACCACGGTGCTGGTCTTCGTGTCCGGCACGCAGGAGAATGAAATATCCATCTTCCATGTGGAAGGGCAAGTCCAGTACAACATCAAAATGCCCCGGTGGGACACTTGTGTGGCAAGAGTCTTCAGCAGGAACATCGTGAAGACCGTGGCGGAGATGGTCAACTACATCCCAGCTGGACCGCTCTTGGAGATGGTGAAGAAGATGTATTAGCTACTGGGGTGGGGGGCGTTAGCTCTTCAACAAGCCCAGCGCAATGAACAAAACGGGTTAATTGTGGAAGAGGCTCACAAGCAAAATGGCCCAGATTTCCCGTCCCCCAGATAGTAGAAACCATTGTTGCTCCATTGTGGAAGACATTCATGGGTGAGATATATTCAGTATAATTCTAATGGGTCTTGGGGGGGATACAGGCGATGACCCGGATTCTGCTCTGCGCTTTGCTGGGGTTGGTGGAGTTTGACCCTCTCTCAGTGAGGGGGCAACCAGAGTGACTCAAGTTGACGTGACTTAAGGATTGCCTCCATTGACGTTGGTGGACTCGCTCTGGATTCATGCTGGGGTTCTAGGTCAGGATTCAGCCCTGTCTAACCGCAACTGGTGCCTTTTCAGGACTGGATTCTGACCTCGTTTCCACTGAAAACAGGGTTCATCCTGATTTATACGAGCGTATTCATCACTGTAGCCCTCTCCAGCGACCTCTGTCCTCGCCGCTATCTTCATGTCCTTTGGAATGGAGTCTCGTAGCTGTAATTGCTTCCCGGGGTGGACACTGGACCCCAAATGAGCATCTACTTCCACTGCAACAGATCTTAACCCCACGTAAACTTCCTTTTTGGTTTTAGCATTTGCCAGGTGACCTGGGTGTCATTCAGGGGCCCTCAAATAAAGCTTGAACATCTGTTGTTTGGATGTGGATTTGGTGTCTGTCTTTCCATGGGTGGGGTCTTGCCGATAGCCCCATGGCTGGGCTCAGACAGGATCCCCAGCTGGTGTGAATGGGCCGGAGCTCTGCTGGTGTGACTCCTAGTATTAGAGATCTCCAACATCCCAAGAGGGAACTACCCTGTGAGTTGAAACTTTGCCCCTGAAGAGCCATGTTTTTCTTCTCTGAGATGGCTCCTGGATGTCCCTTAATAAGTGGCCCAAGAGTCCCTGCTGGGTTCACTCATGGGTGGGCTTACGCGGCTCAAGGCAGCAGCATGGAAGGATCCCTGCATTTCTGCAGATGGTGGGATCTGGGGGGATCCTCCAAATTGGACCCATCCCCCTTTCTGGTCCTCCCTCCCCTCTCTTCCCTAGCCTTACATGGCCCCCAGGCAGCAGCGTTCCCAGCCCCCCTCCTTCCATCCCTGGCTCAGACCGTCCAGGGAACAAAACTACTGCGGTAAGGGACAAGTGTCCCAGGACCTGCTGTTCAGCAGGGGGTTAGAGCAGTGGGTGTGGGGCTGGGAGCCAGGACTCCTGGGTTCTCTCCCTGGCTCTGGGAGGAAAGTGGGGTTAATGGTTAGAGCAGGGGGGAGAGGTGGGGAGCCAGGCTACATCAGTCAGAATGGGGTCTAGGGGTTAGTATAGAGAGAGGCCCTCCACTTTCCTTGAGGGCTCCTTGGCTGGGTACAGGAGTGAGGGGCCAGGGGGAGGGTCTGTTTGCAGGGGGAACAGCAGGACTCACCCAGCTGCCATGGGAGGGGTAGGGCAGGGGCTGAAATGCAGGGAGCCCCATAGAAACAGGGTCCCCTCCCTTCCCCATGAAGAGGGCATCAGACAGCCAGCGGGTCAGACCTGCCCCCAGGCCTCCCCAGCAGCCCCTTAGCACAGGGCCCTGTGCAGAGACCACTTGCCCTGTGGAAGGGCACTGCCTGCCTGCCCCTCTCCTGACCTAGGCCCAGCAGCTGCCCCCAAACTGCATCCAGGAACCAGCTCTACACATGTGAGCTTCACCCCATCCTCATGTCCTGCCCTGGCACAGAGCAGTGGGACCTGCTGCCACCCAAGGTGGGCAAGGGACCCGGGTGGGCCAGCCTGGGCTCCCTGCTGGTGCCATGGGGCTAGCAGCTGGTGGCTCCTCTGCGGAGCTGTGGGCTCAGGTGCGTCCCCAAAACCCTAGCCCCTTTCGTGGCAAGAGGGAGAGCCTGGCCCCTCTCCATCAATCTGCAACCTGGCACAACCCAACCAGGACCCCCTGCAAAGCCACAGGATCACCCCCCCAGCCTCCCCTGGGTGGCAGCCAAGATGCCCCCCTCAGGATGTTGGGGGGATCTGTGGGGGTGGGGGGTGTATTTCCAGTCCCTGGCACTGTCATGCCTCTGGGCAGAGCATGGGGGGGTCTCTGCTCCCTGTCCTCCTCTGGAGCCCCTGTTATGAGCCCTGACCTCCCCCCTGGGCCTGTTCCTCTTCCCTTGTCCCACTGGTCAGCTAAAGCCTGGGCTGAGGCCTGTACTGGGCCCCCACCAACACCCCAGGGCTTTCACATAGTGGCTGGAGCCAGCAGCCCCCAGACTCCCCCATGAGGGCCAGGCCAGAGGGTGAGAACAGCCAGCCCCAGGGAAGAGCACTAGATCCAGCAGCCCGAGCGGGCAGGGACCAGGAAACAGCTGCTGGGCAGAGGCTCCAGGCTCGGTCAGGTCCTGAGAGGGGTTGGGGGCAGAAGCCAGGAGTCCTGGCTCCCAGCCTCCCCTGCTCTACCCACAAGACCCCACTCCCCTCCCAGAGCTAGGAATGGAACCCAGGAGTCCTGGCTCCTAATCATGTTCCAGTATTGCACCCCTAGATTCCCCTATAGGGGGCCACATAGATCCATGTCCCCAAAGGAGAATGCCCCCCCCAGTCTAGCAGCCTCTCCCTGCCCGGCCTCCACCCAACCAGCTCCCCTGGGCCAGGTCCCCAATCCCAGCTCCCAGGCTGCACTGGGGTGAATAACAAGCCAAGGGACAGTGCAGGGTGACGAGCAGATTATGTTTATTGGTAGATTTTAATCCCCCATGGAGGGGGTGGAGCCAGCAGGGAAGGGGCGGAGCTACTTGAACTTGATGGACTTGACCCTGAAGTCTCCCTCCACCGAGAAGAACTCGATGGCCTCCAGCCCCAGCCTGTTGGGGAACATGAGCTGCTGCTCCCCCGGCAGCGCCACCGTCAGCTCCTGGGCATCGAAGGAGACGCAGATCTGGGGGAGGAGCCAGAGGGTGAGGGGCGGAGCCAGAGACACCTGCCCCCTACAGGGTTAAATGTCATCCCAACCTTACACACACTCCCATCCCAACCAGGACGGGAGACATCCCTGCCAGCAAGAGACTCATCTGCTTGAGATGGGGTGGCCGCGGTCTTCCCCACACAGTGCCCTGTCCCCTTTCCCCCCTCCATCCAGCTGACCCCAGCAAAGGGAAGCTGCGATCTTCCTCACAGTGCCCCAGAGATTGGAGAAGGCTGCCTTCAGAGAGAGCGAGTCCTGCCCCCGAAAGCATGGGATCTACCCCCACCTCAGTGCCCTTCCCCTCCCACCCCCCCAATTCACACCAGGAATGGGAGCTGTGATCTTCCCCTGGACAGTGCCCTGCACCCCACCCTAGCTAGGTGAGAAGGGGGCTGTGCTCTCCCCCAGAGAGGTGCTCACAATTCATCTCCCACCCCACAGAGGGAGAGCTGGGATCTTCCCCTAGGCAGTGCCCCCCCTCACCTTGGCGTCCTGCCCCAGCTGGAAGGGGAAGTCCGGCTCCCGCTGCTCCTCCCCCCACTCCCCACCCTGCAGCGAGTTGCAGATGATGATGCGGGTGTCCCCGTGGCTCTCGAAGCGGGGGTTGAAGTGAAGGGCCAGGTCCGAGCCGGCCCTGCCCATGTTCAGGGCAAAGCTAGAGGGGAGAGAGACAGGCTGGGACCCCACTGGGCCAGGCAGCTCCCCAGGGGCCAGCAGGGATCCTGCCCCAGGGCCCCCACAAACAGGGGCAACCAATTGCTTTGCATTGTGGGAAGCCTCCAGCCACCCCTCTGCCATGCAGAGCATCATGGGAAATTCCCCTTCACCATTGGAGAATCTCCCAGAATCCCCCTCTGCTCAATTTATTGCACTGGTGCATTGTGGGAAGCTTCCCAGCATCCTCTGGGACAGCACCACATCATGGAGCCCCCTGCAGTGACATGCATTGCATCATGGGAATTCCCCCAGCATCCCCTGCTGTGACCCCCACAGGCTCCAGGTTACAGGCAAGTCTCCCAGAATCCCCTGGGCTAAAGCTGCAGCCCTGCAGGAAAGTTTCCCAGCATCCTCAGCAGCAGGGTCACCTGCTGGGCATCACCTGGGAGCTTCCCACAATGCACCAGCCTATGGCCCAGCTTTCCCAGCATCCTCTCTGCTGCCCTCCAGCCCCTTCCCAGGGTGGAGGGGAGTATTGGTGGGGGGACAACACCAGCCCCAGGCCCCCTGCAGCCCCTCCCCCCCCCCCATCTGTCAGGCTGTCCCACTGAGCTCACCCCATGCAGGGGGCTGAGACTCAGCCCCCTAGGGGTCAGTCCTGGGGAGACCAGTTCCCCCATCCCATGGGGAAGCCCACTAGCACATACCCCCTTGAGGGGGAGCTGTGGGGATGGGGGTCAGGGCTGAGACATGGATCCCTGGAGGATTCAGGGGGGCTGAAAGGATGCAGATCCATGGGGTGAGGGGCCTGCAGGAAGATGCTGCCTCCTTGCGAGGGCTAAGCCCCATCCATGGGTCCCAGAGACTCCCCCACTGTGCTGTTTGGCAGCAGGGGGACCCCAGCATTGCCCCCCTGGGATCAGGTTAACCCTTCCCTCCCCATACCCATCAGCCCAGACTCACCTCTTAGCATCCGGAAGCACCGTCCCCTTCACGGCGATGCTCTCGCCAGGCTGGACCTTCAAGTGGGTCAGAACCATCCCCTGGCGGTGGGGGAAGGGGAGAGGTGAGCACCCCCCAGCAACTCCCCCACCACCCCTCCCCAGAGGTGACAGGGAATGGGCCCCCATCCAGCCTTCAGGCATGGGACTGGCCAGCTCAAGGGGGTGGGAAATGGGACACAGGAGGAGCCAGCTCCCACCTAGCCGCAGGGCAGGGACCAGCTGGCTCAGGGGGGCTAGGAATGGGGCCTGTCCCTGCTAGGGGGCACTAGATGGAGAAGCAGACAAGGAATATGGATTTCCAACAGGTGCAGGTGACAAAGCTGTGACCCCCCCAGCCCACTGCACCTGGGCCCCCCCTCCAACATCACCCACCCCCAACCTTGGGGATCTCACAGCTTTCCAGTCACCAGGTGGGGCTTGGCTACCAAGAGACAGACACAATTCCCCCCATACAAATAAGGGGCAGGACTGGGGGGTCATCCAGCCCAGGGAGAGAAATTAAAGACACCCCAAGAACCCAACAACCCCCTGCCACCAGACTTCCTACCCCACATATCTACCAATCTCTTCCCACTGCTATCATCCCACCCCCCAGAGAACCAGCCTTAATGCCCCTCTACCCCCCACAACTTACACACTCCATTGCAGCTACTCCACAGACAAGACAACACCCAGCTCCAACCAACATAGGGGCATAACCCACCCAGGAGCTTTAAATAGCTGGGACACCCCCCTTGGGACCAATCAGGCGCCCCAAGCCCAAAAAAACTGACCAATCAGAGAGGAGAGGGGTGTGGCCAGTGGAACCTTGAGACCCAGCTGTCTGGGTGGGCTGGACCAATCACAGCCCAGCTCATACCCTGGATAGGGAAGAGCAGAAAAGACCAATGTATTAGGTAGATGGTGTCTGGGGCCCGGCCCCCTTTCGTTCCCAGGCCAATCAGAAATGGAGCCTTTTGCAAATTGGCTAAGAAACTACAATTCCCAGCATTCCTAGCTCCCAACTCCCAGCCTCCCTTGGGAGCTACTTGCTTATAAAAAGGACACAAGAGGGGCTGTTTCTACTATATTACTGTGTGTGTGGTTAGAGGGGTATGTGCTGTCTGGTCTTTCTTTTGTCTGGAGGACACAGGAGAGTCCTCTGACCTGGTAAGGGGTTAAACAGGGGCTAGGATTTGGGGGTTTTCTAGGGGGGGTTCTGATAACCTTGTTGCTGTTATTTAACCCTTGTAACTTTTAGTATTGTGTTCTCTTAGCTAGGAATGTTTTAACTTTCCAGTGTGTCTTGATGAGTGTCTTTAATAACCTGTGGAACCTACTGCTGTAGGATAGCCCTGCCTGGGGGGTACTTTCACTGAGGGACGGCTGCATACAAGTGTATTCCAGTAGGGCTTTAGGCTAGGATTCCTGGGTTCCCTCCTTGACTCTGGGGAGGGGGGGGGGGGTCTAGTGGTTAGAGCAGGGGGCTTGGGAGCCAGGACTCCTGGGTTCTCTCTCTGACTTTAGGAGGGGAATGGGGGCTAGTGGGTGAGAGGAGAGCACATGTGGGGGTCAGGACTCCTGGGTTCTAGTCCCATCTGAGCTTGCAGGACCTGCCGTGCTGTACAGAGACTGACCATGCCCTGAGACGCTGTTAATCCAAGTAAATCAGCTGGTTAAAGGGGGCTGATCCCTAGGGTGTGGGGGAGGATCTGACCCCTGGCTTCATGCTCAGTAGCAAACAAGAGTGTGTGGGAATAAGGGGGAAAGTTCTGGGGTTCTGGCTGAGCATGAACAGCCTGGAGTGGAGGAAAAGTATCTGACCATGGGTACGTCTACATGGCAATGAACAACCCCTGGCTGGCCTGGGTTAGCTGACTGGGGCTTGGGCTGGGGGCTATAAAATTGCAGGGTAGATGTTCTGGCTCGGGCTAGACTTGGGCTCAACCCTGCGGCGTGGACGTGTCTCTAGCCCGAGCCTAATGTCTGCACATGTCGCTCCGAGCCCAAGCCTGGGCCTCCAATTCAGTGCAGCAGGTTGGCACTGCAGTGTAGACGTAACCCTTAGTGACCCTGGAGAAACTCCACCGAGGAGAGGAGCCAGTAGCTTTCTTCCATGTAGCCGGAGCAGAACTTTAACCCCCCTGCCCCAGCAGCATGGGAAGGGCAGGGGCAGCGAGCAGAACGGGCTGGGAATCTTGACCCCCAAAAGTTAGTGGAAACTGAAACTTTCTGCCAGAAGGGGGCAGGATCAAAGACAGCTTCGTTGGGAAGATTGCTGGGGTCCACGATGGAATTTTTGGTCCAAATAAGGGGGTGGGTCCGTACCGGGTGCCTCTCTGGTTTTGCACAGAGGACTCGGAAAGGGCTCACTTCAGTTCAGGTGTAGAACAGCAAATTTTTCTTGAAATCTCAAATGTTTCTGGGATGGGAAAAACATTTCGGGCCCATACCTAGTCACCAGCTTCTGACCCCCTTGGAAGTCTCAAGGGTGGTGACTGAAAGACCATGGAATGGTGCATTCCCTTGCGAGATCTTAAAACACCAGCCACCTTTGTCAAGTATCTTCCCCCCCCGCCCCCATGCCTGCATTTCTCCATATGTAAAATGGGACATTATACAGTCAGTGGAAGGCCCAGAGATAGAACCCAGGAGTCCTGGTTCCCCTCCCAGAGCTGGGGATAGAACTCAGGAGTCCTGGCTCACAGCTGCACTCCGCACAACCCACTAGACTCCTCTAAGTAGAGACGAAAAATGATGATGAACTCGACAGCATTCATGTCACAAGGGGGGTCTACTGAGTTTCCAGTGTATTTCAACTAGGTCTACTAACCAAACTAGGCTGAGACCAAATGAAAACTCATCTCACTTGTGACAGGGGGCTGGGTGTGAACCCAGGTCTCCAGGGAACTAGCCCCAATTTTTTCCTTTGTAGATTGTATTAGTCTCCGGCGATCAAGTCCCAGCGAAGGTCGGAGGATGACCCATGGGTGGGTGTGTGGTTAAATCCAGCCTCCCAGAACCCCTGAGCATCGAGCGGCTCCTCCAGGTCCGGACGCGTCTGGAGTCCCGGAGGCGGCTGACCAAGGAGCTCAAGGCCTGTTTCAATCTAGCGCTGAGCGAGTTCTCCCAGGAGCCGCTTTGCATCCAGCAAAACGCCAGGATGACCATCCAAAGCGAGACCACGGTGCTGGTCTTCGTGTCCGGCACACAGGAGAATGAAATATCCATCTTCCATGTGGAAGGGCAAGTCCAGTACAACATCAAAATGCCCCGGTGGGACACTTGTGTGGCAAGAGTCTTCAGCAGGAACATCGTGAAGACCGTGGCGGAGATGGTCGACTACATCCCAGCTGGACCGTTCTTGGAGATGAAGATGATGTATTAGCTACTGGGGTGGGGGGCGTTAGCTCTTCAACAAGCCCAGCGCAATGAACAAAACAGGTTAATTGTGGAAGAGGCTCACAAGCAAAACGGCCCAGATTCCCCGTCCCCCAGATAGTAGAAACCATTGTTCTTCCATTGTGGAAGACATTCATGGGTGAGATATATTGAGTATAATTCTAATGGGTCTTGGGGGGGATACAGGCGATGACCCGGATTCTGCTCTGCGCTTTGCTGGGGTTGGTGGAGTTTGACCCTCTCTCAGTGAGGGGGCAACCAGAGTGACTCAAGTTGACGTGACTTAAGGATTGCCTCCATTGACGTTGGTGGACTCGCTCTGGATTCATGCTGGGGTTCTAGGTCAGGATTCAGCCCTGTCTAACCGCAACTGGTGCCTTTTCAGGACTGGATTCTGACCTCGTTTCCACTGAAAACAGGGTTAATCCTGATTTATACGAGCATATTCATCACTGTAGCCCTCTCCAGCGACCTCTGTCCTCGCCGCTATCTTCATGTCCTTTGGAATGGAGTCTCGTAGCTGTAATTGCTTCCCGGGGTGGACACTGGACCCCAAATGAGCATCTACTTCCACTGCAACAGATCTTAACCCCACGTAAACTTCCTTTTTGGTTTTAGCATTTGCCAGGTGACCTGGGTGTCATTCAGGGGCCCTCAAATAAAGCTTGAACATCTGTTGTTTGGATGTGGATTTGGTGTCTGTCTTTCCATGGGTGGGGTCTTGCCGATAGCCCCATGGCTGGGCTCAGACAGGATCCCCAGCTGGTGTGAATGGGCCGGAGCTCTGCTGGTGTGACTCCTAGTATTAGAGATCTCCAACATCCCAAGAGGGAACTACCCTGTGAGTTGAAACTTTGCCACTGAAGAGCCATGTTTTTCTTCTCCGAGATGGCTCCTGGATGTCCCTTAATAAGTGGCCCAAGAGTCCCTGCTGGGTTCACTCATGGGTGGGCTTACGCGGCTCAAGGCAGCAGCATGGAAGGATCCCTGCATTTCTGCAGATGGTGGGATCTGGGGGGATCCTCCAAATTAGACCCATCCCCCTTTCTGGTCCTCCCTCCCCCACTTACCCCACCTCCCCTCTCTTCCCTAGCCTTACATGACCCCCAGGCAGCAGCGTTCCCAGTCCCCCTACTTCTATCCCCAGCTCAGACTGTCCAGGGAACAAAACTACTGCGGTAAGGGACAAGTGTCCCAGGACCTGCTGTTCAGCAGGGGGTTAGAGCAGTGGGTGTGGGGCTGGGAGCCAGGACTCCTGGGTTCTCTCCCTGGCTCTGGGAGGAAAGTGGGGTTAATGGTTAGAGCAGGGGGGAGAGGTGGGGAGCCAGGCTACATCAGTCAGAATGGGGTCTAGGGGTTAGTATAGAGAGAGGCCCTCCACTTTCCTTGAGGGCTCTTTGGCTGGGTACAGGAGTGAGGGGCTGGGGGGAGCCTAGGAGAGGGGGGGGGTCTGTTTGCAGGGGAAACAGCAGGACTCACCCAGCTGCCAGGGGAGGGGTAGGGCAGGGGCTGAAATGCAGGGAGCCCCATAGAAACAGGGTCCCCTCCCTTCCCCATGAAGAGGGCACTAGACAGCCAGGGGCTCAGACCTGCCCCCAGGCCTCCCCAGCAGCCCCTTAGCACAGGGCCCTGTGCAGGGACCACTCACCCAGCAGCTGGCAGGGCCCTGTGGGAGGGCACTGCCTGCCTGCCCCTCTCCTGAGCTAGGCTGAGGGGCCCCTGCCCCCAAACTGCATCCAGGAACCAGCTCTACACGTGAGCTTCACCCCGTCCTCGTGTCCTGTCCTGACACAGAGCAGTGGGACCTGCTGCCATCCAAGCTGGGCAAGGGACCTGGGTGGGCCAGCCTGGGCTCCCTGCTGGTGGCTCCTCTGCAGAGCTGTGGGCTCAGGTGCGTCCCCAAGGCCCTAGCCCCTTTCGTGGCAAGAGGGAGAGCCTGGCCCCTCTCTCCATCAATCTGCAACCTGGCACAACCCAACCAGGACCCCCTGCAAAGCCACAGGATCACCCCCCCAGCCTCCCCTGGGTGCCAGCCAAGATGCCCCCCTCAGGATGTTGGGGGAAGATCTGTGAGGGTGGGGGGTCTATTTCCAGTCCCTGGCACTGTTGTGCCTCTGGGCAGAGCATGGGGGTCTCTGCTCCCTGTCTCCCCCTGGAGCCCTTGTTACAAGCCCTGACCTCCCCCCTGGGCCTGTTCCTCTTCCCTTGTCCCACTGGTCAGCTGAAGCCTGGGCTCAGGCCTGTACTGGGGGGGCTCCCAACACCCCAAGGCTTTCACATAGTTGCTGGAGCCAGCAGCCCCCAGACTCCCCCATGAGGGCCAGGCGAGAGGGTGAGAACAGCCGGCCTCAGGGAAGAACACTAGATCCAGCGACCCCGGCAGCCAGAGTGAGCAGACAGGGGCCAGGAAACAGCTGCAGGGCACAGGATCCAGGCTGGGTCAGGTCCTGAGAGGGGTTGTGGGCAGAAGCCAGGAGTCCTGGCTCCCAGCCTCACCTGCTCTAACCACAAGCCCCCACTCCCCTCCCAGAGCTGGGATAGAACCCAGGAGTTGAGGCTCGAACCCCCTGGACCTCTCTTTCAGAGCTGAGAGCCAAATCCTCCTCCTCGATTTATTTTTGAAAAAGGAGACAAAAATACTTCTGAACTTTTTCTGAGTTTTATGTGTGTTTTTCTGAGAACGAAATATTAATTTAAACAACGCACCGGAGACAACTAAAATCAGACTCGATAGAGGAAAGCGGGGATGGGGGGGACTCAGAGCAGTCCAAGGGGACACCAAAAAAAATCAAAGTGGCTCCATCCCAGGGGGAAATGGTGGAGGGAAAGGGGCTGGCTTAGGAGATGGGGACCCAGGCGTCCGGGAAGAGGATCAGCGGATGGTTTTAACAGGGCTCTTGAAGTTGCTGGCAGCCTGCAATTGCAGCTGATAAGCCATGGGGTGGATCTTAAAGCCGTAGAGCCTACCAAAAGGAGAGAAAGAAGTTAATATTTGGGAGGAAGCGGTGGGGGTTACCCAAGTCCCGGCCATGCCCACAAGCCCCCCACCACAGCCCCCACCAATGCTAGGAATTTCTGCCAAGCTGGTGTTCGTGGTGACATCAGTAGGTTCCAGAGTGAACACATCTGTAGGAGGAGGAAGAGCCGGAACTGGAGTAGTCGTGCCCACTGGCATGGACTCTGGCTGCAGCCCCAGTTAGTGCATGGGAGAAGGAAGAAACGGAACCAGATTTCCATATGCCCCCTGGAATGGAGCCCAGCTGCAATCAGCAGCAAGGGGAAGTACAGGGGCCGGAGGATCCCCCTGGAACGGAGTCTGGCTGCAGCCACAATGGGGGAGGGAGGAGAAAACCTGGAGCCAGATCCGTGTTCCCAGCTGGAATGGACTCTGGACACTGCCCCATGTGGGGCAGGAGGGAGGGGCCAGGTCCCCAGGGCGATGGATGGAAGACCTGGATGTCTGGATCCACTGGAATGGGCTGCCAGATACAGCTCTCCAGAGGAGACGGAAGAGCTGGAGGAAGATCCAGAATCCACTGGAACGGACTCTGGCTGCAGCCTGCGGGGGGGGCAGGGGGGGGCGGGAAGAACTGGAGTCTGCCCCCCCCCAGCACAGACTTGGGCTCCAGCCCATCAGGAAAGGGCGAAAACCTGGAGCTGGATCCCCCGACCCGCTGGGACCGGACTCTGCCCCCGCCAATGGCCGCGGGTGGCAGCTCACCTGGGGACGAACTGATTGGCTGGCCGCTTGGGCCTGTACTCGGGGTGCACCATGAAGAGCATGTGGGGGAAGCCGGTCCCAAAGTAGGCGCCGTCCGTGTGGTGGTGGCGGGAGGACTTGGGGGTGTAGACGTCCATGCACTTGGGACAGTAGAGCTTCACCATGGCCTCGCCGGGGATGTCAGACAGGCCTGGGGGGCGGGGGAGGGGTCAGGGAGAACCCCGGAGTCCTGGCTCCCAGCGTCCCTCCCCCACTAGCCCCCACTCGCCTCCCAGAGCCAGGGAGAGAACCCAGGAGTCCTGGCTCCCAGCCCCTCCTGCTCTAACCACTAGTCCCCACTCCTCTCCCAGAGCTGGGGAGAGAACCCAGGAGTCCTGGCTCCCAGCGTCCCTCCCCCACCAGCCCCCACTCCCCTCCCAGAGCCAGGGAGAGAACCCAGGAGTCCTGCCTCCCAGCATCCCTCCCCCCCCCCCCGGCTCTAACCACTGGTCCCCACTCCCCTCCCAGAGCCAGGGAGAGAACCCAGGAGTCCTGGCTCCCGGCCCCCCCGGTCTAACCACCAGTCTCCACTCCCCTCCCAGAGCCAGGGAGAGAACCCAGGAGTCCTGGCTCCCAGCGTCCCTCCCACCCACCCCGCCCCCCCAGCTCTAACCACTGAGCCCCACTCCCCTCCCAGAGCCAGGGAGAGAACCCAGGAGTCCTGGCTCCCAGCCCGCCCCCCACCCCTCCGCTCTAACCACTAGACCCCACTGCCCCCCTGCGCTTACCAATGGGCAGCATGGGCTGGTTTTCACAATAGACACGAGGGCAGTAGCCGAAGTCCCCCTGCTGGTACTTCTCAAGCTGGGAAGGAGAGAGAGAGAAAGGCTGAGACACCGAGCTGGGAATGAGACTTCCCTCCTCTAGGGGGCGCCAGTTCCCCGCCGGCCCCAGGACAGGGACTGGCTGGCTCAGGGGGGTGGAGAATGGGGCACAGAGCCTGTCTCCTCTATGGGGCGTTGGCTTACATCTGGCCCCATGCTGGGGACTGGTTGGCTCCGGGGGTGGGGAATGGGGCATGGGGCCAGTCCCCTCTAGTGGGCGCCGACTCCCATCCGACCCCAGGGCAGGGACTGGCTGGCTCGGGGGGCAGGGGGCCGGCACTCACCATCTGAGCGATGCCGCGGTTGGTGAGGATGTACCGGGCGTGGATCAGCCCGTACAGCATTTCCGCCGCCTGTTCGATCAGGTCGCTCTGGTTGGGGTTGTCCTCCAGCTCCTCATCTGCAAGGAAAGGGGCTGCATGAGAGAGACAGGAGGCGGGGGACCCCACAGAGCCAGGGGGCAGGGAACGCCGGGTGCTCGGGGTCACCCCCGCCGGAAGGGACCGCCAGGGCCACGGCGACTGTACAGTCTGAGCTCCTACCACAGACCATAACGACTGCCCGGAATTAATTCTACGGCCGATTGGAGAGAAAAACCAGCCCTTCTGGATTTAAACATCGCCAGCGACCGTACATCCACCCCGACCCTTCGCAAATCTCCCTCCTCAGTGCTAACAAGGCGCGTGCTACTTCCCCTCTGAATTCATCTAGCATCCGTCCACCTCCGCCCATGGGGTCCCCGTCTGCTAGATCGGAGAGCCCACTGCCAAATCTCTCCTCCGCAGGGGCACATCCAACCAGGATCAAATCACCCCTTCGCCTTCCCTCTGTGAAGCAGAGCTCGGCAGCTGGGCTGGGATCCCGCGGGACCCGCTGCCATAATAGCAGGAGTGGGGCAAATGGACTTCGTTGCGGGCAGGATTGGATGGGCAAAAATACCAGACCGTGGGAATTTGCGGGAAAACAAAAACGCACGTTTAGCTACTTAGCTTGAGCCTCTTTTTAAGACTTATTTCGACCCAAAACCCGAGCGCTGGGGGCAGGTTTCCTGGTAAATGTTTTTCAAGAAGCCACAATAATCCCGACATATAAATAACTTGAACACTATGTTTCCACGGTCTAAAACCGGTGCGAAAGTGGTTTAAAAAACTCCCAGCTTTTTTTAAAACTTATTATTCACAAGCATTAAAAAAAACTGCCCTTATGGCAAAATAGCTGCACAATTTGGTTTGACGTGCCGTGCGAGCTACACACCACAAGAGTTTGTCATACATCAAATTTCAGCAGCGTAAAGCAAGTGTTGTGTGTTTTTAAATAAAGGTTTTAACATTTAAATTTAAGGATAGAAAGATTTGAAGTCTGTTATAACAGGAGTTTTTTGGGTTTTTTTAACATGGCTTAAGCACGATTCGTTTTATTCTTTTAGAGGTCAAAATTGTGTCTGAATTCCGTGTGTGTGTGTGTGTGTGTATATATATATATATATATATATATATATATATATAAAAAAGACCATGGGGTCTTTTGGTTTTGGTAGCGTGGGGGAAATCTGTCTCACTCGCAGGATTTGCGGGATCTAAGGTTTTTGCAGGTGGAAGCGGGATAAAAACGCAAGAACAATGCGGAAGCAGGTGGGAGTCGGATTAAAAGAGTACTCCCGCACAGGGCTCTAAAGCTCAACCGAGCGAGCGCTGGGAAGCTCCGTTTTCCAATCCTTTATTCACTCCCGTGGCTCTTCTCCGGCCCCTCGCCAATCGACCACCCTCCTTCCGGAATTGCAGCCACCAGAACCGGACGCAGGATCTGAGCGGCGGTCGCACCAGAGGGAAAAGGACCTCGCGATTCCCCCGTTTATATCCGGCATAAATTTGTACCAGGGAGCGCAATGAACCATTGGCACAAATTCGAGGGTCATGGGGGATTCTCCATCACCAGCCATTCGGCAGTCAAGACGGGATGTTTTTCTAACAGATCCGCGCTAGGAATCATTGGGCTCCGGCCTGCGTGATCCGGGAGGGCAGGTGAGCAGAGCACCGTGGTCCCTTTGAACCCAGGAGTTGCTGAATCAACGACTCCCCTGGCCTTGAAATCTCTTAATCTCCGTCCCAGCCTCGCATCCACCCGCGTTGCGCAGGGAGTTCCCGTTCAGCTGATTCTCCCCCGGGATCCCCGTTGGCCGGCGGTCTTTATTCCTGGTCGTACGGGCTTATATTTGGCCATATTAAAGTGGAAGGAGGAGGCGGGAGAGGGTTGGCCCCCAGTCCCAGCGATTGGGGCAACGGACACCCCCGAGCTCAGCCCGTCGCATGGCTGAGACCCCCACGCCGCTTTCGCACAACTGGATGGGTGGGAGTGCGGCCACTGCCCCCCCCCCCAGTGCGATGCGCACAAGCTGGGGCTCCTTGCGCACGAGCGAAGGGGCAGCTACACACACGTCAGACCCTCGTGTTGTGCAAAGGGCAGGCACATACAATTCAGGCCCTCACAGTTGTCCAAGAGGGGACAAGGAGCTCAGAGCCAGGGGTGCCGCATGCATCTGTTGTCCACAAACAACCATGCGATGGACCCGCACACACCCCTCCTCCACACTTGGGAAAGAGACACTCGCTGTGCAACACACGCACCCATCTCCACGCGTTTGCAAGACACACAACTCTGCGATCAACACACAACCCTGTTCTCCACGCTTGTGCGACACACACGCATGCTGGGCAACACACAAAATCATGCAATGGGGACACACACACCTGTCCTCCACGCTGGTGCAAGACACACACGACCATGTAATGAACACACACCTGTCCTCCATGCTTGTACAAGACACACACACACACACCCTGCCACACACACAACCGTGCCACACACAGCCTGGCCTGTCAGTCGTGCGAAGGGCAGGTGCCAAGCGTGCCAGGCTCGGGGCTGGCTCATTCGGTGGGGCGGGGGCAGTGGCAGGGCCTGCCCACAAGGAAGGAGACAAAGGCCACACGCAAAGCGCGCGGGGAGCTGATCGGGGCCGGGGGCTCAGACGGGGACCCCTCTCCATGCCAGCCCTGGGACCCCCCCCCGGCACCTGGCTCCAAGTCGAGGATCATGTCGAGCGCCTGGCGATAATGGGGGACCTGCTCATTCAGCCCCGTCAGGTTAAACTTGTCCTGGATGTAATCCTCGTCCACCTGGGGTAGAGAGACAGGCTGAGAACCCAGGAGTCCGGGTGCACTGCTCCCCCAGGCCACTAGACTCCCCTCCCACAGCCAGGAAAGTCCTGGCTCCCAGCTCCCTCCCCTCCCAGACCCGGGGACAGAACCCAGGAGTCCCAGCTCCCAGCCCACTCCCCTCCCAGACCTGGGGACAGAACCCAGGAGTCCTGGCGCCCAGCCCCCACCCCTCCCAGAGCCGGGGACAGAACCCAGGAGTCCTGGCTCCCAGCCCACTCCCCTCCCAGACCCAGGGACAGAACCCAGGAGTCCTGGCGCCCAGCCCCCACCCCTCCCAGAGCTGGGGACAGAACCCAGGAGTCCTGGCTCCCAGCCCACTCCCCTCCCAGACGTAGGGACAGAACCCAGGAGTCCTGGCTTCCAGCCCACTCCCCTCCCAGACCCGGGGACAGAACCCAGGAGTCCTGGCGCCCAGCCCCCACCCCACCCCTCCCTTCCCAGAGCCGGGGACAGAACCCAGGAGTCCTGGCTCCCAGCCCCGCCGCTCACCTCACAGAAGAATTCATTTCCACGCAGGCCACAGAACCAGGAAATCCAGGACACTTCCTCGGAGCTGCTCATCTTCCCGTCCTCTGCAGAGAGAGGTGGCATCAGCCCAGCCCGCGCCAAAGCCCTGCTCACTTGTGTGATGAGCGTGGGGGGGACTCAGCCTGCAGCCCCACAAGCCAACTCTCACGCAAGCTCCCAGCACAGACAGTACAAGGTCTCCCAGCCAGGGCTGAGATGCGCCCCCCTCTGGGCAGGGGGCTAGTTATACAGGTACCCCACACCCAGCGCTGAGCTGCAGCTAGCTCTGGGGTGGGGCGCAGGAGGGGTCAGTTATACGGGGATCCCTTCCCTGGCGCCGAGACACAGCTGGTTCTGGGGTGGGCCCGTTATACAGGGACCCCTCGCCTGTTGTAGAGATGCGGCTGGCTCTGGGGAAGGGAAGGGGGTCAGTTATACAGGGACCCCTTGCCCGGCACTGAGATGAGCTGGCTCTGGGGTGGGGCACAGGGGTCAGGTATACACCCCTCGCTGACCCCCCGAATCAACATAGGAAATTACCACTGGCTCAGGAACGACGGGGCACCCCTGCCTCTTTCACCCTCAGGCTGGGGACTCCCCATTCCCAGCCACACGGGGGGGGGGGGGTGCTCCCTGAACCATCCACCCCTGGACAAGGGGGTCCCCCCGGGCTGTGCAGTAGAGGGAACTCCTGCCCCCTCCACGACCCTCCCCACCTTCCGCATTGCGATGGGGGGGGGCGGGATCACCCGCCTGTGGTTCCCCCACAGAGAACTGGGGGGTAAATCACCCTGCCCCTCCAGAGCGGGGGAGGTGAATGGCCCTTCCCCCCATTAGCCGCCCCCCCCCCAGGTGCACAGGCGGAGGTGAGGGGTAAATCCTGCCCCGCATTGCACTGGGGTGCAAATCCCCCTGCCCCCTTCGCACTGGAGGGTCAACTCCCGCCTCCCCCACCTTTGCACTGTGGGTCGGTGCCCCCTGCCCCCTTTTACACGGGAGGATCAACTCCGTCCTCTTCCCCCTCCCCAGGCACTAGGGGACAGCTCCCCCCCTCCCCGCCCCCTTTGCACTCCGGCAGCTCCCCCGTTCCCTGCCCCCTTTGCATGGGGGGATCAACTCCCTCCTCTCTCTCTCCCCCCCCGGCACTAGGGGGCAGCTCCCCCCTCCCCGCCCCCTTTGCACTAGGGGGGCAGCTCCCCCGCCCCCTGCCCCCTTTGCACGGGTGGATCAGCTCCCTCCTCCCCCGCCCCCTGCCCCCTTTGCACGGGGGAGAATCAGCTCCCTCCTCTCCTCTCCCAGACAGTAGGGGGCAGCTCCCTTTGCACTAGGGCAGCTCCCCCGCCCCCTGCCCCCTTTGCACTAGGGGGGCAGCTCCCCCGCCCCCTGCCCCCTTTGCACGGGTGGATCAGCTCCCTCCTCTCCCGCCCCCTGCCCTCTTTGCACTAGGGCAGCTCTCCCGCCCCCTGCCCCCTTTGCACTGGGGCAGCTCCCCCGCCCCCTGCCCCCTTTGCACTGGGGCAGCTCCCCCGCCCGCTGCCCCCTTTGCACGGGGGGATCAGCTCCCTCCTCTCTCCCCCCCCCCCCAGGCACTAGGGGGCAGCTCCCCCGGCCCCCGCCCGCTTTGCACGGGGGGGGGCGCGTCCCACTCACCGCCGGGGTCTCAGCTCCCGTTCAGCTGCAAGCGGTGCCCAACGCGCACAGGCCCCAGCCGCCCCGCTTGTCCCCCCCAGCGCGCAGACGCGGAGGCGCGCGGGGCATCACGGGGGATGTAGTTTTACAGCCGGAGGCGCCCCATAGGAGCAGACGGGAGCGAGGCCGCTCAGGAACTGCCGCTCCCACAATGCAAATCGGGGAGACGCATGGGGGCGAGGGGCGGGGAATGATGGGAGGCCGCGGGGCATGGCGGGAGATGTAGTTCTCCAGCGACCCGAGGTTCCTTGGGATGACTGGGCAGCGGGGCCCCTCGGAACTACATCCCCAGGCGTGGGGGCGAAGAGGGAGCCCCAGAGCGGAGCGGTGCCGCAAGGCAGCATGGGACTGGTAGTCCATGGGCTCCATTGGCTTCATAGGGTTCCATGGGCAGCGGGGTCCCCGAGAACTATACAGTTCACCAAGGCAGGAAGGGGGCCTGAGCGACGGGGGGGTGTGCCGCATGGCATCATGGGACTTGTAGTGCCTGCGTTCCCTGAGCTCCATTGGGATGACTGGGGCGTTGGACTCCATCAAACTACAACCGCGGTGATAGAAAGTGTCCGGAGGGGGGGGGCCACAGTCAGGAGATGTAACCGCAAGGCACCATGGGAATTGTAGTCCTGTAGCTGCCTGGGCCTGACTGGAGTGAACGGGGAGAGGGACACTGTGAAACTACAAAGCTCAGAGGAGGGGCAGGGAAGGGAGGGACCCTGGGGCAGGGGCGCGGAGCATCATGGGAGGGGCCCCACGGAGGCTCATAGGAAGAGGAGACCAGAGAACGACAAGACAGACGCATGTTGGGGGGCAGGGGGCCCGGACTCCTGGGTTCTGTCCTGGCCCTGGGAGGGGGGTGGGGTCTGGCGGGTCAGAGCAGGGTGGGACTGGGAGCCATCAGAAATAGGCGTGGCCTAGTCCAAGAGGGGGCGTGGCCTCTCTTAAAGGACTGCACATAACTGGGCGTGGCCTAATTCAAGAGGGGCGTGGCCTCTCTTAAAGGACTGCACATAAGTGGTCGTGGCCTAATCCAAGATGGGCGTGCCCTCTCTTACAGGAATGCACATAAGTGGGCGTGGTCTAAGCCCAATGAGGGTGTGGCCTCTACTGTGATGGGCGGGGCCTGCTCAATGAATGGGCGCGGCCTAGCCCACTCAGTGGGTGTGGCCTCCCTGAAGGGGCGTGGCCTCCTGAGCCCCTCCGCCTGCTTTTACCGTCTCTGAGGCTCGTGCTGCTCCGCCGGTTGCTGGCTCTGCTGTACTCCATGGCGCCCGTTTTGCTCATCCCTCGCCAGGCTGTGACTCAGCACCAAGCATCTCCTCTTAGTAAACTACCTAGTCCCCCACAGATTCATTATGAATATGTTAATTAGACCTTGATTCCTAGGTATATTTCGACTCTACCGCCAGGTTAGGGTGAGATAAAATAGTGTCAGTTCCTGAAGCGGGATTTGGGCAACATCGCATAGTTACTGGCAGCTAATATTTTTAGTTCATATTTTTTGTTAATTTTCTCACTGAAATGGAGTTAAAAAAAAGACGCTATTTGGCGGCGTTTGAGGAGGAACGGCACGCCGGGAAATATGCAAATTAGCTAAACGGCCGCAACGACAGGAGAAGGCGGCGGGGACAGGCAGCGGCCGTTAGGGGGCGTGAAAGGGGTAGTTGGGGGCGGGGTACGTACGCATGCGCTATGCTAACCCCTAGGTAGCCCACCGGGATGCGCATGCGCCTGATTTCAGTTTCGGTTCCCTCCACAGTCGGCGGCACGTGCGCCCATTCGTTTGGTTTCATTGCGTTCCAGTGCGCATGCGTCTACCCCTCCCTCTCACAGGGATTATTCCCGAGTGCGCATGTGTAAAAGCTGCTCTCTCCTTCGGTACACTATGCGCATGGGCAGTCGCCACTTCGGGGGCGCTTAATACGCTTGCGCGGTGATCGCTATTCGTTGCCCAGAGTAACTAGCCGGCAGGAGAACGTCCGAGCCTCCTTCCCTATTGAGCATGCGCATCCAAATCCCGCGAGGCTCCCGGACCCCAATGCGCATGTCTGGAGCAGAACCCTGCGGTTGCGTACTCCTCTCCGACCGGCGTCCGCCCTCACGCGCCACTGCCGCGGCGGGGTCTAACGCGCCTGCGCCTCCAGCTCCCCAGCGCCTTCTAATGCGCATGCGTCGCCTCTTCGTCTGGGGGCGGTGGCGCGCTGCTCCGGCCTCCGGCGTCTCTATGGTGAGTCGGGCCCCGGAGGCTTCTGGGTGAAGTCCAAGGGGAGCGGGAGTTTGGTCAAGGCCGGGGCCGGGTTCCAGCCCCGCCCCCACTGCCGCAGGGACCTAGCCCCGCCCCTCTGGGTCCCAGCCGTTCCCCCCACCCCCCGATACCTAGCCCCGCCCCCGATACCTAGCCCCGCCCCCTCCCTTCCCCTGCCCTCCATGTCCCCGGCCCCACCCCCAGACACTTAGCCCCGCCCCCATGTCCCCAGCCCTGCCCCCCCGAGACTTAGCCCCGCCCCCTCCCTTCCCCTGCCCCATGTCCCCAGCCCCGCCCCCCAGAGATTTAGCCTTGCCCCCTCCCTTCCCCTGATCCCAGAGACCTAGCCCCGCCCCCATGTCCCCAGCCCCGCCCCCCAGAGACTTAGCCCCGCCCCCTCCCTTCCCCTGACCCCATGTCCCCAGCCCCACCCTCAGAGACCTAGCCCTGCCCCCTCCCTTCCCCTGCCCCCCAGGGTCCTGGCCCCACCACCCAGGGACCTAGCCCTGTCCCCATCCCATGGAACTTGCCCTGCCCCCCAGGGCCCCTGCCCCACCCCTGTAGGGACGTAGCCCTGGCCCCCAGAGACACCTGCCTTCCCCCACCTTTCCCCCAGGGACCTGGCCCCATCTCCCACCCTCCTCAAGCCCTGCACCCCCAAGAGCCAGACCTGCCCCACCCCCATGGCCCTGTCCTCTGTTCCCCGAGGGACACTAGTGCCCCCTATGAGGATCACCACTCAGTGTCCTTCATTTGCTGACTTTGTTCCTGCCCCCAAACAGGCTGATCCCACCCAGTGACCCACCTCCATCCCCTGTCTCCACCGCCAGCCATGAACCACGGCCCCCAGCTCATCACCTTCACCCGCGCCCGGGAGGAATCGGACTGCTGGAAGGATGGGCAGCTCCGGAAACGGGTCGGTTCCCCTGCCAACCGCCGGGAAAAGGAGGGGGACGTAGAGGGCGAGGAAGCCCGGAGCTTTTATGAGAGTCTCCTGGCCTCGGGCGACAGCTCAAGCCTCCCACAGAAGCGCAAGGCCCCACTGAGGCGCCTGGGGGTGCCTGAGCCATCTGTCGCCCGGCCAGGTCAGACGGACCCTCGTAGGGGGAACCTCCTGCTGAGATCGGCCCAGGAGGGCGACATGGGGACCCTGCAGCGGCTGCTGGAGAAGGAGGGGTGCGATGTGAACTACCGGGATGGTTACTACTGGACGGCAGTGATGTGTGCTGCTTACGCAGGCCAGGGGGAGGCCGTGAGGTACCTGCTGAGCCGGGGAGCCGCATGGGTGGGAGTGTGCGAGTCGCAGGGGCGGGACGCGGTGGACCTAGCCGAGGAAGCCGGGCACCAGGACGTGGTGAGGATCCTACAGGAGCGTGAAACTGCTCAGCCAGAGGAGAGGATGGCCAGGTGAGTTTTCTGTTCCCCTGCCCTGGACCCAGCCAGTCCCCCCCTACCCTGGGGCTGGATCGGAGCCAGCACCCTCTAGAGAGGAAAGGCCCCATGTCTCATTCCCCTCATGCCTGAACCAGCCAGTTCCCCCAACTTGGGGCTGGATGGGAACCAGCGGTCCCTAAAGGGGAAAAGCCCCGTGTCCCATTCCCCACCTTCCTAAGCCAACCAATATGCTCATCCTGGAAGCCCCTGACCCCATTGTCTCTCCATCAGGAGGACTCCAGTGGAGAGGAAATACTGCGCCGTGTGTCAGACACATTACAGCGAGGACAGCATGGAGCTCCATGAACGCTCCACTGCCCACCTCTTCAACCGGCGTGACCCACTCCCTCCAACCCGCTACCACATCCCCGAGAGCAACGTCGGCTTCCAGCTCATGGTCAAAGGGGGCTGGGACTGCGAGGCCGGGCTGGGGCCTGAGGGCACCGGCCGTAAGTTCCCCGTCCAGACCATCCTCAAGAGGGACCAGAAGGGCTTGGGCTTCCATAGCGACCTCCGGCCCAAGGTCACCCACTTCAACGCCAATGACCCCAGTGCCGTGGCGCGGCCCAAGGAGCAGCAGCCTAGGACGGAACGGGCAGCTACAGTGGGGAAGAGAGAGGCCCGTCGCAGAGAGGCCAAAGCAAAGGCCTGGGAGCGTGACCTCCGCACCTACATGAACCTTGACCTTTGAACTCTTGGGATCAAGAGTCCCTATAGTCGTTTAGCTACTGGGATTGCTTGGATGGTGCACCTACGTGAACTTTGACCTTTAACCATTCATGATCAGTAGCCCCTATAACCATTCAGCTATTTGGATTGCAGGGATGGTGTGTCTACATCAACTCTGACCTTTAACCCCCCAGTGACTAATCAATAACTAACTCTAAAACGGTGTCACCAGTTGGATTAACTAGATGGGGTACCTTCCAGGAACTTCGACTCGTGGTACTTCTGACACCTGCACCATTAACCAACACACAGCCCCTGAAAATGTTTAGCCAGTCAGATCCCTCATGTCTACACGAGCGTTGACCTTTAACTTGTGATGTCATCTCTGTGGTGCACCATTAACCAATAAATGCACGGTCCTTGAAAGTTGTCAGCCAATTGACTTCCTTGACTGGTTGGACGCGAACCCCTAACGCAACATTGATTATTAACCGGGGGCATCTCAGTGGCATCTCTGTACCTTTAACCAGTGAGCCTACAGCCCTTTAAAGCATTTGGCCTGTTGGATTCCTGGATTGGCAGGATGATATGACATCACTTTTCTTAAAGGGCCAGTTTAGAACGCCAGATCTCCTGACCAGAGCAACATGCAGAAGCTCTCCTTCCTGTAACCCAAGAGGAGACAATCCAATGATGGGAATGTGGCCTGTGTTCTGTTCTCCCTTCCGCTTAGAAAGCCGTGAGATATTTGGGTGGGAAAAGACACCAGCAGGACTTTTGGATCTCTGGGGATTTTGCTGCATTGACTGATCTGGGGGGAAACTAATCTCCTCACTTGTTAGGATTCGGTTTGATCTGAAATCTTTGAGAGAGAATAAATATGGTCCCTCACTGGTTGTTTTATGGCTCTAATAATTACCCCTGTCAAAGCAATCTGGATTTCCTCATTTATCTAAGATCAGACACCAGCCCTGACTCCATTACGTTCCAAATTTACCCCGTGTGTCACTCTAGATTCAATGAGGGCAGAACCTGGCCCTGGCTGAATTGACATCAGTGGGGACACTCTGGATTTAGCTCAGGGTCACTGAGATAAGCATCTAGCCCTTTCTTTTTTATTTTTTGTGTAAAGTCCGCAAAACGGGCCTTTTATGTCCTTGCATCCAGATGCTTTTTCTTGCTGCTGCTTCTTTCTCTGCTTCGTTCACAAGCCCTGACCTCACGCTCTCGGTCTGTTTGATTTTGTGTTTGATAAAGACACAGAAACTCATTCACTCACAGCCCACTGCGTGGCTATATATAACACCCAGCGGAAGCCATCAAGTTGGTCGTGACCGAGAAATGTCTTTTCGCTGGCCAGTTTTATTCTTTCAAGAAAGAGGCAGCACCAAAAAAAAAAAAAATGGAATCTCAGCTTTAGAGTTGATGGAGAGAAAAGGATTATTTTTTTTTCAGAGAAAATTTCAACAAATAAATTTTGTACTCATTAATTATTTTCTGCAGAGAATTTCAACTTTGTGGCAAAAACCTCAAAACCCGAACTGTTTTGATTCAAAGCAGGGCTGTGTAGGAGCTGTCATTCCAGGCCTCGTTCTCTTTGGGCCAGAGTGTATATTCTATGATGCATCCCTGCTAGGGACTCCTACAACACCCTCCCCGCACCGAGAGAGAACATGGTGCATCATGGGAGATGTAGTTCTTCCAAGGAGCCTGCCTTGTAGGGAATGGGGCACCTGAACTCCCGTGGGGCACCACTTGGAAGTTTGGATGCCTCCTTTCCTGTGGGCCAGGCTCCCGGGCTGAACTCTGCCTCCCCTCCTGGTAAGAGGACTGACACCAGTTCACACCAGCTGGGGATCTATCCCCATCAACACCCATGGAGCAACAGATGATTGACCCCAGCTGGGGATCTGGCCCGCAGCCTCACACATCTATGCCTACGGTCATCTGTAAGTAACTGTCCAGAAGCAAAAGGCTCAGCGCGTTGACTAAGCGAGCACTAACCCTGGGAGATGCCTCCAAGGTTGTCTGATGAAGGGATCTCCTGCCGTTCCCTGCCTCTCCCTTTGCTGCACAGTCAGATCTGACTCTTCAGAGCTGCTGGGTCCGGATGGAGGCGTATTCTGTGTGAGCCGGAGCCTTGAAAGTGATCTCGGTGTAGTGCAGATCCTCGCTCGTGTTACCACCAGCTCTGCTGTCCCCCTGTTGAAGACACAAATCAAGTCACCAGGGTTTCATCTCCCACTGCCCTCTTTCCAGCCCCTTTAGTGCATTTAAGGGGGAAGTGGGTAAAATGGGGACCCTGGCTTTGTGGTGGGGGATTCGTGTGTGCTATTATCCCCAGCACACATAGCCCCAGGCCGGTGTGACTCAGCACCCAGAGGGACCCCCCCAATTGGCTACAGGTTGGGATTGAGAGGCACCGGCAGAGCTGTGTGCGGAGAAGGGAGCCCAGGGCTGGAATAGCAGAGGGGCTGCGAGTTCAGATTTTATCTATCCACCTGTCTTTCTGCACCCTGATCTGTACATACGTACATGTCTGCCTATCCCCATGTGCACGTCTGTCTGTCTAGATCAGTGGTTCTCAACCTCTCCAGACTACCATACCCCTTTCAGGAGTCTGATTTGTCTCGCATTCCCCAAGTTTCACCTCACTTAAAAACTACTGGCTTACAAAATCAGACATCAAAATACAAAAGTGTCACAGCTACACTATTACTGAAAAATTTCTGCCTTTCTCATTTTTACCATATCATTAGAAAAGAAATCAATTGGAATATAAATATTATAGTTACATTTCAGCGTAGAGTGTATAGAGCAGTATAAACAAGTCACTGTTTGTATGATATTTTAGTTTCTACTGACTTTGCTGGTGCTTTTTATGTAGCCTGTTGTAAACCTATGCAAATATCGAGATGAATTGATGCACCCACTGAAGCCCTCGGTGTTGAAAACCACTGGTCTAGATGATAGATAATCTGGCACTCTTTTGCAGCTTCTGTGATTGTAATATTAAAGGCTAAAGAACCCCTAACCCACTCCTGTGTTCCGTTGGTCAGGTTTCTACCAGAGTCACAGGGACCACGCGTCAGCATTGTCTTGAAACCGACACTGCCACCCAGTTAAACTCAGGCTCCAATTTTCAAGGTCTCACCTTTGCCGACTGCTGGCGTTGGGTGTCTGGGGAGGAAAGAAGGAGGCATGGGTTATTGTTCGAGGAGATGAATGGAGGTGTACGAACTGAACAGAGGACTGGAGAATGTAGATCGGAGGCTCCCATTCCCCCTTGCACCAGTGGGACGGAAGAGAAGTACATTTTGAATGCAGAAAGAACGGGCAGATGGAGTGAGCATGGGAGGAGGAGTAAATACCTTTGCGTCCGCGCAGCAGGAGGGTGGTAACTAAGAGGATGATGCTGACGCCTGCCAGAGCAATCGTGGCTCTGTAGATGGTGAGTTCTGTGCTGGTATCCCACTTCGATTCCTTTCTGTCGTCTAAATAAAAGGAAGGATGTTAATGTTCCCAGTTCTCTCCTAGGAAGAGCCCTAGGAAGCCATTTCTGGTGTTTTTTGTTGCACTGGATTCTGATCTCACTGGTACCGTACCGGTGTGAATGCAGAGTGACTCTACTGATGCAAATGGAGTCAGGGCTGGATTCTGATTTCAGAGCTCCCAAAGTGAATCTGGAGTAAATCCATTGCAGTGAATGGAGTCAAGTCTGGATTCTGGTCTCCATGACCCCAGTATGAATCCAGAGTGACCCCATGGATGTCAGCGGAGTCAGGGCTGGATTCTGATCTCCGTGAGCCTGATGTAAATCTGGACCGACCCCACTGATGCCAAGGGAATTGGGGCCATATACTGATCTCAGTGATTCTGGGGTGACCCCAGAGTGAGCCCACTGACACCAATGGAGTCAGTCCGGACTCTGATCTCAGTGAATCTGGAGTGACCCCAGTGATGTCTGTGGAGTTGCTCCCAAATGGAGGCCACAGAGGAGGGTCCGGTTCAGTTGGTGTAGCGTGTTAGCGGCCAGCTGCCCTCCTGGGGTCTGGGCTAATGGCCAGCAACCTCCATTCATACATGGGACCAACGGGAGCGAATCTCAAGAGACTGGTGCACCAGAGAGCGTGGTGGGGCCGTGTGGGTCACGGGGCCATTCTGGTCTCTCTCTGGGTCAGCGGCTGTGTGTCTATGGGGCTGTGGGTGTCTGATTTCTGGGGCTGTGTGCGCCTCTCTGTGTCTCTGGATCTGGGGTCGTGTGTGTCCCTCACTCACCCCTGCATTAAGCAACCAATTTCCTCTTCAACAAACACTGCAAGAAAACTCCCCCGGTCTCCACCAGCGCTTATTAAAAGGCCCTTCGCAGCTGCCAGTATGAGTCTGATCTTCCGGCAGTGAGTCGGCAGGGCCGGGTCATACCTCACCTGCAGCAGGCCAAAGAGCTCAGAGCCAACCTGGGCCAATAGCGAGAGAACAGAGAGAGAGAGAGACGTCTCTGAGCGCACGGGAGAAGTGGGGGTCCGGGTTTCTAACCACCTCTCTCACCCCGAGGCACTGACAGGATGTGAGACACACCAGAGCTGCAGCTAGCAACAACTCGGCAGACAAACTGCTTCAAATCGCAGGGAGATCGTTCCATATAAACCTGACACTCCCCCCCCCACCCCCCACCCCCAGCATGATCGTCGCTCAGATATTCCTGATCTCCACTCCAGCTTGGAGCCAGCCCCATGTCCCATTCCCCGCTCCCTGAGCCAGCCAGTCCCCTGCCTTGGGGCCAGAGTGGAGCCAGCACCCCCTAGAGGGGACAGGCCCCGTGCCCCATTCCCTGCCTCCCTGACTCTCACCAGTCGCACTCTGGTTTCTCCGCATCACTCTCAGCTCAGTGCCTCCTCCCATCCCTGTCTCCCCACGGTCGAGTTCGATGCAGCACTGATAGACGCCAGAGTCCCGCTCCTGCAGCTCAGCCAGGGTCAGCGTCGCCTTCCCCTGTCTGTGCTCGTCCAGACTGGACACACAGAGCCGCCCCCGGTAGAAGGGGTGGTTAGAATCCAGCACCACGTCTTCTCCAGATCCCCTGAGCCAAAGCACATTGGTTCTCTTGCCGTCTCTGTTCTTAAAGGTGCAGCTCAGGGTCATGTTCTCCCCGGCTGTCATGTGGAGGGACCTGGGCTCCTGGGAAACTCCCAGACCAGCTAGGGAAGAGAGAGAATCTGCATCATACACCAGACAGCACCGTGTGGCTGGATAGACCTGTCCTGGCCTTTAGAGAGAGCATCAGCCACTGTATTCCTGTGTGTAGAGCTAATCTTCCATCTCTCTCTAGTTTAGTAGCAGTTTCTGTCTCTCTGTTCCCTGATTCTCCTTCATCCCGCCACCCATCCTCTGACCCTAGATCCATCTATTCTCCTATCCTAGCTCCATCCATCTATAGACCCATCTCCAGTCCTAGATCCGTCCATCCAAACTTTCATTCCTAGATCCATGTCTGTCAATTCATTCATCCATTCTCGTCCCTCGCTCCCTAGATCCACATCCATCTATCTATCCCCAGGGAAGATCTGCAATCCCAGATGCTGGACAAATCCAGTAATTTGCTCACCTTATCAAGAGCCGTATCCCTGAGCTCTGTGGCAAACTCACCTGGTTTCTGGGCAGACGCTCCAACATTTGGGATCTGCACTCTCTTGCAACCGGCTGGAATTTCTGCGACAGCTTCGTTTGAATGAAAAAACAGGAGTGGGTGGGTGAGGATCTGTGGCCTGCAAGGTGTAGGAGTTCAGACCAGATGATCATGATGGTCCCTTCTGGCCTTAATGTCTATGAGAAGATTTTAGTGCATTTCTGATGGCCACCATCTTGGCCAACACCCTGCGGATTGAACTGGGGACCTCAAAATCTAAAAGCGCAAGTTGCTACAGCTTGAGCTAGAAGAGCTGGGGGAAGTAACCATTTGTATTCTGGGTAGATCAGCAGAGAATGTGATCTCTTAACTCTCACTCTCCAGTGAGTGACCCATTCAGTACGGAAATGAACGATCCAGTCTGCACAGCAGCCCCGGGTTGGCTAATCCGATGTTAAATCCAGTCTAGTCGACACTTGCTCCATGGGTTCTGTTTGCAGCATGCTAAAGATTTGTGTGGGGAGCGAGAGATTAAAGACATCTCAGGAAGGGAGGGATAGATCCTGTGGGGAGAAGGATGGAGGGACAAGTATTGTCAAGGGAAGGATTGATGGAGGGAAGGATGGGTGGATGGATACTGCACAGGGGTGGATAGAAAACAGAGGGGAGGGTGGATGGATTAGTTTAGATAGACGGGAGTGTATAGGGATGGCTAGATACGGCTGTGGGGATGGGGAGGGATGGACAGATGGAGCTGGAGGACTAGACAGACTGACCCCCAGGCTAGCTAGCCAAAAATTTGCTGACATACCTGCTGCCCAGGTGGGGATGAGGAGGACAATGCAGAGGACGGGGCTCAGAGCTAGCAGCTGCTCCATGGTCCCTGCTGTCTTGGGCAGCTCCGCGGGGCCCGCTCAGCTCCACCTCAGCATCCTCCGGAAGCGTCAGCCTACGAGGGCCGGTGGAAGCGTTTGTGGTCAGCACCTCTGAGATGGGCCGGATAAGGGGGGAGGAGAGTTAGGTGTGCGTCTGTGCTATTAAACGTGACAGGGGCCTGTGTACGTGTCTGTGACCATGTGCGACCCCTGCTGGCATGGATCAGCCCTGCTCCTCCGTGTGCCCTGGACCCCAGACCACCCACAGCTATGGGGGATTCCCCTCTACTCAGAGCTGGGGTGGCCTGTGAATCGGGAGCAGGGGGAGTGGGGTCCCCGTCTCCACACCTCCCTGTAGCTCCCCATCAGCCTTGGGATGTAGCAGAGGGACAGGTGGCCTGTCTGTAAGGTAGGCGGGTTTGGCACCGTGTGTTTTATTGGGGGGTGGTGGATGGAAGAGGGTGGAACGGGGCAGGATGGATGGATCGATCCGTCCTCAGCACCTTCAGTCTGTCTGTCAGCAATTCATCCTGTCCATCTGTCTGTGGAGAAGGCCCTGTCTGCATCCACCCATCTCTCCGTCCATCCATCCATCCACCACTCCATCCATCTGTCTGTGGAGAAGGCCCTGTCTGCATCCACCCATCTCTCTGTCCATCCATCCATCCATCCACCACTCCATCCATCTGTCTGTGGTAGGGCCCTGTCTGCATCTGTCCACCCATTGCTGTGTCCATCCATCCATCGCTCTGTCCATCTGTCTTTGGTAGGGCCCTGTCTCCATCCATGGCTCCATCCATCTGTCTGTGGTAGGGCCTTCTGTCCGTCCATCCATCTGTAATACACTCTCTATTTGTCTATAGCGCTGTCCTCCTCCCCTCTGTAATATGCTCTCTCTATTCATCCCGCACATCCCATTTTCCCTTTCCGCCCCCGTCACCTCCAGCTCCCCCCTGACAGTGGAAACCCCCCAGTGATCCTGTCACCGACACGTAGCTCCCAGCTGTCCCTGGGATAGCTGATCTCCTCCAGCGGTCCCTGGAGTCGGCAGCTCCCTCCGGGATCCACTGGGGGATCATTTCGGGGCAGTGAGAGGGGGCTGGGACCCACGGAGCGATAAGGAAACCATCACCACTGGGGGGGCCACAGCCCTACAGCCAGCGGCTGCGTCCGAGAGGCCGAGGGCCCGGGGGATGCAGAAATGAGCCCGTCCTGCTGTTGAACACAACGGCCCTGGTCAGTTTCGCTTTCACACCCACCTGCCCACAGGCCCAGTGACCTCCTGGCTGCCTGGTATCTGAGCAGGCGCCTCCCCCCTCGCCAGCCACAAGAGTTTCCATCACGCGCCCAGGCTGCTCGCTTGTCGTCCCTGGGTCCCGTCTGCTCGACAGTCCCGGTCTGCGACTCCTGGGGCGGCTCCCAGCCTGTGGAGAGCATGGGGCGGCTGCCGGCCCCTAGCATCATCTGCTTCTTCGTCTTCCTCGTCCCCTCGATAGCAGCTGGTGAGACAAGCTCAGAGTTATGGGGGGACTGGAGATAGAATCCAGGAGTCCTGGCTTCCAGGCCCCTTGCTCTAACCCACTAGACCCCCACTCCCCGCCCACAGCCCGGGAGAAAACCCAGGAGTCCTGGCTCCCAGCCCTCCCTGCTCTAACCCACTAGACCTGCACTCCCCTCCTAGAGGCCAGGGCAGAACCCAGGAGTCCTGGCTCCCAGCCCCCCTCCCCTGCTCTAACCCACCCCCACTCCCCTCCCGTAGGGGTATGGAGAGATGGTTTCAGAATACATAGACAGCTGAGGACAGATGGCTGGAAAGGGAGAGAGGGGAGGGGTGTTTAGGGGAATAGATGGATAGAGAGAGATGGAGTGGGTGTTTGGGGGTGGATGGATGAAAAGGGAGAGAGATGGAGGGGGGTGGATGGATGGAAAGGGAGAGATGGAGGGGGTGTTTGCGGGCGGATGGATAGATAGGGGAATACGTGCAGGGGTTGTCCCGGGATGGATAGGTTTATTCTAGAGGATTGTCTGGCCTACCATTGTTAAGCTTTAGACCAGCTTTGTCTTTAAAGCTTGACTCTCCTAAGTGCTCTAAAGTCCGCATGGTTACTTGCATTGCCTTGAAATGCGATGTGCTTCCCGGGGCTGCAGGCTGGGGTTCGTGGGTAGCGGGCTGTGGAGGGGACGGGTGGTTCAGCTTAGCGGTGGATGCATGGCTAGGCGGACAGAACTGAGCATGGATGGAGGGAAGGCCAAATAACTGAGGACAGAGGGATGGACAAAGCTGAGGGTGGATGGAGGGAGGGAGAGATGGATGGATGGATGGAGCTGAAGACAGACGGACGGATGGACGGAGCTGAGGGTGGATGGATGGATAGGTTGAGCTGTGGACGGACAGACGGGTGGATGGATGGACAGACAGGTGGACGGACGGAGATAAGGTCAGACAGACGGGTGGATGGATGAGAGAGCTGAGGATGAATGGACCGACGGACAGAGCTAAGGATGGGTGGGTGGATGGACAGATGGATCTGGGGGTGGCTGGATGGGGCAGGGGATAAACAAGTGGATGGATGGACAGATGGACAGAGCTGAGGACGGATGGATGAGGCTGTGGACAAATGGGTGAGTGGCCAGACAGATGGACAGAGCTGAGGATGAACGGATGGACAGAGCCGATGGTGGATGGATGGAAAGTGCTGAGGACAGATGGGTCTCGGGCTGGGTAGAGCAGTCGAGCGATAGATGATAGACAGACAGACTCTGCTGCGGGAAGGCCAGGGGGACGGACAGACGGACGCCGCCAGCGCCCCGTGACAGCAGCGCAGTCCGTGCCCTGTGTCCATCACGTGGCTCGTTCTCCCTGCAGGTCTCGGGGTTCAGCAGCTGCCCCCCACGGCGAGTGTCCTGGCCGGGGGCAGCATCACCCTGAGCTGCACCTTCCACAGCCACAACCAGACCAGGACACAAGTCACCTGGGCCAGGGGCTCCCAGGAGGCCATCGTGCTGGACCCCGACCACCCCTTCTACCAGGGGCGGCTGGCCGAGAGCCAGCAGGACCAGCAGGGCCGGGCGGAGGCCACGGTGACCCTGTCGGAGCTGATGGAGAGGGACTCAGATCTCTACCACTGCTACATCACCCACCCGCAGGGCGAGCAGGCGAAGGGCACGGGGACCACCCTGACTGTGATGGGCAGAGGTGACTTGGGGGGCTTGGGACATGGGGTCTTTCCTTCTCGGGGGTGCCGGCTCTGATCTGGGCCCAGGGCAGGGACTGGCTGGCTCAGGAGGGTGGGGAATGGGGCATTTCCCCTCTAGGGGGTGCCAGCCCATGAATCTCCTAACCCCTCATTTCCATTGTCTAGAGTCCCAGGGGGGCGGGAGCTCTGTTCCCAGAACAGCCAACCCGGGGCTGCTGGGTGGTCGGGTCATTCACTTTGCATTGACTGCGCTAAATTCTTCTCTTATTTTTAATTCAAACGAAGCTGTAACAGAAATTCCAGCCAGCTGCAAGAGAGCGCTGGTCCCAAATGTCGGAGCATCTGCCCAGAAACCAGGTGAGTTTGCCCCAGAGTTCAGGGTAACTGCTCAAATGACTGGATTTATCCCGTCTCCAGCATTGCCGCTCTTCTCTGGGGGTAGACAGAGCAGTGTGGATGGAGAGCGGGAGGGATAGAAAGGGAGGATGGATGTAGAAAGAAAGGGTGGATAGGTAGCAGGATGGATGGATGGCTCCAGGACTGGAGAATGGATGGACCGAGGGTCAGGGGCTGGATGGATGCACCAAGGAGAGTCCAGGAACAGAGAGGCAGACATGGCTACGGAACTAGAGAGAGGTGAAGGTTTAGCTCTACACACAGGAATACAGCGGCTGATGCTCTCTCTAAAGGCCAGGACGGGTCTATTCTGCCGCACGGTGCTGTCTGGTGTATGATGCGGGTTCTCTCTCTTCCCTAGCTGGTCTGGGAGTTTCCCAGGAGCCCAGGTCCCTCCACATGACAGCCGGGGAGAACATGACCCTGAGCTGCACCTTTCAGAACAGAGACGGCAAGAGAACCAATGTGCTTTGGCTCAGGGGATCCGGAGAGGATCTGGAGCTGGATTCTAACCACCCCTTCTACCGGGGGCGGCTCCGTGTGTCCAGGATGGACGAGCACAGACAGGGGAAGGCAACGCTGACCCTGGCTGAGCTGCAGGACCGGGACTCTGGCCTCTATCAGTGCTGCATCGAACTCGACCGTGGGGAGACAGGGGTGGGAGGAGGCACCGAGCTGAGAGTGATGCGGAGAAACCAGAGTGCGACTGGTGAGAGTGAGGGGGGCAGGGAAAGGGGCACGGGGCCTGTCCCCGGGAATCTCCTAACCCCTCATTTCTATTGTCTAGGGGCTGCAGGGGAACGTGAGCCCTGTCAGGTCTTTGGGCCCCTCTTTTACCGAGCCATCATCTGCCTGTCGCTCGTCGTTCTCTTCTCCCTGGGAATCGTCCTCAGCCTGCGGCCTTGGAACAGTACCGGCTCCACGCGGGTTCTGCCTTCACTTCCTGTCCCAAATGGTTACATGGCATCACTGTGTGGGCTGGTAAGCAGCCCTTGCCCCACCCCAGAGCAGCTGCTTCTCAGCACTGTGCGAGGGATCCCCATGTAACCAGGCCCCACAACCCACTCCAGAGGGGCCGTGTCCCAGCGCCACGTGAGGGGTCCCAGTATGAACAGCCCCTGCGCTCTACCCCAGAGGTGGAATCAGTCTCTCTCTGGTATTTATTGGGCTCCATCCCCGTAGCATTTCCCCCCAGTCTGTTCAGTGACGCTCTTGTTCTGTTTCCCAGCTGTCCCCGTGGATCCCGCGGTGGGTGCTGGCTCCAAGCCGCCCCCGGCACCGGGGCAGGTGTCTCTGATTTAGCCACTCAGGGGGCCAGTCACCGGCCGGATTTTCCCAGCTCCGGGTTCAGAAGCCGTCAGACTTCGCTGGACTCTGAGCCACCTGCCGGGGGCTCCTGCGGGGCCAGAGCTTCTCAGCTCTCCTCTGCTTCTGTCTGTGGGTCTGACCTCTACATCTTGGGTGTGAGAAGAACAGTAAAGAAAAGGAAATATTTCTCCAGATTCATTCCGTGTGGGACAATATTTTTCCTTTTACGAATGTAAATTACACGCTGTAATGGAGTCAGCCGCCAGAGAAAACCAAATTCTAGACAAAAGGTACCTGATTTATACAGGAAAAACCGGTCTGGAGCAGGCTTGATTTGTCAGAAGGAATTCGCCAATTCAAAGAGATACGTGTTGCAAAAAATAGTTATATTTCAATGTGTGAAAATAAAATCCATTATGTTAAAATTCCTTTATTCACAATCGTGTTATTCCTCGTGGAAAATAAATGACAGGGCGGGGAAGGAACATGGCCCAAGATGAGACACTGAACTGAGGACAGAACCCAGGAGTCCTGGCTCCCATCACCACTGTACCCACTAGGCCCCACTCCCGTCTCAGAGCCAGGGAGAGAACCGAGGAGTCCTGGCTCCCAGACTATGCCCCCCCTGGTCTAACCATTAGACCCCACTTCCCTCCCAGTGGGGTGCAGCTACTCACACTCACCAGCCAGCCCCTCACACTGTGCATAGCACCCCCCGCTACCCCACATCCATCCCTTGTCCCCGGCCTCTCGCTGCAGCCGTCTCAGAGGTGCTCAAAACAAACCCTTCCACCGGCCTCCCCCGGAGGTGACATTTCCGGAGGATGCTGAGGCTGAGCTGAGCTGGCCCCATCGAGCCGCTCAGAGAGCGGGGACCATGGAGCAGCTGCCAGCCCTGAGCATCGTGCTCTGCATTGTCCTCTTCATCCCCACCTGGGGAGCAGGTATGTCTGCAAATCCGGGCTAATTTAATCCATCCACCTGCCCCACCCCTAGATCCATCTCTGTCTGCCTAGCCCCACGCACACCCGTCTACGTAGTCTAACCCACCCTTCCTTCTGCAGTATCTCCCCATTTCTCTGTGGTCTCGACCCATCCCTCCCACCTGCAGTGTCTGTCCGTCCATCCCTCCTGCCTCAAGATCCCCTCACGCACCTCTAACGCATCGCAAACAGGAAATGTGGAGCCAGCATCAACTAGACTGGGTTGAACATCGGAACATCCAGCCCGGGGCTGCTCGGTGGTTGGGTCATTCATTTTTCCATTGATTGCGCTAAAGTGTTACATATCTTTTTTTAATTCAAACACAGCTGTTTCAGAAATTCCAGCCGGCTGCAAGAGAGTGCAGATCCCAAATGTTGGAGCGTCTGCCCAGAAACCAGGTGAGTTTGCTGCAGCGTTCAGAGTAACTGCTCTTGTTGGGGTGAACAAATGACTGGATATATCCAGTCTCCAGCACTGCGGCTCTTCTCTGGCGATAGACAGAGCAGTGTGGATGGAGAGCGGGTGCGATAGAAATGGAACATGGATGGCTGAATTGACAGCCGTGGATCTAGAAAGAAAGGGTGGATAGGTAGCAGGATGGATGGACGGCTCCAGGACTGGAGAATGGATGGACCGAGGGTCAGAGGATGGATGGATGCACCAAGGAGAGTCCAGGAACAGAGACAGACATGGCTACGGAACCAGAGAGAGGTGAAGGTTTAGCTCTCCACACAGGAATACAGCGGCTGATGCTCTCTCTAAAGGCCAGGACGGGTCTATTCTGCCGCACGGTGCTGTCTGGTGTATGATGCGGGTTCTCTCTCTTCCCTAGCTGGTCTGGGAGTTTCCCAGGAGCCCAGGTCCCTCCACATGACAGCCGGGGAGAACATGACCCTGAGCTGCACCTTTAAGAACAGAGACGGCAAGAGAACCAATGTGCTTTGGCTCAGGGGATCCGGAGAGGATCTGGAGCTGGATTCTAACCACCCCTTCTACCGGGGGCGGCTCTGTGTGTCCAGTCTGGACGAGCACAGACAGGGGAAGGCGACGCTGACCCTGGCTGAGCTGCAGGAGCGGGACTCTGGCGTCTATCAGTGCTGCATCGAACTCGACCGTGGGGAGACAGGGATGGGAGGAGGCACCGAGCTGAGAGTGATGCGGAGAAACCAGAGTGAGACTGGTGAGAGTGAGGGGGGCAGGGAAAGGGGCACGGGGCCTGTCCCCTCCAGGGGACATCATCCCAGGAATCTCCTAACCCCTCATTTCTATTGTCTAGGGGCTGCAGGGGAACGTGAGCTCTGTCGGGACTCAGGGCCCCTCTTTTACCGAGCCATCATCTGCCTGTCGCTCGTCGTTCTCTTCTCCTTGGGAATCATCCTCAGCCTGCGGCCTTGGAACGGTACCGGCTCCATGCGGGTTCTGCCTTCACTTCCTGTCCCAAACAGTTACATGGCATCATTGCGCGGGCTGGTAACCAGCCCCTGCCCCACCCCAGAGCAGCTGCTTCTCAGCACTGTGCGAGGGATCCCCATGTAACCAGGCCCCACAACCCACTCCAGAGGGGCCGTGTCCCAGTGCCGGGTGAGGGGTCCCAGTATAAACAGCCCCTGCGCTCTACCCCAGAGGTGGAATCAGTCTCTCTCTGGTATTTATTGGGCTCCATCCCCGTAGCGTTTCCCCCCAGTCTGTTCAGTGATGCTCTCGTTCTGTTTCCCAGCTGTCCCCGTGGATCCCGCGGTGGGTGCTGGCTCCAAGCCGCCCCCGGCACCGGGGCAGGTGTCTCCGATTTAGCCACTCAGGGGGCCAGTCACCGGCCGGATTTTCCCAGCTCCGGGTTCAGAAGCCGTCAGACTTCGCTGGACTCTGAGCCACCTGCCGGGGGCTCCTGCAGGGGCGAGGCTTCTCAGCTCTCCTCTGCTTCTGTCTGTGGGTCTGACCTCTACATCATGGGTGTGAGAAGAACAGTAAAGAAAAGGAAATATTTCTCCAGATTCAGTCCGTGTGGGACAATATTTTTCCTTTTACGAATGTAAATTACTCGCTGTAATGGAGTCAGCCGCCAGAGAAAACCGAATTCTAGAGAAAAGGTACCTGGTTTATACAGGAAAAACCGGTCTGGAGCAGGCTTGATTTGTCAGAAGGAATTCGCCGATTCAAAGAGACACGTGTTGCAAAAAATAGATATATTTAAATGTGTGGAAATAAAATCCATTACGCGAAAATTCCTTTATTCACAATCATGTTATTCCTCGTGGAAAATAAATGACAGGGCGGGGAAGGAACATGGCCCAAGATGAGACACTGAACTGAGGACAGAACCCAGGAGTCCTGGCTCCCAGCACCATTGTACCCACTGGGCCCCACTCCCATCTCAGAGCCGGGGAGAGAACCGAGGAGTCCTGGCTCCCAGACTGTGCCCCCGAGATCCCAGCATTAGACCCCACTTCCCTCCCAGTGGGGTGCAGCTACGCACGCTCACCAGCCAGCCCCTCACACTGTGCATAGCACCCCCCGCCACCCCGCATCTATCCCTTGTCCCCGGCCTCTCGCTGCAGCCGTCTCAGAGGTGCTCAAAACAAACCCTTCCACCGGCCTCCCCCGGAGGTGACATTTCCGGAGGATGCTGAGGCTGAGCTGAGCTGGCCCCATGGAGTCGCCCAGAGGGCGGGGACCATGGAGCCGCTGCCAGGCCTGAGGCCTGTCCTCTGCATTGTCCTGGGAGCAGGTATGTCAGCAAATCCCCCACCTCATGCATCTTTAGCGCACTGCAAACGGGAAATGTGGAGCCAGCATAAACTAGACTGGATGGAACATCGGAACATCGAACCCGGGGCTGCTCGGTGGTTGGGTCGTTCATTTTTGACCCATTCCCTGGTGGAATCGTATCTCTCTCTTTCTCGCTGGAATTTATAGAGCTCCATCCCCGTAGCATTTCCCCCCCAAGAGGTTCAGTGACGCTTTCACTCTGTTTCCCAGATACACCTCTGCGTTCTTATTGGCTGAGCAAAAACTCGCGGGCAGTGGGGCAGGAGGCCCCCTGCCCCCCCCGTCGAGCGGCCCCGGGGAGCGAGAGGAAGGGGCTGTGCAGGAGCAATGGGTACTTGGGAGCTTTGTCACCCCCTAGTGGCCGCTGCCGTTATAGTTCTCCTTGGTACAGGAAATGGCCTGCGGCTCCGGGCGTCGGGCTCCTGGGTGTGGGCAGAGGCGGATTTACAATGAAACACACAGTGCTCTGGCATGGGGCCCCCCAACTACAGGGGGACCCCGGGCCGGGCAGCCCAGCACCGTCCACGACCCCCTGGGGGGGAGCCTCGCGGGGGCAGAAGCTGCGGGGGAGAGCAGGGAGGGAGCCATTTAAGGGCCGTGCTGGAGGCCCGGCGTGCGGGGTGCTCGCCCAGCTGGTGAGCCGGGCTCCTGCTGCTGGCTGGTGCTGGCGGCCAGGTGAGGCCCCCACACACCCAGCCCCCTGCCCGCGCTCCTGACCTCCCCACAACCCCAGCCCTGACTCCTGCACCCCCCTCACACACCCCCAGCCCCCTGACCTCCCTGACTCCTGCACCCCCCCATCTCCACCTGCATCTCGCGCACCAAACAGAAGCTGCCCCAGGTGAGCGCTCTGCACCCCAACCCTCTGCCCCAGCCCTGAGCCCCCTCCAGCATCCTAACTCCCTCCCAGACGCTGCACCCCAACCCCCAGCCTGCTCCTGCACCCTAACTCCCAGACCCTGCACCCCAACCCTGAGCCCCCTCCCACACCGTAACTCCAGACCCCGCATCCCAACCCCCACCCCGCTCCTGCACCCTAACTCCCAGACTCTGCACCCCAACCCCCACCCAGCTCCTGCACCCTAACTCCCAGACCCCACACCCCAACCCTGAGCCCCCTCCCACACCCTAACCCCAGACCCTGCACCCCAACCCCCACCCCGCTCCTGCACCCTAACTCCCAGACCCCACACCCCAACCCTGAGCCCCCTCCCACACCGTAACTCCTGGCCAGCCCCCGCACTGCCACCCTGAGCCCCCTCCCACACCCTAACCCCACACCCCACACCCCAACCCCCACCCCGCTCCTGCACCCTAACTCCTTCCCAGACCCTGCACACCAACCCTGAGCCCCCTCCCACACCCGAACTCCTGGCCAGACCCCGCACTGCAACCCTGAGCCCCCTCCCACACCCTAACCCCAGACCCCACACCCCAACCCCCACCGTGCTTCTGCACCCTAACTCCCAGACCCCACACCCCAACCCTGAGCCCCCTCCCACACCCTAACCCCAGACCCCACACCCGAACCCCCACCGCGCTCCTGCACCCTAACTCTCAGACCCCACACCCCAACCCTGAGCCCCCTCCCACACCCTAACCCCAGACCCCACACCCGAACCCCCACCGCGCTCCTGCACCCTAACTCCCAGACCCTGCACCCCAACCCTGAGCCCCCTCCCACACCCGAACTCCTGGCCAGACCCCGCACCGCAATGGTTTTTTTATAAAGCGCTCTTATCCAAAGCACTTTACACTAGTTGGCTAACGGTACAAACAATATTTGGAAAGATCATTAAGTGTCCACCGAGACCCTTAGCAATTTTCAAGTGGTCTGTGAAAAAAAAGTTCGATGACAAAAGCCATCGAGGTCCCTCACTTTATTTTCATTTACTTCCTATTCCTTATACTAGAGGAGGAGGAGGAGGAGGAGGAAGAAAAAAAAGAACGAAAAACAGGGATGGGGGAGATAAGAGAGAATGTCTTTTCTTGGCTGGGTCCTGAGGGGGGGGGGCCCAAAAATGAAGCTGAGCACAGGGCCCCACTAACTCTAAATCCACCACGGGGTGTGGGTGGGTCTGGGGAGGGGACTGTGCCCCCTGCAGGGCTGCTGGTGTGATCCTTCTTCAGAGATCTCTAGGGCCAGACCCCAGGTGGTGTCAATCGTCTGTAGCTCTTCGGACTTCAGTGGAACGGGTTCCCAGAAGCTCAGGATCTGGCCCCATTGAGGTCAGTGGCCGTGCGGCTGCTTGACACCAGCTGGGATCCGGCCCAGAGGCTTTGACAGCATAAATTTTTGTGACCTGGTCTCGGGGTGGGGCTCAAGCTGGGGCAGAGTTACATTTTCGGAAGGAACCCTAGAAAATCAAACCTGAATCGGCCCTTTATGCTTGCCAGAGGGTGACGTACACGGGGAGGCGAGTGGGGTTTTGTGGGTTCAGAGCAGGGGGGCTGGGAGCCAGGGCTCCTGGGTTCTCTCCCCAGCTCTGGGAGAGGAGAGGGGTCTAGTGAGTTAGAGCCCCTCCTGAGCCAGCCCACTCCGATCACACTTGGGGCAGCTCTCCCTTCCCAGAGCGATCAGCTCAGGGTCTCTGCAGACTCAGGCATGGGTCCCACTCGCCCCTGGCTGGAGAGGTTTCTTTGCACCCATGAGGGCTAGAAGCATTTTTGGCTCTGCAAGCTGAGCGCCTGGAGGTCGACTCCGGCTCGTCAGACGGAAACCGTGGTCAGTTATTTGTGCGTCGCACACGGCCCCGACTCCGACACGTCTGTCGCTGACTGTAAATCACCCCCCGCCCTGCCTGCAGCTGCCTTTGCACAAGCTGCGGCCTCGCCCGATGCTGAATTTCCTGTTTGTCACCACGCCACCCAGGAGCTCAAGTGCAGACAGAGCCCCGAGCCACTCAGCGCGCTCCGGCCTGCCACAGAGACGGCAGCGAGTACCACAGTCGCAAATGGAGCCCCACTCCCAGCCCCACGGAACCAGGCACGGCACAGGCCCCTCTGACCAAGATCAGGGACCCTGTTGCGCCAGGTGCTGCACAGATTTCGCCCCGCAACCAAAATCGGGGCCCCTTTCATGCCGGGCTCTGCACAGACCTGAACTGAATCATGACAAAAGGTTCGGGACTCCCAAATCTAGGAGAGGAGTGGGGCTGAGAAGGTTAGAGCAGCGGGGCCTGGGAGCCAGGACTCCTGGGTTCTTTCCCTGGTTCTGGGAGGGGAGTGGGGGCTGGTGGGTTAGAGCAGTGGGGCCTGGGAACCAGGACTCCTGGGTTCTCTCCCTGGCTCTGGGAGAGGAGTGGGGTCTAGTGGTTAGAGCGGAGGGGGCTGGGAGCCCGGACTCCTGGGTTCTCCGGCCCGAGGGGAGTCACCCAGAGGAATAAGCTCAGCCCCAGCAGCTGGCACAGTCAGGCGGGAGGTAAGGAGGATGGAGCTGGGGGCCGGCAGCTGCCCCATGCTCACCTGCCGCCCCTGCTCAGACCCACAGCCCAGGTGAGACGGGCGCCAGCAGGAACCCAGGGCTGGGGGCCAGGGGTGAATCAACCCTGACAGCTGGCCCCGCCCCCCCCTCCCTCAGGGGAAGGAACATGGCCCAAGATGAGACACTGAACTGAGGACAGAACCCAGGAGTCCTGGCTCCCAGCACCACTGTACCCACTAGGCCCCACTCCCGTCTCAGAGCCAGGGAGAGAACCGAGGAGTCCTGGCTCCCAGACTGTGCCCCACCACAGCCCCGCTCCCAGCATTAGACCCCACTTCCCTTCCAGTGGGGTGCAGCTACGCACACTCACCAGCCAGCCCCTCACACTGTGCATAGCACCCCCCGCCACCCCGCATCCATCCCTTGTCCCCGGCCTCTCACTGCAGCCATCTCAGAGGTGCTCAAAACAAACCCTTACACCGCCCCCCACCCCCGAGAGGTGACATTTCCGGAGGATGCTGAGGCTGAGCTGCTGTGGCCCCACCGAGTCACCCAAAGGGCGGGGACCATGGAGTCGCTGCCAGCCCTGAGCCCTGTCCTCTGGATTGTCCTCCTCACTCCCACCTGGGAGCAGTAAATCCTGGCTAATTTAATCTGTCCACCTGCCCCATCCCTAGATCCATCTCTGTCCATCCGTCCATCTACCCCACCCCTAGATCCAGCTGCATCTGTTCTCTAAGTCTAGATCCTTATCTATCTACTCATCTCACCCCAGCACTTCATTTATGACTGTTCATCTGTCCATCCTCCATCCATACCGATCTAGCTATACATCTGTACGCCAGCTCCATCCCTAGATCTGTACCCATCCTTTCATCTAACCCCACCCCTAGCTCCGTGTCTGTCTGCCTAGCCCCATGTACACCCATCTATCCACTCTAACCCACCCTTCTTTCTGCAGGATCTCCCCATTTCTCTGCAGTCTCGACCCATCCCTCCCACCCGCAGTGTCTGTCTGTCCATCCCTCCCACCTCAAGATCCCCTCATGCACCTCCAACGCATCAGAAACAGGAAATGTGGAGCCAGCATCAACTAGACTGGATTGAACATTGGAACATCGAACCCAGGGCTGCTCGGTGGTTGGGTCATTCATTTTTGACCTGTTCCCTGGGGGAATCAGAATCTCTCTCCCTCTCTCTCTCTCTCTGATATTTATAGGGCTCCCCGTAGCATTTTCCCCCCCCCAGTAGGTTCAGTGACACTCTCGTTCTGTTTTCCAGGTGTGCCCATGGATCCCGCACCTGAAAAATCTAGGGTTTTTTTGCAGATAATAACTTAGAAATTAGACACAGTGCTCCTGTCAGCTAATTCCTATATAAAAAAAGGAAACACCAAGTAATTTTCAGATGATGTGTAATTTTAGAACAGAAAACCACGTCTGAAATTCTTCCAAACTCCAGCAGTGTGTGTCTTACACCCGGGCCCGTTTCAACTCAGGAAACTGGCACCCCGAGCGAATAAATTTCCTGCTAAAGTGAAGAGCGCCATGAGGTGGCGGATTACGGGATTTGCAGGAACAGACTGGGCAGAATCAGGTTGCCAGATTTCTACTGCATGAATAGCCCAAAGTCACTTAAAAGCTAGCCCCACGGTAGCCCAATCTGTTCATTGAAACAAAGTTTTTTTTATGAACATATTGGTCTGTACCTTTAGAAAGAATCACTATCTAGAGTATTAATAAAGGCTGGATATTAGCAGCGTTGACCTATAACGAACAAGTTTTGGCAGCCAAATCTTACAGACTGTTCAGATTGGCTCGGGTTTCTGTGCACGGAAGGTTTATACAAATAGTGATGATAAATACAAAGGATTCAGTAGGAAGGAGGTTTCTAGTGTGTTAAGAGCACCGCAATGAAATCCACTGGTGCTACTCAAGTCTGTGAGACGCTGCTGTGCCCTCAGAAATATTAAAGCACAACAGGAGCTACGAATATTTACCAGCCGGATGAGAAGGAGATGTAGAAGACAACTGCAAAATGTCTCCTTGAGGGCAGCAGTCAAGGGCAGCAGCGCCTCAAAAGGTATCTGAGAAAAGGTCCTAGAAAACTGCAGCCCCACGCTGGGGAGATTTGGTCAAATCCTGGCATTCACAGAGGAATCGGTGTTTCTGTGCCACAGCCCATGGACCTGACCCAAAGCCCATTGTGGGCAAAGGAAAGACTCCCCCAGAGACGTGGGAAAGGGATAGATGACCACGCTGGGGCACGGCCATTCACGGCAGAATTAGAGAGTGGGGGAAATGGGGAAGTTGTCAGTGTCATTTGAACACAATTTGTGGTGGTGGCAGCTCACGCTTGTTTCTTGACAGCAGGGAACGATCTCAGGGGGTCATTCTGCTGTGCTGCTCTTGCAGGCTGAAGCTTCCAAAGCTGGGCTGTTTGTGGGGCTAATGATCCCTGAAATATGCCGGGGGCAGCAGCCCCCGCCTGAGCAGCCCTGTGTCTGCCGGTGTCACAAGGGGCTGGCTCCTGCCGTTGTAACAGGTCGACGTGGGAAGGTGAGGGAAGATCAGGATGAAATCTGCAGCAAGCATCTTCCCACCTAAGGCCAGAGCTTCCTTCCCCCCAAGCGCCCAGCCCTGCTAGAAGCATTTTTGGCTCTGCAAGCTGAGCGCCTGGAGGTCGACTCCAGCTCATGGGACGGAAACTGTGGTCAGTTGTTTGTGCGTCGCACACGGCCCCGACTCCGACACTTCTGTCGCTGATTGTAAATCACCCCCCGCCCCGCCTGCAGCTGCCTTTGCACAAGCTGCGGCCTCGCCCGATGCTGAATTTCCTGTTTGTCACCACGACACCCAGGAGCTCAAGTGCAGACAGAGCCCCGAGCCGCTGGCGCGCTCCGGCCTGCCACAGAGACGGCAGCGAGTACCACAGTCACAAATGCAGCCCCACTCCCAGCCCCACGGAACCAGGCACGGCACAGGCCCCTCTGACCAAGATCAGGGACCCTGTTGCGCCAGGTGCTGCACAGATTCCGCCCCGCAACCAAAATCGGGGCCCCTTTCATGCCGGGCTCTGCACAGACCTGAACTGAATCATGACAAAAGGTTCTGGACTCCCAAATCTAGGAGAGGAGTGGGGGCTGGTGGGTTAGAGCAGTGGGGCCTGGGAACCAGGACTCCTGGGTTCTGTCCCCGGCTCTGGGAGGGGAGTGGGGGCTGAGAAGTTTAGAGCGGGGGGGGCTGGGAGCCCGGACTCCTGGGTTCTCCGGCCCGAGGGGAGTCACCCAGAGGAATAAGCTCAGCCCCAGCAGCTGGCACAGTCAGGCGGGAGGTAAGGAGGATGGAGGCGGGGGCCGGCAGCCGCCCCATGCTCACCTGCCGCCCCTGCTCAGACCCACAGCCCAGGTGAGCCGGGCGCCAGGAGGAACCCAGGGCTGGGGGCCGGGGGTGAATCGACCCTGACAGCTGGCCCTGCCCCCGCTCCCTCAGGTGACAGTTGGCCCCTCCCCCCGGTTCCCTCAGGTGACAGTTGGACCCGCCCCCCGCTCCCTCAGGGACAGTTGGCCCCTCCCACGCTCCCTCAGGGGACAGCTGGCCCCTCCCCCCGCTCCCTCAGGGACAGTTGGCCCCGCCCCCCGCTCCCTCAGGGGACAGTTGGCCCCTCCCCCCTCACGCTCTCAGCGGCCGTTGTCACCTCCTGCTGCTCCCCCGCCCATTTTCTGCCACTTCAGCCCCACTCACCCCCCGGCAACTAATGACAAGAACCCACTCGGCAGCGTCTTGTGATTGGCTGTCCCAGCTGAGTGAGCGAGGGAAAGGGAGGAGCCCGGGAGCAGCATGGCTCTGGGTGGGGAGGAGACTAAGGAGGCGGGGCCACTGAGTGGGAGGGGCTAATGAGCCAGCAGGAGGGAGGGGCAGGGAGTGGGGCTAATAGGAAAGCGGGCAGGGAGGAGGAGGGGCCATTCGCGGGGAGGGTTAGGGAGGAGCTATTCAGTGGGGGAGGGACTAATGGGAGAGGGAGGGGCAGGCAGGGAGGGGGCAGGGGCTATTGGGAGGAAGGGGGAGGGGCCGTGGGAAGAGGGAAGGGAGGAGCCACTGCGATGGACAGGCAGGGAGGGGAGGGGCCATTGGGAGAGGGAGGGGCCACTGGGATGGAGGGGGAGGGGCTATTTGGAGGGGGAGGGGAGGGCCAATAGAGAGTAAGGGGCAGGGAGGGGCCATTGGGATGGAGGGGGAGGGGCTATTTGGAGGGGGAGGGGAGGGCCAATGGAGAGTAAGGGGCAGGGAGGGGCCATTGGGATGGAGGGGGAGGGGCTATTTGGAGGGGGAGGGGAGGGCCAATGGAGAGTAAGGGGCAGGGAGGGGCCATTGGGATGCAGGGATGAGGGGACAGTTGTGGGGCTCTGCCCTCGATTCTGTTCTGTCTCTTCCCCCCTTCCCCCACCCCATCTCCCCCCCTCACTCAGATGCAGCCCCTGTGGGGGGAGCCAGGCCCAGCCCCACGGGACAGGACCCCCACTGCGGGGTGAGTGGGGGCGGGGTTGCTTTCCACCACCACCACCCCAAGTCTCCCCCCCCCACGGCAGGCCAGGTTCGGGGTGCAGTGCCCGGTCAGAGGGTGCAGCCGTGGGCAGGCAGAGCCCCTGGGTGGGGTGAGGCGGAGGACGCCGGCCTGTAATTTTCGGGGCCACCCCCCACCAATTCGAGGTCTAGGTGCGCGGCTGGTTTGTCTGCGGGCGAATCTGGCCCTGAGCGGGGGGCGCTGTCCTCAGGCAGCCAGGGCTGGCCCCATTGCCCCAGGGCGGCGCTAGGGGCCTGTGTAGCCTATAGCTCTGTCCCGCCCCCCCCCGTACTACGCGCTCTCTGTCTTCGCCCCGTTTTCCCTTTGCCCCCCATCATCTCCAGCTCTGCCTGCGCACCAGTCTCCCCCCTGACCATGGAAACCCCTGGGTGGTCCTGCTGCTCCCAGCTGCCCCGGGACACCTGCCCTCCTCTGGGGTCCACCGAGGGCCACGAGAGGGGGCTGGGACCCACAGAGCCGTGAGGACACCACCACCCCCTGCCCCCTCCCCTCTTTGCACAGGGGCAGATCATTCGTCGCTGGAGGGTCTGTGCCCCCTTCCCCCCATTTGCACTAGAAGATCAACTCCCTCCTCCCCCGCCTTTGCACTGGTGGGTTAGTGCCCCCTCAGCCTTACGGGCAGGGGAGGGTCAGCTCCCTCCTCCCTCCTTTGCACTGGGGGGGCAGCCCCAGTTGCTGGCCCCGCTGTACGCCATGGGGCCCAGTTGCTGGCCCCGCTGTACGCCATGGGGCCCGTTTTGCTCATCCCTCACCAGAATGTGAATTAGCACCAAGCCTGTCGGGTTAGTAAACTAACTAGCCCCCTAAAGATTCATTATGAATATTTTAATTAGACCTTAATTCCTAGGTGTATTTCGACTATATCACGAGCTTAGGGTGAGACAAGATATTGTTAGTTAATGAAGTGAAATTTGGGTAACATCACATAGTTCTTAGCCGTTAATATTTTTAATTTTTTTTTCTTAATTTTCTCCTTGAAATGGGTAAAAAAGACGCTATTTGACGGGGTTTGAGGGGAAACGGCACGCTGGGAAATATGCAAATTAGTTAAACGGCCGCAACGACAGAAGGCGGCGGGGACAGGCGCCTCGCGCTGCCAGGCAGCGGCCGTTAGGGGGCGTGAGAAGGGTAGTTGGGGGCGGGGTACGTACGCATGCGCTGTGCTAACCCCTCGGTGGGCCAGCGGGGTGCGCATGCGCCTAATTTCAATTTCGGTTCCCTCCAGAGTCGGCGGCACGTGCGCCGATGCGTTTGGTTTCACTGCGTTCCAGTGCGCATGCGTCTACCCCTCCCTCTCACAGGGATTATTCCTGAGTGCGCATGCGTGCAACCATCTTTCCCTCCCCTTAACTGCACAGGATTCGCATGGGCAGTCGCCATTCCGGGGGCGCTTAATACGCATGCGCGCTGACCGCTCTTCCTTGCCCAGAGTAACGAGCCCGCGGGAAGCCGCCTCCGAGCCTCCTTCCCGATTGAGCATGCGCATCCAAATCCCGCGCGGCTTCCCGGCCCCCCAATGCGCATGTCTGAAGCAGAACCCCGAGGCTGCGCACTGCTCTCCGGCCGGCGGCCACCGTCTCGCGCCACTGCCGCGGCGGGGTCTAACGCGCGTGCGCCTCCAGCTCCCCGGCGCCTCCTAACGGCCCCCAGGGACCCAGCCCCGCCCCCCAGGGACATAGTCCCGCCCCCACCCCTGAGACACTTAACCCCGCCCCTAGGGACCGAGCCCTACCCGCCTCCCCTTCCTGGGCCAAGCCCCGCCCCCAGGGACTTAGCTCCACCCTCCGAGGGACCCAGCCCCGCCCCCCAGGGACATAGCCCCGCCCCCACCCCTGAGACACTTAACCCCACCCCCTAGGGCCTCCTGCCCCCTGGGATCCCAGCTCAGCTCCCCCCCCCATGGCCCCAGCTCTCCCCCCCGGGGCTGCCTGCCCCCCAGAGACACAGTCCTGCTCCAACCCTCCCCCAGGGTCCCTATCCTGCACCCCCAAGAGCCAGACCTGCCCCTGCCCCCCCAAGGACGCTAGTGACCCCCTCCCCCCCGTGAGGATCACCACTCAGGGCCCTTCATGTCCTGATTTCGTTCCTGTCGTTAGCACCCGCCGGGCGCCGTCACGTTGGTCGTGACCTGGAAACGTCTTTCCCCAGGTCAGTTTTATCCTTTCCAGAAAGAGGCAGCAGGGAAAAAACTGGAATCTCAGATTCAGAGTTGGCTGGAGAAAAGGATTCCCCCCCCCCACTGAAAATTTCAGCAACTAGATTTTACCCTCTTGTTGATTATTTTCTGTGGAGAGTTTCAAGGTTGTGGCGAAATCCCAAAACCCGAACGGTTTTGATTCAAAGCAGGGCCGTGTAGGAGTTGTCATTCCAGGCCTCGTTCTCTTTCCGCCAGAGTGTATCTTCTATGATGCATCCCTGCTAGGGACTCCCATAACACCCTCCCCGCACCGAGAGAGGAGAGCGTGCTGCATGCTGGGAGATGTCGTTCTTCCAAGGAGCCTGCCCCGTAGAGAATGAGGCACCTGAACTCCCTTGGGGCACCACTTGGTAGTTTGGATGCCTCCTTTCCTGTGGGCCAGGCTCCCGGGCTGAGAGGAGTGACACCAATTCAGACCAGCTGGGGATCCAGCCCCATCAACACCCATGGAGCAACAGATGATTGACCCCAGCTGGGGATCTGGCCCGCAGCCTCACACATCTATCCTTACGGTCCTCTTAATAACTGTCCAGAAGCAAAAGGCTCAGCGCGTTGACTAAGCGAGCACTAACCCTGGGAGATGCCTCCAAGGTTGTCTGATGAAGGGATCTCCTGCCGTTATCTGCCTCTCCCTTTGCTGCACAGTCAGATCTGACTCTTCACAGCTGCTGGGTCCGGATGGAGGCGTATTCTGTGTGAGCCGGAGCCTTGAAAGTGATCTCGGCGTAGTGCAGATCCTCGCTCGTGTTACCACCAGCTCTGCTGTCCCCCTGTTGAAGACACAAATCAAGTCACCAGGGCTCCATCTCCCGCTGCCCTCTTTCCAGCCCCTTTAGTGCATTTAAGGGGGAAGTGGGTAAAATGGAGACCCCTGGCTCGGTGTTGGGAGATCCGTGTGTGCTATTATCCCCAGCACACATAGCCCCAGGCCGGTGTGACTGAGCCCCCAGAGGGACCCGCCCAAGTGGCTACAGGTTGGGATTGAGAGGCACCGTCAGAGCTGTGTGCAGAGAAGGGAGCCCAGGGCTGGAATAACAGAGGGGCTGCGAGTTCAGATTTGATCTATCCACCTGTCCTTGTGCACACGGATCTGTACATACGTACATCTCTGCCCATCCCCATGTGCACGTCTGTCTGTCAGTGGTTCTCAACCTTTCCAGACCCCTTTCAGGAGTCTGATTTGTCTCGCATTCCCCAAGTTTCACCTCACTTAAAAGCTACTGGCTTACAAAATCAGACATCAAAATACAAAAGTGTCACAGCTACACTATTACTGAAAAATTTCTGCCTTTCTCATTTTTACCATATCATTAGAAAAGAAATCAATTGGAATATAAATATTATAGTTACATTTCAGCATAGAGTGTATAGAGCAGTATAAACAAGTCACTGTTTGTATGATATTTTAGTTTCTACTGACTTTGCTGGTGCTTTTTATGTAGCCTGTTGTAAACCTATGCAAATATCGAGATGAATTGATGCATCCACTGAAGCCCTCGGTGTTGAAAACCACTGGTCTAGATGATAGATAATCTGGTACTCTTTTGCAGCTTCTGTGACTGTAATATTTAAGGGCTAAAGAACCCCTAACCCTCTCCTGTGTTCCGTTGGTCAGGTTTCTACCAGAGTCACAGGGACCACGTGTCATCACTGTCTTGAAACCGACACTGCCACCCAGTTAAACTCAAGCTCCAATTTTCGTGGTCTCACCTTTGCCGACTGCTGGCGTTGGGTGTCTGGGGAGGAAAGAAGGAGACATGGGTTATTGTTGGAAGAGATGAATGGAGGTGTACGAACTGAACAGAGGACTGGAGAATGTAGATCGGAGGCTCCCATTCCCCCTTGCACCAGTGGGACGGAAGAGAAGTACATTTTGAATGCAGAAAGAACGGGCAGATGGAGTGAGCATGGGAGGAGGAGTAAATACCTTTGCGTCCGCGCAGCAGGAGGGTGGTAACTAAGAGGATGATGCTGACGCCTGCCAGAGCAATCGTGGCTCTGTAGATGGTGAGTTCTGTGCTGGTATCCCGCTTCGATTCCTTTCTGTCGTCTAAATAAAAGGAAGGATGTTAATGTTCCCAGTTCTCTCCTGGGAAGAGCCCTAGGAAGCCATTTCTGGTGTTTTTTGTTGCACTGGATTCTGATCTCACTGGTACCGTACCGGTGTGAATGCAGAGTGACTCTACTGATGCAAATGGAGTCAGGGCTGGATTCTGATTTCAGAGCTCCCAAAGTGAATCTGGAGTAAATCCATTGCAGTGAATGGAGTCAAGTCTGGATTCTGGTCTCCATGACCCCAGTATGAATCCAGAGTGACCCCATGGATGTCAGCGGAGTCAGGGCTGGATTCTGATCTCCGTGAGCCTGATGTAAATCTGGACCGACCCCACTGATGCCAAGGGAATTGGGGCCATATACTGATCTCAGTGATTCTGGGGTGACCCCAGAGTGAGCCCACTGACACCAATGGAGTCAGTCCGGACTCTGATCTCAGTGAATCTGGAGTGACCCCAGTGATGTCTGTGGAGTTGCTCCCAAATGGAGGCCACAGAGGAGGGTCCGGTTCAGTTGGTGTAGCGTGTTAGCGGCCAGCTGCCCTCCTGGGGTCTGGGCTAATGGCCAGCAACCTCCATTCATACATGGGACCAACGGGAGCGAATCTCAAGAGACTGGTGCGCCAGAGAGCGTGGTGTGGGTCACGGGGCCATTCTGGTCTCTCTCTGGGTCAGCGGCTGCATGTCTATGGGGCTGTGGGTGTCTGATTTCTGGGGCTGTGTGCGCCTCTCTGTGTCTCTGGATCTGGGGTCGTGTGTGTCCCTCACTCACCCCTGCATTAAGCAACCAATTTCCTCTTCAACAAACACTGCAAGAAAACTCCCCCAGTCTCCACCAGCGCTTATTAAAAGGCCCTTCGCAGCTGCCAGTATGAGTCTGATCTTCCGGCAGTGAGTCGGCAGGGCCGGGTCATACCTCACCTGCAGCAGGCCAAAGAGCTCAGAGCCAACCCGGGCCAATAGCGAGAGAACAGAAAGAGAGACGTCTCTGAGCGCACGGGAGAAGTGGGGATCCGGGTTTCTAACCACCTCTCTCACCCCGAGGCACTGACAGGATGTGAGACACACCAGAGCTGCAGCTAGCAACAACTCGGCAGAAAAGCCGTCTTGAAGCAGCTGGAAGATTGTTTAATTTAAACCTGACGACCCCCCACAGGATGAGCATCACTCTGTTATTCCTGATCTCCACTCCAGATTGCAGCCAGCCCCATGTCCCATTCCCCGCTCCCTGAGCCAGCCAGTCCCCTGCCTTGGGGCCGGATTGGAACCAATGCTCCCTCAAGGGGACAGGCCCCGTGCCCCATTCCCTGCCGCCCTGAGCCAGCCAGTCCCTGCCCTGGGCCCAGATCAGAGCCGGCACCCCCGAGAAGGAAAGACCCCATGTCCCGAGCCCCCCAAGTCACCTCTGTCCATCACAGTCAGGGTGGTCCCCGTGCCCTTCGCCTGCTTGCCCTGCAGGTGGGTGATGTAGCAGTGGTAGAGATCTGAGTCCCTCTCCATCAGCTCCGACAGGGTCACCGTGGCCTCCGCCAGGCCCTGCTGGTCCCGCTGGCTCTTGGCCAGCCGCCCCTGGTAGAAGGGGTGGTCGGGGTCCAGCACGATGGCCTCCCGGGAGCCCCTGGCCCAGGTGACTTGTGTCCCGGTCTGGTTGCGGCTGTGGAAGGTGCAGCTTAAGGTGACGCTGCCCCCGGCCAGGACGCTCGCCGTGGGGGGCAGCTGCTGAAGCCTGAGACCTGCAGAGAGAATGAGCCACGTGACAGACACAGGGCAGGGACTGCACTGCTGTCACGGGGCGCTGGCCGCGTCCGTCTATCCATCCCCCTGGCCTTCCCGCAGCAGAGTCTGTCTGTCTATCATCTATCGCTCGACCGCTCTACCCAGCCCGAGACCTGCCTGTTCTCAGCACTTTCCATCCATCCACCATCGGCTCTGTGCATCCGTCCATCCTCAGCTTTGTCCACCTGTCCGTCCATTCACCTATTGCCTGCCCCATCCAGCCATCCTCAGATCCATCTGTTCGTCTGTCCATCCACTCACCCACCCATTCTCAGCCCTGTCAGTCCATCCATCCATTCATCTTCAGCTCTCTCATCCATCCACCCGTCTGTCTGACCTTATCTCCATCCATCCACCTGTCTGTCCATCCATCCACCCATCTGTCCGTCTTGAGCTCCACCTATCCATCCGTCCACCCTCAGCTCCATCCATCCGTCCGTCTGTGTTCAGCTCCATCCATCCATCCATCCATCTTTCCCTCCATCCATCTACCCTCAGCTTTGTCCATCCCTCTGTCCTCAGTTATTTGGCCTTCCCTCCATCCATGCTCAGTTCTGTCCGTCTAGCCATGCATCCACTGCTAACCTGAACCACCCGTTCCCCTCCACACCCCGCTACCCACGAACCCCAGCCTGCAGCCCCGGGAAGCACATCGCATTTCAAGGCAATGCAAGTAACCATGCGGACTTTAGAGCACTTAGGAGAGTCAAGCTTTAAAGACAAAGCTGGTCTAAACCTTAACGATGGTAGACCAGACAGTCCTCTAGAATAAACCTATCCATCCCTGTACAACTCCTGCACGTATTCCCCTATCTATCTATCCATCCATCCACCCCAAACAACCCCTCCATCTCTCTCATTATCCATCCATCCACCCCCAACCACCCCCTCCATCTCTCTCATTATCCACCCATCCATCCACCCCCAAACACCCCCTCCATCTCTCATTATCCAGCCAGCCAGCCCCATACACCCCTTCCCTCTCCCCTTTTCCATCCATCCATCCATCCCCAAACACCCCCTCCATCTCTCTCATTATCCATCTACCCCCTTAAACACCCCCCTTCCTCTCCATCCATCTAGCCATCTTCAGCTGTCTATGTATTCTGAGACCATCTCTCCATACCCCTATGGGAGAGTAGTGGGGGGTCTAGTGGGTTAGAGCAAGGGGGTCTGGGAGCCAGGACTCCTGGGTTCTCTCCCCGGCTCCGGGAGGGAAGGGGAGTGGGGTTAGAGCAGGGGGGGCCGGGTTCTATCTCCAGTCCCCCCATAAATCTGAGCTTGTCTCACCAGCTGCTATCAAGGGGACGAGGAAGAAGAAGAAGCAGATGATGCTAGGGGCCGGCAGCCTCCCCATGCTCTCCGTGGGCTAGGAGACACCCCAGGAGTTGCAGACCAGGACTGTCGAGCAGACGGGACCCAGGGACGACAAGTAATGGCTGCTCCAGAGCGAGCAGCCTGGGCGCGCAATGGAAACTCTTGTGGCTGGCGAGGGGGGAGGCGCCTGCTCAGATACCACGCAGCCAGGAGGTCACTGGGCCTGTGCACAGGTGGGTGTGAAAGTGAAACTGACCAGGGGTGTTGGGTTCAGCAGCAGGATGGGCTCATTTCTGCATCCCCGGGGCCCTTGGCCTCTCTGACGCAACCGCTGGCTGTAGAGCTGTGGCCCCCCAGTGGTGATGGTTTCCTTATCGCTCCGTGGGTCCCAGCCCCCTCTCACTGCGCTGAAATGATCCCCCAGTGGATCCCGGAGGGAGCTGCTGACTCCAGGGACCGCTGGAGGAGATCAGCTATCCCAGGGACAGCTGGGAGCTACGTGTCGGTGACAGGATCACCAGGGGGTTTCCACTATCAGGGCGGAGATCGGTGCTTGGGGGGAGCTGGAGGTGATAGGGGCGCAAAGGGAAAATGGGATGTGCAGGATGAAGAGAGAGAGCATAGTACAAAGAGGGGAGGGGGGACAGAGCTAGAGACAAATAAAGAGTGTATTACAGATGGATGGATGGATGGACGACGGACAGAGGGCCCTACCACGGGCAGGTGGATGGATGGAGTGATGGGTGGACGGATTGAGGGAAGACCTCTCCACATACAGATGCACCGAGCGGTGGCTGGCTGGATAGAGGGGCCTACCACATGGATGGATGGACAGAGCGATGGGTAGACAGGTGGATGGAGGGCTCTAGCACAGAGGGATGGATGGATGGAATGATGGGCGGACAGATGGAGACAGGGCCTTCTCCACAGACAGATGTACAATGATGGATGGATGGATGGAGCAATGGGTGGACAGATGCAGACAGGGCCTTCTCCACAGACAGATGGGTGGGATGAATTGCTGACAGACAGCCAAAGGCGCTGAGGACGGATCCATCCATCCATCCTGCTCCATTCCACCCTCTTCCATCCACCTCCCCCCCAATAAAACACACAGTGCCAAACCCGCCTACCTTACAGACAGGCCAGCTGTCCCTCTGCTACATCCCAGGGCTGATGGGGAGCTACAGGGAGGTGTTGGGACCCCGTTCTCCCTGCTCCCGATTCACTGGCCAACCCAGTTCTGAGTAGAGGGGAATCCCCCGTAGCTGTGGGTGGTCTGGGGTTCAGGACACATGGAGGAGCGGGGCTGATCCATGCCAGCAGGGGTCGCACATGGTCACAGACAGGCACACAGGACCCTGTCACGTTTAATAGCACAGACACACACCCAACTCTCCTCCTCCCCTTATCCGGCCCATCTCAGAGGTGCTGACCACAAATGTTTCCACCGGCCCTGGGAGGCTGATGCTTCCGGGGGATGCTGAGGCTGAGCTGAGCTGTGTTAGGATCTAGATATGCAGGCCTGCCTGTAAATGCCTAGACTTTAAGAACTTAGGTGTATTTTTATCACTTAGCTAGTTACAGGGGTATAAAAACAAAGAATCAAAATCACAGTCCGCCTGTGTCTGGGCTTCTCTCGCTAGGAGAGTCTGAGGCCTCGTTCTTAGGCTATGGCCTTTGGCTAAGCAGCTGGGGCAGCCATAAGCTGGGAAGCAAACGGTCACATCCTCACATCCCAAACCAGTCACATTGAAATAAGGTGCTATTGGGGTGTTAGGAAGATGATCCAGTCCTGATAGTGCCCATCACCACCCGATAAAGAAACAGATCTTAAGATGATTAAAGAAAACTTAGTTTGATAGCCTCCGGTCTGGCAAGAGCTCACTTCTCAGTGGTTGTGGTTGTGAAACCCTCATTTCTGTATTGTTTTATCTTTATGGCCCCCACTTTTCTATTGTTAATCTGTCTGGTTCTCTAATTGTTTGCTGTATAATTAATTTTGCTAGGTGTAAGTTAATTAGGGTGGTGGGATATAATTGGTTAGAGAATTATGGTACAATATGTTAGAATTGGTTAGTTAAATGTCAGTAAAATGATTGATTAAGGTATAGCTGAGAATATTACTATATAAACTGGGGTCAAATAGGAAGTGGGGAGAAGGGAAATTGGAATCATGTTTGCTAAGTGGGGGGAACGGGAACAGGGGCACAGGCAAGGCTCTGCGGCGTTGGAGCCGGAAAGGGGGACGCGGGATAAAGGCTCTGCAGCGTCAGAGCCGGGAGGGGGGATGCGGGGTAAAGGCTCTGCGGCGTCGGAGCTGGGCAGGGGGACACGGGGTAAAGGCTCTGCGGCGTCGGAGCTGGGCGGGGGGAAGCGGGGTAAAAGCTCTGCGGCATCAGAGCCAGGAAGAGGGGCGCGGGGTAAAGGCTCTGCGGCGTCGGAGCCAGAAGTGGGAACACAGAGTAAAGGCTCTGTGGCGTCGGAGCCGGGAGGGGGGACGCAGGGTAAATGCTCTGCGGCGTCGGAGCCGGGCGGGGGGACATAGGGTAAAGGCTCTGTGGCGTCGGAGCCGGGCGGGGGGACGCAGGGTAAATGCTCTGCGGTGTTGGAGCTGGGAAGGGAACACTGGAGAACAGATTATCACATATAGAGATAAGCCCGACTGGTGCGAAGGGCTTTGGAATATTCTTGCTTGGAAATGAACCCCAATAAACGTTGCATTGTCTGCACTTAGGACTTCTGGTCTTCTGCTTCCTGTCTGCATGACAAGAACCAGGGGAGGAGGTGAAGGGGAAAGCCCTCCGCAAAGCCACCCAAGACAGCGGGGACCATGGAGCAACTGCAGCCCTGAGCCCCGTCCTCTGCGTCCTCCTCTTCATCCCCACCTGGGCAGCAGGTATGTCAGCAAATCCTGGCTAGCTAGCCTGGGGGTCGGTCTGTCTACTCCCCCAGATCCATCTGTCCATCCCTCCCCATCCCCACAGCCATATTGAGCCATCCCCATACATCCCCATCTATCTAAACTAATCCATCCACCCTCCCCTCGGTTATCTATCCATCCCTGTGCAGTATCCATCCACCCATCCTTCCCTCTATGTATCCATCCAGCCTTCCCTCGACAATATGTCCCTCCATCCTTCCCCCCACAGGATCTATCCCTCCCAGGGCCATCCTTAGGCATATGTAGCATATGCACCCAAAAATTTGGGGCACCCCTGGGTCTTAATGTCCTCCCTCCTGCCTCTTCCTATCCCTTTTTGACCCTTCCTGTAGGCTCCCACCACAGCTGGCTGCTCCTGCAGCCTGGTGAGTCTTCCTCCAGAGGGGATCCAATACTTAAAAGTGAAAAAGCCTCCAGCCTGCCAGACCTATTAGCACAACATTGAAACTGTTAAAGAGCCATTCATGGGGTAATGAAGCCATGTGACAGGCATTTGCCAATCCGCAGGTATATGCGGTTAGTTTCTGAATTTACTGACCAAAACAGTTGTGCATTACTGTAATATTTACTCAGAACTTCTTAGTCTACGGGACCTTACTTTAAAATTTACTTTAAAAATATTTAATTAGTGTGTTGCTGAAGATTGTAAAATCACATCTCTAAAAAATCCTTGCATAGATTTTTAGATGCACCATCTGAGTATTCATCTTTAGCCTTAAATGCTTGGATCTTCAGACATATAGTTTTTTAAATAAATCCTTCAAAAGACCACCCTTCTCTAAAATACACATTTTAATTTTAATGACTATAGGACAAAAAACTTGCTTCCAAAGTCTTCCTGTCCTTTCTGTCCATCTCGTTCTCCCTTCACCCCCCTGGTGAAGAGAGCCCTTAACACCCCTTTCCTTCCAGATAGCTGGACAAACGAGTTTCCCTTTCTTCTGACTATCTAATGAACTAGTTTTAAGAGAACGCTCCAGCAAAATCAGTACCTTAGTAAGATATAAAATCCTTTGTTATGCCTAAAATCTTTAGAAACATGTTCTTTAAAGTTGGTGAAATTTCATAAACACGTCTATTGTTATGGAGATCACACAAAGTAAATTAGTGTTCCCTTTTTCTAAAAGGAGTGAAAGTTGTTATGAACACACGAAACCTCTGTGATCAATTAATTTAAAATAATGTCTTTGTGTCAGTGAGTTAAATATGTAGTAATCTGGAATGATTACTTTCTGAAGGCTTAAGAGTACATTTAAAATATAAAATCAGCTAGAAATACTGAATAAGAAAATGTAAAACAAAGAAGAGCTGCCTCATGTATCCCATAATATTTAACGCTGTGTTCAGCAGGGCAGCTGACTCGCCCTTACTACAAAGCTTTTGCAAATAAATCTCTGACAAACTTCAGGGTATATCAAAATCCCTGTGACTGACATTTTTTATTCCCAAATGTAGTGCTTTTAATTAGGTACCTTCTGCATGTCCAGTCTTCACCATCGGGCCTGCAGTGGGAAACATGCTCCATTTTCTTTAGAAAGAAATGGCAGAAGAGTGGTCTTTTCAAATGTCATTTGCTTCATTTGGGTTCAGGGATTTGGCTGGAAGGGGGTGAGCAGGGAAGAGAGGAGGGAAACAGTGGGGAGAGGGCGGGGCCTGGGCAGAGTGGGGGCGGGGCCTGGGGCGGAGCAGGGGTGGAGTATGGGCGGGGCCACAGGTGGGCTGGGGAACGAGCCTCCCCAAGCGGCAGCTTCACCCCCACCCACGACAGTAGGTAAGAGTGGGTCGGCTCCCGCACACCCAGTATGCGCTGCAGTGTCTTAGGCAGGGGCCGTATTCACAGAGCCGAATGAACCGGCACCGCGCATTCTGCGTGAGGCAGAGGGTCCGGGGGTCTCTGCGGGGAACCGTGATGCTCTGCCGCCGTGAGGCAGGCCAGGCGCCTCGGTATCCTTTGCTGCCTCGTCCCTCCCCCCGCAGGGCTGCTGTCAGGCCTAGGGGCACTAGTTTAATAATACTGCGTAGGGCCCCATAAATCCTAAGGACGGCCCTGGGTAGCACCACGCTGGGCTAGTGACCCTTGCTGGGGGTGTAGGAGGAGAGGGAGGCGGGTTAGGGGCAGCAGGGAGACCCTGTAGCCTGGGAGCATTAAGGAGACAGACTCATTAATTTCAGCAACTGCGTGTATCCTGACAGGATGAATCGGGGCAAAAAGTTGGGGCCAGATCCCAGCTGGTGTCAAGCAGCCACACCTGCGCTGACCTCAGTGGGGCCAGGTACTAAGCCTCTGTAAATCAGTTCCATTGAAGTCAGAAAAGCTAAAGACGATTGACACCAACTGGGGGTCTGGCCCCTTTGACTCCGATGGAGCTACAGCTGATTGACACAAACTGGGGCTCTGGTCCCATTGCGTCCAGTGGAGCACTGGCCAGCTGACCCCAGCTGGGATCTGGCCCCGTTGACTCCAATGGAGCTAGAACCGATTGACCCCGCTTGCTGACTGTTTCTCCTGCGCTCTCTCTCTGCCTCCCTCCACTGCTGTGTTCTCCTTGGGTTTCTGCATCTTCTCCCTCTGCTGCTGGACAGGACGGGACAGTGTCCTGCTCCTCCGTCAGCTCCCCATTCGGCTGTCGGACAGGTGGACCGCTCAGCAGGCTTCTCTCTGCTTTTCTCTCCTTCTCCTCACCGTCCACTCACTCTCCACCTACCCCTTGGCTGTCTGCTGACACAACGACTTTTATACCGACCTGTGGGGACTTTCTTGCGCATGACAACTGCCCACATACCAAACGGTCCGTTCTGTTTTTACCCTGCAGACGTTGTTTACCTCAGAGTTATGATCTGCTGACCTTTCCCCTACTTCATTATTCCTGCCAATTCTATTTTTAGAGCTCTGTGACCTGCAGCTTCAAATTGAGGAGAGATTCTTGCTTACTTAACATGGAAGCTAGGGGAAGTGTATTTGTTTCATGTCCCGCAGGATTTAAAGGGGGGCGGGTGAAACTGGGGTTAATTCTTCAAAGGGAGAGGAAGACAGTGGAAGTGGATCTCAGTGGGGGCGGAAAGAAACCGGAAGTCGCATCAACCCCTCTAACATAAACAAACGACTTGCCCATAGTTCTTTATGGGGTCCGGGTGGGAAACAGGAGCCGCATTGGAAGGTTCCGGGATATATTTGGGGCAGGGTATCAGAAAGGGAGTGAGTCCCCTTCCCCAGGTCAGGCACGATGGGGAGGTGAGGGGGGGGAAGGGGAGAAAAGGGCGGGAGGGACAAAAATCCCACAAAAATGGTAAATACCCAAAGGGGAAAAAATCAGAGACCAATTTCCCCCCTGGTCTTTCAATTACTTCTCGACATTGCTGGTTGATTTTCCCCAGTGACTTGTATTCAGTTCCTTCTTTTTCTCTCTTTTTTCCTTCTTCCCCCACTCATCATTTTAAAAAACAACATTTGCAGAGGGGGCAAGATTCCAATTTACAGGGGAGAAAAAATTTTCGTGAAAAAAAAATATTGTTTTTTGGGGGAGGGGGGAGGGAAGTGTCCCCATTTTCAGGGATAAAATGAAACATTTTCACTGGGGGGGGAGAGGCGGATGAGGAATCCCTGTTGAGGTTACAGGGACAAACCATCCCGATGAGTCAAAAGAATAGTAAATATGGCAGGCGACCAGCTTGGCTTAATGGTGAAAATGGTGAATGGTGAAAATCCTAGCGGATCTTAAACATAAAAAAGAAGCTTACAAGAAGTGGAAGGTTGGACATATGACCAGGGAAGAGTATAAAAATATTGCACGGGCATGTAGGAATGAAATCAGGAGGGCCAAATCACACCTGGAGCTGCAGCTAGCAAGAGATGTCAAGAGTAAGAAGAAGGGTTTCTTCAGGTATGTTGGCAACAAGAAGAAAGCCAAGGAAAGTGTGGGCCCCTTACTGAATGAGGGAGGCAACCTAGTGACAGAGGATGTGGAAAAAGCTAATGTGCTCAATGCTTTTTTTGCCTCTGTCTTCACTAACAAGGACAGCTCCCAGACTGCTGCGCTGGGCATCGCAACATGGGGAGTAGATGGCCAGCCCTCTGTGGAGAAAGAGGTGGTTAGGGACTATTTAGAAAAGCTGGACGTGCACAAGTCCATGGGGCCGGACGAGTTGCATCCGAGAGTGCTAAAGGAATTGGCGGATGTGATTGAAGAGCCATTGGCCATTATCTTTGAAAACTCATGGCGAACGGGGGAAGTCCCGGATGACTGGAAAAAGGCTAATGTAGTGCCAATCTTTAAAAAAGGGAAGAAGGAGGATCCTGGGAACTACAGGCCAGTCAGCCTCACCTCAGTCCCCGGAAAAATCATGGAGCAGGTCCTCAAGGAATCAATCCTGAAGCACTTACACAAGAGTAAAGTGATCCGGAACAGTCAGCATGGATTCACCAAGGGAAGGTCATGCCTGACTAATATAATTGCCTTCTATGATGAGATTACTGATTCTGTGGATGAAGGGAAAGCAGTGGATGTATTGTTTCTTGACTTTAGCAAAGCTTTTGACACGGTCTCCCACAGTATTCTTGTCAGCAAGTTAAAGAAGTATGGGCTGGATGAATGTACTATACGGTAGGTAGAAAGTTGGCTAGATTGTCGGGCTCAGCGGGTGGTGATCAATGGCTCCATGTCTAGTTGGCAGCCGGTGTCAAGTGGAGTGCCCCAGGGGTCGGTCCTGGGGCCGGTTTTGTTCAATATCTTCATAAATGATCTGGAGGATGGTGTGGATTGCACTCTTAGCAAATTTGCGGATGATACTAAACTGGGAGGAGTGGTAGATACATTGGAGGGCAGAGATAGGATACCGAGGGACCTAGACAAATTGGAGGATTGGGCCAAAAGAAACCTGATGAGGTTCAATAAGGATAAGTGCAGGGTCCTGCACTTAGGACGGAAGAACCCAATGCACAGCTACAGACTAAGGACCAAATGGCTAGGCAGCAGTTCTGCGGAAAAGGACCTAGGGGTTACAGTGGATGAGAAGCTGGATATGAGTCAGCAGTGTGCCCTTGTTGCCAAGAAGGCCAATGGCATTTTGGGATGTATAAGTAGGGGCATAGCCAGCAGATCGAGGGACGTGATCGTTCCCCTCTATTCGACATTGGTGAGGCCTCATCTGGAGTACTGTGTCCAGTTTTGGGCCCCACACTACAAGAAGGATGTGGATAAATTGGAGAGAGTCCAGCGAAGGGCAACAAAAATGATTAGGGGTCTGGAACACATGACTTATGAGGAGAGGCTGAGGGAACTGGGATTGTTTAGTCTGCAGAAGAGAAGAATGAGGGGGGATTTGATAGCTGCTTTCAACTACCTGAGAGGTGGTTCCAAAGAGGATGGTTCTAGACTATTCCCAGTGGTAGAAGATGACAGGACAAGGAGTAATGGTCTCAAGTTGCAGTGGGGGAGGTTTAGGTTGGATATTAGGAAAAACTTTTTCACTAGGAGGGTGGTGAAACACTGGAATGCGTTACCTAGGGAGGTGGTAGAATCTCCTTCCTTAGAAGTTTTTAAGGTCAGGCTTGACAAAGCCCTGGCTGGGATGATTTAATTGGGGATTGGTCCTGCTTTGAGCAGGGGGTTGGACTAGATGACCTCCTGAGGTCCCTTCCAACCCTGATATTCTATGATTCTATGATTCTATGTTCCAGAACAAAATATCAAATTTTCAGGAAAATATCATTTTTTTTCATAGGGAAAAAAGTTGATTTTCTGAAAAGCAAATTTTCAGAAATGATTGTAAGATTTTGGACCATGACAAGGGGACTGAAGAGAAGAGGGAAGTGAGGGAGAAAAGCAAAAGTTTTTTACCAAAACACATTTTTTCAAAAAACTCTGAAAACAGACAATTTTTCACACAAAGAAATTATTTAATTTTTAGACCAAAAAAAATCACTTTCTTTGAGCAAGTCCAGCCGGCTGGAGCAGTCACGCTGGTCGCTCAGACCAGTTCCACCGCCCACACCATGCTGAGCTGGGCGAGCGTTTCTCTTCGTGCTCAGTTAGGAAGAGGGACCAGACGCTGCGTTAATTACCCCCAGCTGGTCATGCTCCACAGGGAGGCATTGCAATCACTCCAGAGAGGACAGGGAAATAACACACAGGGACGTGATATAGTTATATCCAGGAGGCCCCGGAGAAGGCATTTCCTGAAGGTCAGACTATGCCCTAGTAGATTATTCCCTGCCGTAGAGAGGGCTAGTTGGGTTTTGTTGGGGTTCACATGGACTTTCACGCCCATAATTTTCTTCTGCTCTCCCTCAAACCCTGTGAGGGTCTCCTCCTGTGGGGAATTCCCTCCTGGCGGCGTGGCTGTGAGTGTGAGGGACTCAGGTGGTGCTGAGTGCGGAGGGACTCAGCGCCGCTGGGCGTGGTTGGAGGTGTGTTCCCTGAGTCCTGGAGTTTGGAATTTAATCTCTGCGTAGTGCAGGCTCTCGCTTTCCTCGGCCCCCCAGCTGCCGTGGCCCTGTGTTGGACAGATATGCTGTGAGGACGCCCTCACCCCAGATCTGGTCTCTTAATTCAGGCCAATTTAGGCATCTCCCAGGGAGCAAATCCCACAGTGTTACCCCAGATTGGAGGGTTTGGGAGTCAGGACTCCTGGGTTCTCTCCCCAGCTCTGGGAGAGGAGTGGGGTCGAGTTGGGTAGAGCAGGGGGGCTGGGAGCCAGGACTCCTGGGTTCTATCCCTGGCTCTGGGAGGGGAGTGGGGGGTTAGAGCAGGGGGGATGGGAGCAAGGACTCCTGGGTTCTCTCCCCTCACTGTATTGTACCAGTCCTTATTGGCACCCGGAGACCAGACCCAAGGACTGTATGGAACAGGGCCCAGCCTGCATTGTCTTACCTTCGGCTGCCGCTGGCGGGGCTGCGAGGGGGGCAGCGCTGCGGAAGAAGGGAGAAGAAAGGAACGTTAAAACGGAGGAGTGTGAGAGAGAGTCTGGGGTGAAGAGGGAAGCTGCAGAGATCTAGGGATGGGAAGAGAAGGAAGGACGTGGGGGGTTAGTTATACCAACAGACAACCCAGCGTGGACCACAACGGACACACGGACACTCGGATGTGTTCACGAGCAGAGGCCCTGGCCCATGGGGGCCAGGAGGTTAGCAGGGGGAAGGCTCCGGTTTGGTACCTCAGTGTCTCTTCAGGAGAAGGGTGACCACCAGGCTGAGGATGAGAAGGAGCCCCAAGGCGATGGCAACCTGGTACAGGAGCTCCTGGGCGCAGCACACTACGGGGGCAGGTTCTTTACCTGGGCGATGGAGAGGAGCTTTAGGGGATTCTCAGCCCCTTGAACCAGCCAGTCCCCTGCCCTGGGGCCAGAGACGGGGAAGGCTCCGTGCCCCCATTCCCCACCTCACCTGTGTCACTCTGGTTCCTCCCCATCACCTGCAGCTCGGTGCCCGCTCCTGTCCCGCTCTCTCCCTGGCGAATGCTGATGTGGCACTTATAGAGACCAGAGTCCCGCTTCTCTAGGTCCGACAGGGTCAGCGTGACCTCCCCTTTCCGGAGCAGATTCAGGTCGGACATATTGAGCCGTCCGCGGTAGAAGGGATGGTCAGATTCCAGCACAACCCCGGGTACTATGGTCCACGTCGCTTTGACCACGCTGCCCGGTCTGTTCTCGAAGGAGCAGCTGAGGTTCATGGTCTCGCCGGCGTACACTCGGAGGACAGCGGGGCTCTGAAGCACTGTGAGACCTTAGTGAACCAGGGCAATAAACATTACAGCAGCAAAGGAAAATGACGAGGAGTGGTATCAAGACACGCCCCAGCTGCCCGAAACCTTAGCAGCACGGAGAGAAGAAGCTAAGGGGAAAGAATTGTGCGTTCCTGTCCACCTTGCTACTGCTCACAACACTGTCGATAACAGACTGCACGGGGCTTTCACTTCCACCCCAACAGAGACCCAGCATCAACACTGCTCTGGGCACGGCAGATGCTCACAGAGACATTAGACGTCAAATCACTCAGGACAATTAAGTCCAAAGAAGACTGCGAGGAATTACAAAAGGGATCTCACTAGACTGGGTGACTGGGCAACAAAATGGCCGATGAAACTCAATGGTGGAAAATGCACATTGGAAAACAGAATCCCAGCTGTACATGCAAACTGATGGGGTCTCAATTAGCTGTTACCACTCAAGAGATATGTTGGAGTCGTTGTGGCTAGTTCTCTGCAAACATCCACTCAATGTGCAGCGGCAGTGAAAAAAGTCACCAGACTGTGAGCATCCATTAGGAAAGGGAGAGAGAAAAAGACAGAAAATATCCTATTGCCTCTATATAAATCCATGGTACGCCCGCACCTTGGACCCTGCGTGCAGTTTTGGTCGCCTCAAATCAAAAAAAGATACATTAGAATTGCAAAAGGTACAGAGAAGGGCAACCAAAACAATGAGGGGTATGGAACGGCTTCTCCCTTACAAGGACCAGAATACCCCCTTACAAATTAAATTGGCAGCTTGTCATTTTAACCCCTTTAAATACACCACAAACACATGCCTCCACTTTATACAATTTGTGCTTCAAACTAGAGGGGGTCAGATTTTGTCCTGACGGAATGTTTTCCTCTTGGGAAATGCCGTCTCATCGAAAGGGTGACAATTGGTTTAAAACTGGGGCAGAGAAAGTGTTTTTGATAGGGTCAATAGGGAATGATTTGATTTTGCATTTCCAGACTGATTTGATTTGATATTATTAAGAAGAGTCAACACTGAAATGAAATATTTGTTTTATGGAAACAGAATACTTCTCATTGACCTGAGTGACGTGTCCATATCTATCTATGCATCCATGCACGCATCCTCCACCCCGAGATCTAGATAGATAGATAGAAATAGATATAGATATTCTTTTTGGGGTGGTATGGATGCGTACATAGATAAAAAGATAGATGAGATGGATATCGGGTAGGGCTGAATGCGTAGGCAGAGATGGATCTAGGGACAGGGTATATGGACAGATAGGGCTGAATACAGTGGAGTGGGGTAGAAGGACAGATGGACAGACAGAGATGGATCTAGGGGTGGGGTAGGTGGATGGATGGACACACAGAGATGGATCTAGGGGTGGGGTCACCCTGGAAACCCTAGACAATAGAAATGAGGAGTTAGGAGATTCCTGGACCAACGCCCCACAGAGGGGACAGCCCCGTAACCCATTCCCACCTCCTGAGCCAGCCAGTCCCCCACCCTGGGGCCGGATCGGCGCTGGCGGCCCATAGAGGGGGAAGACCCCATGCCCCATTCAGCACCTCACCTGTGTCACTCTGGTATCTCTCCATCACCTGCAGCTTCGTGCCCTCTCCTGTCCCGCTCTCTCCCTGGCGGATGCTGACGTGGCACTGATAGAGACCAGAGTCCCGCTTCTCCAGCTCCGACAGGGTCAGCATGGCCTCCCCTTTCCGGAGCAGATCCAGGTGGGACATACTGAGCCGTCCTTTATAGAAGGGATGGTGAGAATCCAGCACAACCCCGGGTGCTCTAGTCCACGTCGCTTTGGCCACGCTGCCCTGTCTGTTCTCGAAGGAGCAGCTGAGCTTCACGGTCTCGCCGGGGGACGCTCGGAGGACAGCGGGGCTCTGAAGCACTGAGAGACCTTCGTGAACCAGGGCAATAAACATTATAGCAGGAAAGGAAAATGACGACAAGTGGTATCAAGACTCACCCCAGCCACCCGAAACCTTAGCAGCACAGAGAGAAGAAGCTACGGGAAAGAATTGTGCGTTCCTGTCCACCTTGCTATTGCTCACAACACTCTCAATAACACACTGCACAGGGCTTTCACTTCCACCCCAACAGAGACCCAACATCAACACTGCTACGTGCATGGCAGATGCTCACAGAGACGTTAGATGTCAAATCACTCAGGACAGCTAAGTCCAAAGCAGACTGCGAGGAATTACAAAGGGATCTCACTAGACTGGGTGACGGGGCAACATAATGGCCGATGAGACTCAAGGGTGGAAAATGCAAAGTCATGCACATTGGAAAACAGAATCCCAACTGTACATGCAAACTGAAGGTTCTCAATTAGCTGTTACCACTCAAGAGAGATCTTGGAGTCGTTGTGGCTAGTTCTCTGCAAACATCCACTCAATGTGCAGCGGCAGTGAAAAAAGTCACCAGACTGTGAGCATCCATTAGGAAAGGGAGAGAGAAAAAGACAGAAAATATCCTATTGCCTCTATATAAATCCATGGTACGCCCGCACCTTGGACCCTGCGTGCAGTTTTGGTCGCCTCAAATCAAGTAAAGATACATTAGAATTGCAAAAGGTACAGACGAGGGCAACCAAAACAATGAGGGGTATGGAACGGCTTCCCCCTTACAAGGACCAGGAAATCCCCTTACAAATTAAATTGGCAGCTTGTCATTTTAACCCTTTTAAATACACCACAAACACATGCCTCCACTTTATACAATTTCTGCTTCAAACTAGAGGGAGTCAGAATTTGTCCTGATGGAACGTTTTCCTCTTGGGAAATGCCGTCTCATCGAAAGGGTGACAATTGGTTTAAAACTGGGGCAGAGAAAGCGTTTTTGATAGGGTCAAAAGGGAATGATTTGATTTTGCATTTCCAGACTGGTTTGATTTGATATTATGAAGAGGAGTCAACACTGAAATGAAATATTTGTTTTACGGAAACAGAATACATCTCATTGACCTGATGTGACATATCCATATCTATCTATGCATCCATGCACGCATCCTCCACCCCTGGATCTATGTTGATAGAAAGATAGATAGATAGATTAGATAGATATTCTTTTTGGGGTGGGATGGATGAGTACATAGATAAAAAGATAGATGAGATGTCGGGGTAGGGCTGAATGGGTAGACAGAGATGGATCTAGGGATAGGGTATATGGACAGATAGGGCTGAATACAGTGGAGTGGGGTAGAAGGACAGACGGACACACAGAGATGGATCTAGGGGTGGGGTGGGTTGATGGATGGACACACAGAGATGGACCTAGGAGTGGGGTAGGTGGATGGATGGACACACAGATATGGATCTAGGGATAGGGTATATGGACAGATAGGGCTGAATATAGTGGAGTGGGGTAGAAGGACAGATGGACACACAGAGATGGATCTAGGGATGGGGTAGGTGGATGGATTGACACACACAGATGGATCTAGGGGTGGGTTAGGTGGATGGATAGACACGTTAAATTAGTACCTGCTCCCCAGTTGGGGATGAGGAGGACGGTGCAGAGGACGGTGCTCAGGCCTGGCAGCTGCTCCATGGTCCCTGCTCTCTGGGGAGCTCCGCAGCCCAGCTCAGCTCAGCCTCAGCATCCTCCGGAAATGTCACCTCGGGGGGGGCCGGTGGAAAGTTTTGTGGCCTGAGCTTCTGAGATGGCTGCAGCAAGAGGCTGGGGACGAGGACTGGATGCCGGGGGTGGGGGGGTGTGCATTCCTCTGGCCCCTGCTGGGAGGGGAGTGGGGTCTAGTGCTTCGAGCAAGGGGAGATGGGGGCCTGGGAGCCAGGACTCCTGGGTTCAGTCCTCAGTTCATTCTCTCATCTTGGGTCATGCTCCTTACCCTCTCTGGGATATTTTGTCATGAGGAATAACATTATTTTACAGAAAGGAATTTTTGCTTAATATCTTTTATTTTCACATACTGAGGTATATTAATTTTTTGCAACACGTATCTCTTGCAATCAGGATATTCCTTCTAAAAAACCAAACATGCTCCGGACAGTCTTTATCTGCTTTATACAGAAATGTTTTCCGATGAAGTGAGCTGTAGCTCAGGAAAGCTTATGCTCATATAAATTTGTTAGTCTCTCAGGTGCCACAAGTCCTCCTGATCTTTTCATATGAGAAGGGAAACAGGCACACGACCATATTGCTTTCATGGCTAAATGCCAAGATTCCTGTACTATAAAAAACAGTAATATCTACATTAAGTTGATGTTAATTGGGTTCCAAACATTTGCCGGAGCTTGTATGGATCCAGTAGCTCTTTTCTTTAGCTCTTGGCAAGATCACATGAGACATATGGGAATCCTGTTGGAAGAGCTGATCAAATCCACTGTTGTTCTAACCAAGTTTTACCTTGAATTTGTAAAGAGATTCAATCATGTTATGGACCATGACTTGGATAAACCGTTTCTGTTCTACACTGGTATGGCCTCTAACCCAATACAAGCTGTAGTAAATCAGAACCAAGGGTGGGTAGCTCTTGGGATGCACTCAGCGATGTTTGTGTCATCCCTTCCTGCATCCATTTTGCGTTGGGGGTGTGACGTTAGGAGTGTAATCTATCTCATTGAAAGGTGACAGGGCCAGAAAGAGTCAGACTGCCAGACTGACCTGATCCATGGCCGAACTTTAGAGCCTGGTTCGAAATATCTGTAAATGAATAGAGCTTTGAAATGCAACGAGGCCGGGCAGTTTAAGGGAACTGCGTTCTTCGGGCTTCTGAGTAACCAGGGAGGTCGTACAGAGGCTGTTTTGGGCTGGCTGGGTAAATCTAAGTATTGGAATATCCACCAGCTGTTGGGGTTTGTCTTCCCCGTTCGGTTTGCAGTTCACCCTGATTGAGTGACCTCAGCTGGCTCCCACGGGCACCATCCTCACACTGCAGCTGTGGGGAGAGAGTGAGGAGAGGTGGAGCCGGGGGGAGGGCTGGGAGTCAGGACTCCTGGGTTCTATCCTAAGTTCTGGTTATGTGTGGTCTAGCAGAAAAAGACTCCCAGGCCCCCCTGACTCTAACCCACTAGTCCCCACTCCCATGGCAGAGCTGGGAGAGAACCCAGGAGTCCAGACCCTTTGTCATCCTTCAGTTCAGGTCTGTGCAGAGCCTGGCACGACAGGGGTCCCGATCTTTCTCAGAGGGGAGGGGGTCTGTGCAGCACTCAGCACCTTTGGGGAGGGTCCATTTGCTACTGGTACTTTCTTTTGTTTCTGTGGTGGGCTGAAACGTGCCGAGTTGCTCGGGGCTCTGTCTTCACTTTCACCCCTGCGCATCGTGGTGAGAAACAGGAAATTCAGCCTCTTTCACGGCTGCAGCTTCTGCAAAGGTGGTAGCTGGGCGGGTAGGGGGGACCAGGGGTGAGTTACAATCAGCTACAGAAGTGTCAGAGTCAGGGCCTTGTGCGACACACAAATAACTGACTACGGTTTCCGTCCCGTGAGCCGGAGTCAATCTCTAGGCTCTCAGCTTGCAGTGCCAAAAATGCTTCTAGCCCTCACAGGTGCAAAGAAATCTCTCTAACCAGGGGCGGGTTGGACCCATGCCTGAGTCTGCAGAGAGCCTGAGCCGATCGCTCTGAGAGGGGGGAGCTGTCCCGAATGTGATCCAGGCAGTGATGGGAGTGGGCTGGCTCGGGGGGTCCAGTCCTGCTAGAATTGTACTTTCCACCCAAATTTCCAATATCTCACCTTTTTGTCCCAATTCAGGAGAAAAACAAGTGTTAAAATATAGTTAGAAAATCTGTTTTCTGAACATCTGACCTGGGAGTGCTTGAAATTCCACCCAACACCCCTTCCTCATGGAGTCTGAGACGGGGTGAACAGCCTTATTTTCCAGCCTTCTGTCACCTCCTCTTCTCTGTTTCAGTCTCTCCTCCTACACCAAGTCGGGACCTAGGGTGTTTTCAAAACAAACATTTGCAATGGGGAAAAGTGAGAAACTCACCCCGTTCGCTCTGCTAGAACTTTCCTCGCAGCAAGGTGTGTCGTCCATTCCCAAGACATATATATTTCCGAGTGCAAATGTGTTTGTTTCAATAACGTTGATATTTACGTAAGGAGAAGCAAATATGTTCCATAAATGCAACTACCACTGGGGTGAAGCTTGACAGGTATTATTATATAGAGAACATTATTTTTATCAAGAAAAATGATTAATTCCCATAAATGCAGCTAGCACTGCGGTGGAGCATATTGTGTCAGCTCTTATATATAGATGTAAACACACACACATATATGCAAATACACACACACAGTTTTTGGGTTTCTGCGTCTCCTCCCTCTGCTGCTGGACAGGACGGGGCAGTGTCCTGCTGCTCCCTCAGCTCCCCATTTGGCTGTCAGACAGATGGACGGCTCGGCAAGCTTCTCTCTCTTTTTTTCTCTCCTTCTCCTCACCGTCCACTCGCTCTCCACCTACCCCTTGGCTGTCTGCTGGTACACCGACTTTTATACCGACCTGTCTGGCACAGGCGCCGTTCCATGGGTGCTCTGGGGCTGTAGCACCCATGGGGGAAAATTAGTGGGTGCTCTGCACACACCAGCAACCAAGCTCCCCTCCCAATTCACCTCACATCACCGAACCTCCGCCTCATCCCCTCAGCGCGCCGCATCCCTGCTTCCCTGCCCACCTCCCGGCGCTTGCTGCCACAAAACAGCTGTTTCGTGGCGGAACAAGCTCCGGGAGGGAGGGGGGAGGAGCGGGCACTCGGCGTGCTCACGGGATGAGGCGGAGAAGAGGCGGGGCAGGGGCGGGGCCTTTGGGAAAGGGGTTGGAATGGGGGCGGGGCCAGGGCGGAGTCGGGGCGGGGCCGGGGGCAGACGGGGGTCGAGCTCCCGCCAGCCGCGGTTGGCGCCTCTGCTGCCCAACTGCCCGCCCTCCAGACGGTCCGGTCTGTTTTTAGCCCACAGCCGTTGTTTCCCTCAGCGTTCGGATCGGCTGACCTTTGCTCCCCTTCGCTTTTCCCGCCAATTCTACCTGTTAGCGCTGTGGGGTCTGCCGCTCCGCGCGTGGGCCTGACTCTTGCTCATTTACAATGAAAGCCAGGGATACACCATGGAGCCGGGGGATTTCTCTGGCATCAGCATCGTCCACGCAGGTGTTCGACCTGCAAGTTATTGCACCTTGTTCCTCACGTTTAGGCAAAAAGGGAAGCAGCTCAGGGGGCAGCATAAGGAAATCTCAAAATGCGGGGTCAAGAGTTCATCAGTTTCTGGTGCGTTACTCAAGTGAGTTTTCTCTCCATATTTTTCAAAGGGGACGTGTGTTTGTTTCATCACTAGAGAGGAACCGACTGAGTTGCGAACACTTCAGCTGTGTCCTTAACAACCCGATGTTGCAGGAGAGGAGACGTGGAGGGGAGGCCAGGAGGCCAGAACGAGGGCGGAAGTGACGCGGAAGCGGTGTCACGCCACCCGCCACGATGGGGCGTTTGCCCACAGCCTTGGTGCAAAGCCCGACAGGGTCCGGGTGGGAAACAGGAGGCCTCAAGGGAAAGTTTCGGGGTGTGTTTGGTTCTGCAGCGGTTAAATGGCTCCAAGGAGAGCAGGTGGGGGGGGAAGGGGGACAGAAGACAGTCCAAGAAGTGGGCCCAAGGCAGGGCGGGAGTGGACCTGATGTGGCGTCAGGACTATAGCCATAGACGACGTGCCCACCGTTGGGTGCCACGCTCTCGATGATCCGGGTGGGAAAGACGAGGGGGAGGGTTCCGGGGTGTGGTGGGTCCCGCATGATTTAAAGGGGAGGGTGGCGGGTGAAACTGGGATTAACTCTTCAAAGGGAGGGGGAGACAGTGGTAGTGGATCTCAGTGAGGGCGGAAAGAAAACGGAAGTGGCGTCAACCCCTCTAACCTCAACGAAGGACTTGCCCATAGTTCCTCATGGGGTCCGGGTGGGAAACAGGAGCCGCGTTGGAAAGTTCCGGGATGTATTTGGGGCGGGGTATCAGAAAGGGAATAAGTCCCCTTCCCCAGGTCAGGGACGATGGGGAGGTGATAGGTGGGGAGGGGAGGGCAGAAAAGTGCGCGAGGGACAAAAGTCCCACAAAAATGGTAAATACCCAAAGGGGAAAAAATCAGAGACTAATTTCCCCCCTGGTGTTTCAATTACTTCTCAACATTTCTGGTTGATTTTCCCCAGTGATTTGTATTAAATTCCTTCTTTTTCTCTCTTTTTTCCTTCTTCCCCCACTCATCCTTTAAAACAAATAACTTTGCAGGGGGGGCAAAATTCCAATTTGCAGGGGAGAAAAGATTTTCATGAAAAAAAATATTGTTTTTGGGGGGAGGGAGGAGAGAAATGTCCCAATCTTCAGGGATAAAATGAAACATTCTCACTTGGGGGCAGGAGTGATGTTCCAGAACAAAATATCAAATTTTCAGGAAAATATCATTTTTTTAAAGTTGATTTTCTGAAGGGCAAATTTTCAGAAATGATTGTAAGATTTTGGACCACGACAAGGGGACTGAAGAGAAGAGGGAAGTGAGGGAGAAAAAGCAAAAGTTATTACCCAAACACATTTTTTCAAAAAACTCTGAAAACAGACAGTTTTTCACACAAAGAAATTATTTAATTTTTAGACCAAAAAAAATCACTTTCTTTGAGCAATTCCAGCCGGCTGGAGCAGTCACGCTGGTCACTCAGACCAGTTCCACCGCCCACACGATGCTGAGCTTCGCGAGTGTTTCTCTTCGTGCTCAGTTAGGAAGAGGGACCAGACGCTGCGTTAATTACCCCCAGCTGGTCACGCTCCACAGGGAGGCGTTGCAATCACTCCAGAGAGGACAGGGAAATAACACACAGGGATGTGATATAGTTATATCCAGGAGGCCCCGGAGAAGGCATTTCCTGAGGGTAGATCCATGCCCCAGTAGATTATTCCCTGCTGTAGAGAGGGCTAGTTGGGTTTTGTTGGGGTTCACAGGGACCTTCACGTCCATAATTTTCTTCTCCTCTCCCTCAAACCCTGTGGGGGTCTCCTCCTGTGGGGAATTCCCTCCTGGCGGCGTGGCTGTGAGTGTGAGGGACTCAGGTGGTGCTGAGTGCGGAGGGACTCAGCGCCGCTGGGCGTGGTTGGAGGTGTGTCCCCTGCGTCCTGGAGTCTGGAATTTAATCTCTGCGTAGTGCACGCTCTCGCTCTCCTCGGCCCCCCGGCTGCCGTGGCCCTGTGTTGGACAGACACACTGTGAGGACGCCGTCACCCCAGATCTGGTCTCTTAATTCAGGCCAATTTAGGCATCTCCCACGGAGCAAATCCCACAGTGTTACCCCAGATTGGAGGGGTTGAGAGTCAGGACTCCTGGGTTCTCTCCCCAGCTCTGGGAGAGGAGTGGGGTCGAGTTGGGTAGAGCAGGGGGGCTGGGAGGCAGGACTCCTGGGTTCTACCCCTACCTCTGGGAGGGGATTGGGGGCTGAGGGGTTAGAGCAGGGGGGATGGGAGCAAGGACTCCTGGGTTCTCTCCCCTCACTGTATTGTACCAGTCCTTATTGGCACCCGGAGACCAGACCCAAGCACAGTATGGAACAGGGCCCAGCCTGCATTGTCTCACCTTCGGCTGCCGCTGGCAGGGCTGCAAGGGGTGCGGCGCTGCGGAAGAAGGGAGAAGAAAGGAACATTAAAACGGAGGAGTGTGAGAGAGAGTCTGGGGTGAAGAGGGAAACTGCAGAGATCTAGGGATGGGAGGAGAAGGAAGGACGTGGGGGGGTTAGATATATGGACAGACAGCCCAGCATGGACCCAGAGGACAGACGGCCGCTAGGGTGTATTCACTAGCAGAGGCCCTGGCCCATGGGGACAGGAGTTTAGCGGGGGGAAGGCTCCGGTTTGGTACCTCGGTGTCTCTTCAGGAGGAGGGTGACCACCAGGCCAAGGATGAGAAGGAGCCCCAGGGCGATGGCGACCTGGTACAGGAGATCCCGGGCGCAGCACCCTACGGGGGCAGGTTCTTTACCTGGGCGATGGAGAGGAGCTTTAGGGGATTCTCAGCCCCTTGAGACAGCCAGTCCCCTGCCCTGGTGCCGCAGAGGGGGAAGGCTCCGTGCCCCCATTCCCCACCTCACCTGTGTCACTCTGGTTTCTCCCCATCACCTGCAGCTCTGTGCCCGCTCCTGTCCCGCGCTCTCCCTGGTGGATGCTGATCTGACACTGATAGAGACCAGAGTCCCTCTTCTCCAACTCCGACAGGGTGAGCGTGGCCTCCCCTTTCCGGAGCAGATCCCGGAAGGACACATTGAGCCGTCCGCTGTAGAAGGGATGGTCAGATTCCAGCACAACCCCGGGTGATATGGTCCACGTCGCTTTGGCCATGCTGCCCTGTCTGTTCTCGAAGGAGCAGCTGAGGTTCATGGTCTCGCCGGGGGACGCTCGGAGGACAACGGGGCTCTGCAGCACTGTGAGACCTTCGTGAACCAGGGCAATAAACATTACAGCAGCAAAGGAAAACGACGACGAGTGGTATCAAGACACGCCCCAGCCGCCCGAAACCTTAGCAGCACGGAGATAAGAAGCAAAGGGGAAAGAATTGTGCGTTCCTGTCCACCTTGCTATTGCTCACAACACTCTCAATAACACACTGCACAGGGCTTTCACTTCCACCCCAACAGAGACCCAACATCAACACTGCTATGTCCAAAGCAGACTGCAAGGAATTACAAAGGCATCTCACTAGACTTGGTGACTGGGCAACAAAATGGCCGATGAAACTCAAGGGTGGTAAATGCAAAGTCAGGCACATTGGAAAACAGAATCCCAACTATACATACAAACTGATGGGGTCTCAATTAGCTGTTACCACTCAAGAGAGATCTTGGCGTCGTTGTGGATAGTTCTCTGCAAACATCCACTCACTGTGCAGCGGCAGTGAAAAAAGTCACCAGACTGTGAGCATCCATTAGGAAGGGGAGAGAGAAAAAGACAGAAAATATCCTATTGCCTCTATATAAATCCATGGTACGCCCGCACCTTGGACCCTGCGTGCAGTTTTGGTCGCCTCAAATCAAGTAAAGATACATTAGAATTGCAAAAGGTACAGAGAAGGGCAACCAAAACAATGAGGGGTACGGAACGGCTTCCCCCTTACAAGGACCAGGAAACCCCCTTACAAATTAAAATGGCAGCTTGTCATTTTAACCCTTTTAAATACACCACAAACACATGCCTCCACTTTATACAATTTGTGCTACAAACTAGAGGTGGTCAGAATTTGTCCTGACGGAACGTTTTCCTCTTGGGAAATGCCGTCTCATCGAAAGGGTGACAATTGGTTTAAAAGTGGGGGAGAGAAAGCGTTTTTGATAGGGTCAATAGGGAATGATTTGATTTTGCATTTCCAGACTGGTTTGAGTTGATATTATGAAGAGGAGTCAACACTGAAATGAAATATTTGTTTTATGGAAACAGAATACTTTTCATTGACCTGATGTGACATATCCATATCTATCTATGCATCCATGCACACATCCTCCACCCCTAGATCTATGTTGATGGATGCATAGATAGATAGATCGATATTCTTTTTGGGGTGGGATGGATGGGTACATAGATAAACAGATAGATGAGATGATGGGGTAGGGCTGAATGAGTAGACAGAGATGGATCTAGGGATGGGGTAGGTCGACGGATGGACAGACAAGAGATGGATCTAGGGATAGGGTATATGGACAGATAGGGCTGAATATAGTGGAGTGGGGAAGAATGACAGATGGACTGACAGAGATGGATCTAGGGGTGGGGCAGATGGACAGACAGACAGAGATGGATCTAGGGATGGGGTAGAAGGACAGACGGACACACAGAGATGGATCTAGGAGTGGGGTAGGTGGATGGATGGACACACAGAGATGGATCTAGGGGTGGGGTAGGTGGATGGATGGACAGACAGAGCTGGATCTAGGGATAGGGTATATGGACAGATAGGGCTGAATATAGTGGAGTGGGGTAGAAGGACAGATGGCCAGAAAGAGATGGATCTAGGGGTGGGGCAGATGGAGAGACGGACAGACAGAGATGGATCTAGGGATGGAGTAGGTGGATGGATGGACACACAGAGATGGATCTAGGGATAGGGTATATGGACAGATAGGGCTGAATATAGTGGAGTGGGGTAGAAGGACAGATGGCCAGAAAGAGATGGATCTAGGGGTGGGGCAGATGGAGAGACGGACAGACAGAGATGGATCTAGGGATGGAGTAGGTGGATGGATGGACACACAGAGATGGATGTAGGGGTGGGGTATGTGGACGTCCCCCTGGAAACCCTAGACAATAGAAATGCGGGGTTAGGAGATTCCTGGACCAACGCCCCATAGAGGGGACTGCCCCGTAACCCATTCCCACCTCCTGAGCCAGCCAGTCCCCCACCCTGGCGCTGGATCGGAGCTGGCACCCAATAGAGGGGGAAGGCCCCGTGCCCCCATTCCCCACATCACCTGTGTCAATCTGGTTTCTCTCCATCACCTGCAGCTCGGTGCCCGCTCCTGTCCAGCTCTCTCCCTGGCGGATGCTGACATGGCAGTGATAGTGACCAGAGTCCCGCTTCTCCAGCTCCGACAGGGTCAGCATGACCTCCCCTTTCCGGAGCAGATCCCGGAAGGACACATTGAGCCGTCCGCGGTAGAAGGGATGGTGAGAATCCAGCACGACTCCGTGTGCTCTAGTCCACCTCACATTGACCACGCTGCCCGGTCTGTATTTAAAGGAGCAGCCGAGTGTCGCGGTCTCGCCGACGTACGCTCGGACAACGGGGCTCTGAAGCACTGTGAGACCTTCGTGAACCAGGACAATAAACATTACAGCAGCAAAGGAAAACGACAACGAGTGGTATCAAGACACGCCCCAGCTGCCCGAAACCTTAGCCGCACGGAGAGAAGAAGCAAAGGGGAAAGAATTGTGCGTTCCTGTCCACCTTGCTATTGCTCACAACAGAGACCCAGCATCAACACTGCTATGTCCAAAGCAGACTGCGAGGAATTACAAAGGGATCTCACTAAACTCAGTGACTGGGCGACAAAATGGCCGATGAAATTCAATGGTGGTAAATGCAAAGTCATGCACATTGGAAAACAGAATCCCAACTGTACATACAAACTGATGGGGTCTCAATTAGCTGTTACCACTCAAGAGAGATCTTGGAGTAGTTGTGGATAGTTCTCTGCAAACATCCACTCACTGTGCAGCAGCAGTGAAAAAAGTCACCAGACTGTGAGCATCCATTAGGAAAGGGAGAGAGAAAAAGACAGAAAATATCCTATTGCCTCTATATAAATCCATGGTACGCCCGCACCTTGGACCCTGCGTGCAGTTTTGGTCGCCTCAAATCAAAAAAAGATACATAAGAATTGCAAAAGGTACAGAGAAGGCCAACCAAAACAATGAGGGGTACGGAACGGCTTCCCCCTTACAAGGACCAGGAAACCCCCTTACAAATTAAACTGGCAGCTTGTCATTTCAACTACACCACAAACACATACCTCCACTTTATACAATTTGTGCTACAAACTAGAGGGGGTCAGAATTGTCCTGACGGAACGTTTTCCTCTTGGGAAATGCCGTCTCATCGACAGGGTGACAATTGGTTTAAAAATGGGGCAGAGAAAGCGTTTTTGGTAGGGTCAACAGGGAATGATTTGATTTTGCATTTCCAGACTGATTTGATTTAATATTATGAAGAGGAGTCAATACTGAAATGAAATATTTGTTTTATAGAAACAGAATACTTCTCATTGACCTGATGTGACATATCCATATCTATCTATGCATCTATGCACGCATCCTCCACCCCTAGATCTATATAGATACATACATAGATAGATATAGATATTCTTTTTGGGGTGGGATGGATGGGTACATAGATAAAAAAATAGATGAGATGCATGTAAGGGTAGTGCTGAGTGGGTAGACAGAGATGGATCTAGGGATAGGGTATATGGACAGATAGGGCTGAATATAGTGGAGTGGGGTAGAAGGACAGATGGACTGACAGAGATGGATCTAGGGGTGGGGCAGATGGACAGACAGACAGACAGAGATGGATCTAGGGATGGGGTAGATGGATGGATGGACACACAGAGATGGATCTAGGGGTTGGACAGATGGACAGAAGGACACACAGAGATGGATCTAGGGGTGGGGTAAGTGGATGGATGGACACAAAAAATTAGTACCTGCTCCCCAGGTGGGGATGAGGAGGACGGCGCAGAGGATGGTGCTCAGGGCTGGCAGCTGCTCCATGGTCCCTGCTCTCTGGGGAGCTCCGCAGCCCAGCTCAGCTCAGCCTCAGCATCCTCCGGAAATGTCACCTCGGGGGGGACCGGCGGAAAGTTTTGTGGCCTGAGCTTCTGAGATGGCTGCAGCAAGAGGCTGGGGACGAGGGCTGGATGCGGGCGGTGTGCATTCCTCTGGCCCCTGCTGGGAGGGAAGTGGGGTCTAGTGCTTAGAGCAAGGGGAGATGGGGGGCTGGGAGCCAGGACTCCTGGGTTCAGTCCTCAGTTCATTCTCTCATCTTGGGTCATGCTCCTTACCCTCTCTGGGATATTTTGTCATGAGAAATAACATTATTTTACAGAAAGGAATTTTTGCTTAATATCTTTTATTTTCACACCCTGAGGTATATTTTTGTTTGCAACACGTATCTCTTGCAATCGGCGTATTCCTTCTAAAAAACCGAACATGCTCCGGACAGTCTTTATCTGCTTTATACAGAAATGTTTTCCGATGAAGTGAGCTGTAGCTCAGGAAAGCTTATGCTCAAATAAATTTGTTAGTCTCTCAGGTGCCACAAGTCCTCCTGATCTTTTCGTATGAGAAGGGAAACAGGCACACGACCATATTGCTTTCATGGCTAAATGCCAAGATTCCTGTACTATAAAAAACAGTAATATCTACATTAAGTTGATGTTAATTGGGTTCCAAACATTTGCCGGAGCTTGTATGGATCCAGTAGCTCTTTTCTTTAGCTCTTGGCAAGATCACATGAGACAAACGGGAATCCTGCTGCAACAGCAGATCCAATCCACTATTGGTCCAACCAAGTTTTACCTTGAGTTTGTAAAGAGATTCAATCATATTATTGAACGTGACTTGGATAAACCATTTCTGTTCTACACTGGTACGGCCTCTAACCCAATCCTTGCTGTAGTAAGTCAGAACCAAGGGTGGGGAGCTCTTGGGATGCACTCAGCGATGTTTGTGTCATCCCTTCCTGCATCCATTTTGCGTTGGGGGTGTGACGTTAGGAGTGTAATCTATCTCATTGAAAGGTGACAGGGCCAGAAAGAGTCAATGAACTCCCAGACTGACCTGATCCATGGCCGAACTTTAGAGGCTGCTTCGAAAGATCTGTAAATGAATAGAGCTTTGAAATGCAACGAGGCCGGGCAGTTTAAGGGAACTGTGTTCTTTGGGCTTCTGAGTAACCAGGGAGGTCGTACAGAGGCTGTTTTGGGCTGGCTGGGTAAATCTAAGTATTGGAATATCCACCAGCTGTTGGGGTTTGTCTTCCCCCTTCTCTCTGCAGTTCACCCTGATTGAGTGACCTCAGCTGGCTCCCACGGGCACCATCCTCACACTGCAGCTGTGGGGAGAGAGTGAGGAGAGGTGGAGCCGGGGGGAGGGCTGGGAGTCAGGACTCCTGGGTTCTAGCCTAAGTTCTGGTTCAGTGTGGTCTAGCAGAAAAAGACTCCCAGGCCCCCCTGACTCTAACCCACTAGTCCCCACTCCCATCGCAGAGCTGGGAGAGAACCCAGGAGTCCAGACCCTTTGTCATCCTTCAGTTCAGGTCTGTGCAGAGCCTGGCACGACAGGGGTCCCAATCTTTCTCAGAGGGGAGGGGGTCTGTGCAGCACTCAGCACCATGAAGGAGGGTCCATTTGCTACTGGTACTTTCTGCAGTTTCTGTGGTGGGCTGAAACGTGCCGAGTTGCTCTGGGCTCTGTCTTCAGTTTCACCCCTGCACATCATGGTGAGAAACAGGAAATTCAGCCTCTTTCAGGGCTGCAGCTTCTGCAAAGGTGGCAGCTGGGAGGGTAGTGGGGACCAGGGGTGAGTTACAATCAGCTACAGAAGTGTCGAAGTCAGGGCCGTGTGCAATGCACAAATAATTGACCACGGTTTCCGTCCCGTCAGCTGGAGTCGATCTCTAGGCGCTCAGCTTGCAGTGCCAAAAATGCTTCTAGCCCTCACAGGTGCAAAGAAATCTCTCTAGCCAGGGGCGGAGAGGGGGGAGCTGGCCCGAATGTGATCCAGGCAGTGATGGGAGTGGGCTGGCTCGGGGGGGTCTCTCCTGCTAGAATTTTACTTTCCACCCAAATTTCCAATATCTCACCTTTTTGTCCCAATTCAGGAGAAAAACAAGTGTTAAAATATAGATGGAAAATCTGTTTTCTGATCATCTGACCTGGGAGTGCTTGAAATTCCACCCAACACCCCTTCCTCATGTAGTCTGAGATGGGGAGGACAGCCTTATTTTCCAGCCTTCTATCACCTCCTCTTCTCTGTTTCAATCTCTCCTCCTACACCGAGTCTGGACCTAGGGTGTTTTCAAAACAAACAGTTGCACTGGGGAAAAGTCAGAAGCCTGAAGAAACTCACCCCTTTCGTTCTGCTAGAACTTTCCCCGCAGCCAGGTGTGTCGTCCATTCACAAGACTGGTATATTTCTGAGTGCAAATGTGTTTGTTTCAATAACGTTGATATTTACGTAAGGGGAAGCAAATATGTTTCAAAAATGCAACTACCACTGGGGTGAAGCTTGACAGGTATTATTATATAGAGAACATTATTTTTATCAAGAAAAATGATTAATTCCCATAAATGCAGCTAGCACTGGGGTGGAGCATATTGTGTCAGCTCTTATATATAGATGTAAACACACACACATATATACATATACACACACACACACTTTTTGTCCATGAGAAAACACATCATTTTCCTTAATTATTTTTGTTGAAAACTATCTTCACTAAAGAGAAACATTGTCTCCTGTTAATGAAGAGTTAGCACATGTGACTCCATTTTGGTTTGGGGCCCACCATTGTCTAAAAGCAAGCACATCATGCACCAGGAGGAGTGTTCCTTAGATACTGCATTCCTGTGAAAATCCTCCCCCTTGTCTCCAGCCTGCCTTGACTCCCGGTATCTGTTTTTTGTCTGTCCCTAACTCCCTATCTCCTGGCCTTTGATGTGAGGCCTCCCATCCTGATAATAAAAGTTACTGGTGCATTGCTTTAGGACCATGCTGTGTAATTAACATACTGGTTTAGCACGAGGAATGCACCAAGCAGGGATAGGTGGTAGATAAGAAAAGGGTTTGTTTATTGGCTAAGGTTTCCGATGCACGAGGGCAACATGCTTTGCTAAGAGGTATATAACCTTTGTATAATCTGTATTCGGGGTCCCCTCCTGACTAGCAGGGGGGCACCACGCTCGAGCGTAATAAACTTGGTGTTTTTTGGGAACTCTGCAGTTGTGGACTTTGTTCATGTGCCTCAGCCTAGATTCGAACTGTGCGTGTCCTATCAGGTAGAATTTGCAGCAGTTGTGTGCGTGTCCTATCAGGTATAATTTGTAACACCCCCAAAGCATTTTCCTTTTTAAAGTGATATCGCTTTTGTCAACGAGAACAGTTCACAAAGATATGTTTTTGTTGAAAGCCATTTCTGCATGGAAAGAACATTTTCCAGGAGAGAGTTTTCATTAAAAATGCTTAATTTAAAAACTCTTGTGGTCCAGAAATGTTTGAGTTTATAAAACTGTTTTTAAATAAGCGAAGGGAAAACCTCTGGACCAGATCCCAGCTGGTGTCAAGCGGCCGCGCATCCACTGAGCTCAGTAGGGCCAGATACTGAGCGTCTGGAAATCCGTTCCACTGAAGACAGAAGCGCTACGGCCGACTGATCCCAGCAGGGATCTGGCCCCATTGACTTAGATGGAGCTACGGCCAATTGACTCGCTGGCTGATCGTCTCTCCTGCGCTCTCTCTCTCTCCCCTCCTGTGTTCTCCTTGGGTTTCTGCGTCTCCTCCCTCTGCTGCTGGACAGGACGGGACAGTGTCCTGCAGCTCCGTCGGCTCCCCATTCGGCTGTCGGACAGACGGACGGCTCCGCAAGCTTCTCTCTGCTTTTCTCTCCTTCTCCTCACTGTCCACTCGCTCTCCACCTACCCCTTGGCTGTCTGCTGACACACCGACTTTTATACCGCCCTGTCAGGCACAGGCGCCGTTCCGTGGGTGCTCTGGGGCTGTAGCACCCATGGGGGAAAATTAGTAGGTGCTCTGCACACACCAGCAACCAAGCTCCCCTTCCCACCCCACCTCACCTCACCTCACCGAACCTCCGCCTCTTCCACATAGCGCGCCGCGTCCCTGCTTCTCTGCCCACCTCCCGGCGCTTGCTGCCGCAAAACAGCTGTTTCGTGGCGGAACAAGCTCCGGGAGGGAGGGGGCAGGAGCGGGGACTCGGCGCGCTCAGGGGAGGAGGCGGGACAGGGGCGGGGATTTGGGGAAGGGGGTTGGAATGGGGGGCTGGGAGGGGGTGGAGTTGGGGCGGGGCCTTTGGGACAGGGGTTGGAATGGGGGCGGGGCAAGGGCAGAGTCAGGGCGGAGCCGGGGGCAGACGGGGGTCGAGCACCCGCCAGCCACGGTTGGCGCCTCTGATGCCCAACTGCCCGCCTTCCAGACGGTCCGGTCTGTTTTTAGCCCGCAGCCGTTGTTTCCCTCAGCGTTCGGATCGGCTGACCTTTCCCCACTTCGCTTTTCCCGCCAATTCTACCTGTTAGCGCTGTGGGGTCTGCCGCTCCGCGCGTGGGCCTGACTCTTGCTCATTTACAATGAAAGCCAGGGATACACCATGGAGCCGGGGGATTTCTCTGGCATCAGCATCGTCCACGCAGGTGTTCGACCTGCAAGTTATTGCACCTTGTTCCTCACGTTTAGGCACAAAGGGAAGCAGCTCAGGGGGTAGCATAAGGAAATCTCAAAATGCGGGGTCAAGAGTTCATCAGTTTCTGGTGCGTTACTCAAGTGAGTTTGCTCTCCATATTTTTCAAAGGGGACGTGTGTTTGTTTCATAACTAGGGAGGAACTGACTGAGTTGCGAACACTTCAACTGTGTCCGTAACAACCTGATGTTGCAGGAGAGGAGAAGTGGAGGGGAGGCCAGGAGGCCAGGAGGCCACAACGAGGGCGGAAGTGACGCGGAAGCGGTGTCACGCCACCCGCCACGATGGGGCGTTTGCCCACAGCCTTGGTGCAAAGCCCGACAGGGTCCGGGTGGGAAACAGGAGGCCTCAAGGGAAAGTTTCGGGGTGTGTTCGGTTCTGCAGCGGTTAAATGGCTCCAAGGAGAGCAGGTGGTGGGGGAGGGGGACAGAAGACAGTCCAAGGAGTGGGCCCAAGGCAGGGCGGGAGTGGACCGGATGTGGCATCAGGACTATAGCCATAGACGGCTTGCCCACCGTTGGGTGCCACGCTCTCGATGATCTGGGTGGGAAAGACGAGGGGGAGGGTTCCGGGGTGTGGTGGGTCCCGCAGGATTTAAAGTGGGGGGGTGGCTGAAATTGGGGTTAACACTTCAAAGGGAGGGGGAGACAGTGGAAGTGGATCTCAGTGAGGGCGGAAAGAAACCCCCGGAAGTGGCATCAACCCCTCTAACCTCAACGAAGGACTTGCCCATAGTTCCTCATGTGGTCCGGGTGGGAAACAGGAGCCGCGTTGGAAGGTTCCGGGATGTATTTGGGGCGGGGTATCAGAAAGGGAGTGAGTCCCCTTCCCTAGGTCAGGGACGATGGGGAGGTGATAGGTGGGGAGGGGAGAAAAGTGCGCGAGGGACGAAAGTCCCACAAAAATGGTAAATACCCAAAGGGGAAAAAATCAGAGACCAATTTCCCCCCTGGTCTTTCAATTACTTCTCGACATAGCTGGTTGATTTTCCCCAGTGATTTGTATTGAATTCCTTCTTTTTCTCTCTTTTTTCCTTCTTCCCCCACTCATCATTTTAAAAAACAACATTTGCAGGGGGGCAAAATTCCAATTTACAGGGGAGAAAAGATTTTCATGAAAAAATATATTGTTTTGGCGGGGGGGAAGGAAGTGTCCCAATTTTCAGGCATAAAATGACACATTTTCACTGCGGGGGGAGAAGCATGATATTCCAGAACAAAATATCAAATTTTCAGGAAAATATCTTTTTTTTTTCATAGGGAAAAAAGTGGATATTCTGAAAAGCAAATTTTTGGAAATGATTGTAAGATTTTGGACCATCACAACGAGATTGAAGGGAAGAGGGAAGTGAGGGAGAAAAAGCAAAAGCTTTTACCCAAACATATTTTTTCAAAAAACTCTGAAAACAGACAATTTTTCACACCAATTTGGTTTAATTTTAAACCAAAAAAAATCCCTTTCTTTGAGCAATTCCAGCCAGCTGGAGCAGTCATGCTGGTCGCTCAGACCAGTTCCACCACCCACACCATGCTGAGCTGGGCGAGCGTTTCTCTTCGTGCTCAGTTAGGAAGAGGGACCAGACGCTGCATTAATTACCCCCAGCTGGGCACGCTCCACAGGGAGGCGTTGCAACCACTCCATAGAGGACAGGGAAATAACACACAGGGACGTGATATAGTTATATCCAGGAGGCCCCAGAGAAGGCATTTCCTGAGGGTCAGACCATGCCCTAGTCGATTCTTCCCTGCCGTAGAGAGGGCTAGTTGGGTTTTGTTGGGGTTCACAGGGACTTTCACGCCCATAATTTTCTTCTGCTCTCCCTCAAACCCTGTGAGGGTCTCCTCCTGTGGGGAATTCCCTCCTGGCGGCGTGAGTGTGAGGGACTCAGGTGGTGCTGAGTGCGGAGGGACTCAGCGCCGCTGGGCGTGGTTGGAGGTGTGTTCCCTGCGTCCTGGAGTCTGGAATTTAATCTCTGCGTAGTGCACGCTCTCGCTTTCCTCGGCCCCCCAGCTGCCGTGGCCCTGTGTTGGACAGACACACTGTGAGGACGCCCTCACCCCAGATCTGGTCTCTTAATTCAGGCCAATTTAGGCATCTCCCAGGGAGCAAATCCCACAGTGTTACCCCAGATTGGAGGGGTTGGGAGTCAGGACTCCTGGGTTCTCTCCCCAGCTCTGGCAGAGGATTGGGGTCAAGTTGGGTAGAGCAGGGGGGCTGGGAGCCAGGACTCCTGGGTTCTATCCCTGGCTCTGGGAGGGGAGTGGGCGGTTAGAGCAGGGGGGATGGGAGCAAGGACTCCTGGGTTCTCTCCCCTCACTGTATTGTACCAGTCCTTATTGGCACCCGGAGACCAGACCCAAGCACTGTATGGAACAGGGCCCAGCCTGCATTGTCTTACCTTCGGCTGCCGCTGGCGGGGCTGCGGGGGGGGCGGCGCTGCAGAAGAAGGGAGAAGAAAGGAACATTAAAACGGAGGAGTGTGAGAGAGAGTCTGGGGTGAAGGGGGAAGCTGCAGAGATCTAGGGACGGGAGGACATGGGGGGTTAGTTGTATGGGGGGTTAGTTGTATGGACAGACAACCCAGCATGGACCACAACGGACAGACGGCCATTCGGGTGTGTTCACTAGCAGAGGCCCTGGCCCATGGGGGCCAGGAGGTTAGCAGGGGGAAGGCTCCGGTTTGGTACCTCGGCGTCTCTTGAGGAGGAGGGTGGCCGCCAGGCCGAGGATGAGAAGGAGCCCCAGGGCGATGGCGACCTGGTACAGGAGCTCCCGGGCGCTGCACCCTATGGGGGCAGGTTTTTTACCTGGGCGATGGAGAGGAGCGTTAGGGGATTCTCAGCCCCTTGAGCCAGCCAGTCCCCTGCCCTGGGGCCGGAGAGGGGGAAGGCCCCGTGCCTCCATTCCCCACCTCACCTGTCTCACTTTGGTTTCTCCCCGTCATCCGCAGCTCTGTGCCCGCTCCTGTCCCGCTCTCTCCCTGGTGGATGCTGATCTGACACTGATAGCGACCAGAGTCCCGCTTCTCCAGCTCCGACAGGGTCAGCGTGGCCTCCCCTTTCCGGAGCAGATCCCGGAAGGACACATTGAGCCGTCCGCTGTAGAAGGGATGGTGAGAATCCAGCACAACCCCGGGTGCTCTAGTCCACATCGCATTGGCCACGCTGCCCTGAGTGTTGTCGAAGGAGCAGCTGAGGTTCACGGTCTTGCCAGCGGACGCTTGGAGGACAGCCGGGCTCTGATGCACTGTGAGACTTTCATGAACTAGGGCAATAAACATTATAGCATCGAAGGAAAACGATAACGAGTGGTATCAAGACACGCCCCAGCCGCCCGAAACCTTAGCAGCACGGAGATAAGAAGCAAAGGGAAAGAATTGTGCGTTCCTGTCCACCTTGCTATTGCTCACAACACTCTCGATAACACACTGCACGGGGCTTTCACTTCCACCCCAACAGAGACTCAACATCAACACTGCTATGTCCAAAGCAGACTGCGAGGAATTACAAAGGGATCTCACTCGACTTGGTGACTGGGCAACAAAATGGCCGATGAAACTCAATGATAGTAAATGAAAAGTCATGCACACTGGAAAACAGAATCCCAACTGTACATACAAACTGATGGGGTCTCAATTAGCTGTTACCACTCAAGAGAGATCTTGGAGTCGTTGTGGATAGTTCTCTGCAAACATCCACTCACTGTGCAGCGGCAGTGAAAAAAGTCACCAGACTGTGAGCATCCATTAGGAAATGGAGAGATAAAAAGACAGAAAATATCCTATTGCCTCTATATAAATCCATGGTACGCCCGCACCTTGGACCCTGCGTGCAGTTTTGGTCACCTCAAATCAAGTAAAGATACCTTGGAATTGCAAAAGGTACAGAGAAGGGAACCAAAACAATGAGGGATATGGAACGGCTTCCCCCTTACAAGGACCAGGAAACCCCCTTACAAAGCGGGGGTCAGAATTTGTCCTGACGGAATGTTTTCCTCTTGAGAAATGCCGTCTCCTCGAAAGGGTGACAATTGGTTTAAAACTGGGGCAGGGAAAGCGTTTTTGATAGGGTCAATAGGGAATGATTTGATTTTGCATTTCCAGACTGGTTTGATTTGATATTATTAAGAGGAGTCAACACGGAAATGAAATATTTGTTTTACGGAAACAGAATACTTCTCATTGACATGATGTGACAAATCCATATCTATCTATGCATCCATGCACGCATCCTCCACCCCTAGATCTATGTTGATAGATAGATAGATAGATACATAGATAGATAGATAGATAGATAGATATTCTTTTTGGGGTGGGATGGATCGGTACATAGATAGATAGATGAGATGTAGGGGTAGGGCTGAATGAGTAGACAGAGATGGATCTAGGGACGGGGTAGGTCGATGGATGGACACAAAGAGATGGATCTAGGGGTGGGTTAGGTGGATGGATGGATGGACAGACAGAGATGGAACTAGGGATAGGGTATATGGACAGATAGGGCTGAATATAGTGGAATGGGGTAGAAGGATAGATGGACAGACAGAGATGGATCTAGGGGTGGGGCAGATGGACAGATGTATAATATTATTGCTCGGGCATGTAGGAATGAAATCAGGAAGGCCAAATCACACTTGGAGTTGCAGCTAGCAAGAGATATTAAGAGTAACAAGAAGGGATGGGAGACTGCTGTCGCGGGGTGGCAGACTGCTGTCGCGGGGTGGCAGACTGCTGTCGTGGGGTGGGAGACTGCTGTCGCGGGTGGGAGACTGCTGTCGCGGGGTGGCAGACTGCTGTCGTGGGTGGCAGACTGCTGTCGTGGGTGGCAGACTGCTGTCGCGGGTGGGAGACTGCTGTCGCGGGGTGGCAGACTGCTGTCGTGGGGTGGCAGACTGCTGTCGCGGGGTGGCAGACTGCTGTCGCGGGTGGCAGACTGCTGTCGCGGGGTGGGAGACTGCTGTCGTGGGTGGCAGACTGCTGTCGCGGGTGGGAGACTGCTGTCGTGGGGTGGCAGACTGCTGTCGCGGGGTGGCAGACTGCTGTCGTGGGGTGGCAGACTGCTGTCGCGGGTGGGAGACTGCTGTCGCGGGTGGCAGACTGCTGTCGTGGGGTGGCAGACTGCTGTCGCGGGGTGGCAGACTGCTGTCGCGGGGTGGCAGACTGCTGTCGTGGGGTGGCAGACTGCTGTCGCGGGTGGCAGACTGCTGTCGCGGGGTGGCAGACTGCTGTCGCGGGGTGGCAGACTGCTGTCGTGGGGTGGCAGACTGCTGTTGCGGGGTGGAAGACTGCTGTCGTGGGTGGCAGACTGCTGTCGCGGGGTGGGAGACTGCTGTCGTGGGGTGGCAGACTGCTGTCGCGGGGTGGCAGACTGCTGTCGCGGGGTGGGAGACTGCTGTCGTGGGTGGCAGACTGCTGTCGTTGTGTGGCAGACTGCTGTCGCGGGTGGCAGACTGCTGTCGTGGGGTGGGAGACTGCTGTCGTGGGTGGCAGACTGCTGTTGTGGGTGGGAGACTGCTGTCGCGGGGTGGCAGACTGCTGTCGCGGGTGGCAGACTGCTGTCGTGGGGTGGGAGACTGCTGTCGTGGGTGGCAGACTGCTGTCGGCGGGTGGCAGACTGCTGTCGTGGGGTGGGAGACTGCTGTCGTGGGTGGCAGACTGCTGTCGGCGGGTGGCAGACTGCTGTCGTGGGGTGGGAGACTACTGTCGTGGGTGGCAGACTGCTGTCGCGGGTGGCAGACTGCTGTCGTGGGGTGGGAGACTGCTGTCGTGGGTGGCAGACTGCTGTCGGCGGGTGGCAGACTGCTGTCGTGGGGTGGGAGACTGCTGTCGCGGGTGGGAGACTGCTGTCGGCGGGTGGCAGACTGCTGTCGTGGGGTGGGAGACTGCTGTCGCGGGTGGGAGACTGCTGTCGGCGGGTGGCAGACTGCTGTCGTGGGTGGCAGACTGCTGTCGCGGGTGGGAGACTGCTGTCGCGGGTGGCAGACTGCTGTCGTGGGGTGGGAGACTGCTGTCGTGGGTGGCAGACTGCTGTCGCGGGTGGGAGACTGCTGTCGCGGGTGGCAGACTGCTGTCGCGGGTGGGAGACTGCTGTCGCGGGGTGGGAGACTGCTGTCGCGGGTGGGAGACTGCTGTCGTGGGTGGCAGACTGCTGTCGCGGGTGGGAGACTGCTGTCGCCCGGGTGGCAGACTGCTGTCGTGGGGTGGGAGACTGCTGTCGCGGGGTGGGAGACTGCTGTCGCGGGGTGGCAGACTGCTGTCGTGGGTGGCAGACTGCTGTCGTGGGTGGCAGACTGCTGTCGCGGGGTGGGAGACTGCTGTCGTGGGGTGGCAGACTGCTGTCGCGGGGTGGGAGACTGCTGTCGCGGGTGGCAGACTGCTGTCGTGGGTGGCAGACTGCTGTCGTGGGGTGGGAGACTGCTGTTGCGGGTGGCAGACTCCTGTCGCGGGGTGGAGACTGCTGTCGCGGGGTGGCAGACTCCTGTCGCGGGGTGGGAGACTGCTGTCGTGGGGTGGCAGACTGCTGTCTCGGGGTGGCAGACTGCTGTCGTGGGGTGGCAGACTGCTGTCGCGGGTGGCAGACTGCTGTCGTGGAGTGGCAGACTGCTGTCGCGGGTGGCAGACTGCTGTCGTGGGGTGGCAGACTGCTGTCGCGGGGTGGGAGACTGCTGTCGCGGGTGGCAGACTGCTGTCGCGGGTGGCAGACTGCTGTCGTGGGGTGGCCAGACTGCTGTCGCGGGTGGCAGACTGCTGTCGTGGGTGGCAGACTGCTGTCGCGGGGTGGCAGACTGCTGTCGCGGGTGGCAGACTGCTGTCGTGGGGTGGCAAACTGCTGTCGTGCGGTGGGAGACTGCTGTCGCGGGCTGGGAGACTGCTGTCGCGGGGTGGCAGACTGCTGTCGCGGGGTGGCAGACTGCTGTCGTGTGTGGCAGACTGCTGTCGCGGGGTGGGAGACTGCTGTCGCGGGTGGCAACTGCTGTGCGGGTGGCAGACTGCTGTCGTGGGGTAGCAGACTGCTGTCGCGGGTGGGAGACTGCTGTCGTGGGTGGCAGACTGCTGTCGTGGGGTGGCAGACTGCTGTCGTGGGGTGGCAGACTGCTGTCGCGGGGTGGCAGACTGCTGTCGCGGGTGGCAGACTGCTGTCGTGGGGTGGCAGACTGCTGTCGCGGGTGGCAGACTGCTGTCGCGGGTGGGAGACTGCTGTCGTGGGTGGCAGACTGCTGTCGCGGGGTGGGAGACTGCTGTCGCGGGGTGGGAGACTGGTGTCGTGGGTGGGAGACTGCTGTCGTGGGGTGGCAGACTGCTGTCGCGGGTGGCAGACTGCTGTCGCGGGTGGGAGACTGCTGTCGTGGGTGGCAGACTGCTGTCGCGGGGTGGGACGAGACTGCTGTCGCGGGGTGGGAGACTGGTGTCGTGGGTGGGAGACTGCTGTCGTGGGGTGGCAGACTGCTGTCGCGGGGGTGGAGACTGCTGTCGCGGGGTGGGCAGACTGGTGTCGCTGGGTGGGAGACTGCTGTGCTGGGTGGCAGACTGCCTGTCGCGGGGGAGACTGCTGTCGCGGGGTGGGAGACTGCTGTCGTGGGTGGCAGACTGCTGTCGCGGGGTGGGAGACTGCTGTCGCGGGTGGCAGACTGCTGTCGCGGGGTGGCAGACTGCTGTCGCGGGGTGGGAGACTGCTGTCGTGGGTGGCAGACTGCTGTCGCGGGTGGGAGACTGCTGTCGCGGGGTGGCAGACTGCTGTCGCGGGTGGGAGACTGCTGTCGTGGGTGGCAGATTGCTGTCGCGGGGTGGGAGACTGCTGTCGCGGGGTGGCAGACTGCTGTCGCGGGGTGGGACACTGCTGTCGTGGGTGGCAGACTGCTGTCGCGGGGTGGGAGACTGCTGTCGTGGGTGGCAGACTGCTGTCGTGGGGTGGGACACTGCTGTCGTGGGTGGCAGACTGCTGTCGCGGGGTGGCAGACTGCTGTCGCGGGGTGGGAGACTGCTGTCGTGGGTGGCAGACTGCTGTCGTGGGTGGCAGACTGCTGTCGCGGGGTGGCAGACTGCTGTCGCGGGTGGCAGACTGCTGTCGTGGGGTGGGAGACTGCTGTCGCGGGTGGCAGACTGCTGTCGTGGGGTGGGAGACTGCTGTCGCGGGTGGCAGACTGCTGTCGCGGGTGGCAGACTGCTGTCGTGGGGTGGCAGACTGCTGTCGCGGGTGGCAGACTGCTGTCGCGGGGTGGCAGACTGCTGTCGTGGGGTGGCAGACTGCTGTCGCGGGTGGGAGACTGCTGTCGTGGGTGGCAGACTGCTGTCGCGGGGTGGCAGGACTGCTGTCGTGGGGTGGGAGACTGCTGTCGCGGGGTGGGAGACTGCTGTCGCGGGGTGGCAGACTGCTGTCGCGGGTGGCAGACTGCTGTCGCGGGTGGGAGACTGCTGTCGCGGGTGGCAGACTGCTGTCGTGGGGTGGCAGACTGCTGTCGCGGGGTGGCAGACTGCTGTCGTGGGTGGCAGGACTGCTGTCGTGGGGTGGCAGACTGCTGTCGCGGGTGGCAGACTGCTGTCGCGGGGTGGCAGACTGCTGTCGTGGGTAGGAGACTGCTGTCGTGGGGTGGCAGACTGCTGTCGTGGGGTGGCAGACTGCTGTCGTGGGTAGGAGACTGCTGTCGTGGGGTGGCAGACTGCTGTCGTGGGTGGCAGACTGCTGTCGTGGGTGGGAGACTGCTGTCGTGGGGTGGCAGACTGCTGTCGTGGGTGTCAGACTGCTGTCGTGGGGTGGCAGACTGCTGTCGCGGGTGGCAGACTGCTGTCGTGGGGTGGGACACTGCTGTCGCGGGTGGCAGACTGCTGTCGTGGGTGGCAGACTGCTGTCGTGGGTGGCAGACTGCTGTCGCGGGGTGGGAGACTGCTGTCGCGGGGTGGCAGACTGCTGTCGCGGGTGGCAGACTGCTGTCGTGGGGTGGGAGACTGCTGTCGCAGGTGGCAGACTGCTGTCGCGGGTGGCAGACTGCTGTCGTGGGGTGGGAGACTGCTGTCGCGGGTGGCAGACTGCTGTCGCGGGTGGCAGACTGCTGTCGTGGGGTGGCAGACTGCTGTCGCGGGTGGCAGACTGCTGTCGCGGGGTGGCAGACTGCTGTCGCGGGTGGGAGACTGCTGTCGTGGGGTGGCAGACTGCTGTCGCGGGGTGGCAGACTGCTGTCGTGGGGTGGGAGACTGCTGTCGTGGGTGGCAGACTGCTGTCGCGGGTGGCAGACTGCTGTCGTGGGGTGGGAGACTGCTGTCGCGGGTGGCAGACTGCTGTCGTGGGGTGGGAGACTGCTGTCGTGGGGTGGCAGACTGCTGTCGCGGGGTGGCAGACTGCTGTCGTGGGTGGCAGACTGCTGTCGCGGGGTGGGAGACTGCTGTCGTGGGGTGGGAGACTGCTGTCGTGGGGTGGCAGACTGCTGTCGCGGGTGGAGACTGCTGTCGTGGGGTGGCAGACTGCTGTCGCGGGGCGGGAGACTGCTGTCGTGGGGTGGGAGACTGCTGTCGTGGGGTGGCAGACTGCTGTCGTGGGGTGGCAGACTGCTGTCGCGGGGTGGGAGACTGCTGTCGCAGGGGTGGCAGACTGCTGTCGCGGGGCGGGAGACTGCTGTCGTGGGTGGCAGACTGCTGTCGTGGGTGGCAGACTGCTGTCGCGGGGTGGCAGACTGCTGTCGTGGGTGGGAGACTGCTGTCGCGGGGTGGGAGACTGCTGTCGCGGGGTGGCAGACTGCTGTCGCGGGTGGGAGACTGCTGTCGTGGGTGGCAGACTGCTGTCACGGGTGGGAGACTGCTGTCGCGGGGTGGCAGACTGCTGTCGCGGGTGGCAGACTGCTGTCGCGGGGCGGGAGACTGCTGTCAGTGGGTGGCAGACTGCTGTCGTGGGTGGCAGACTGCTGTCGCGGGGTGGCAGACTGCTGTCGCGGGGTGGCAGACTGCTGTCGCGGGTGGGAGACTGCTGTCGTGGGTGGCAGACTGCTGTCGTGTGTGGCAGACTGCTGTCGCGGGGTGGCAGACTGCTGTCGCGGGTGGCAGACTGCTGTCGTGGGGTGGGAGACTGCTGTCATGGGGTGGCAGACTGCTGTCGCGGGTGGGAGACTGCTGTCGTGGGGTGGGAGACTGCTGTCGTGGGGTGGCAGACTGCTGTCGTGGGGTGGGAGACTGCTGTCGTGGGGTGGCAGACTGCTGTCGCGGGATGGGAGACTGCTGTCGGGGTGGCAGACTGCTGTCGTGGGTGGGAGACTGCTGTCGCGGGGCGGGAGACTGCTGTCGTGGGGTGGCAGACTGCTGTCGTGGGGTGGCAGACTGCTGTCGCGGGGTGGGAGACTGCTGTCGCGGGTGGCAGACTGCTGTCGTGGGTGGGAGACTGCTGTCGTGGGGTGGGAGACTGCTGTCGTGGGGTGGCAGACTGCTGTCGTGGGGTGGGAGACTGCTGTCGTGGGGTGGCAGACTGCTGTCGTGGGTGGGAGACCGCGGGTGGGAGACTGCTGTCGTGGGGTGGGAGACTGCTGTCGTGGGTGGCAGACTGCTGTCGTGGGGTGGGAGACTGCTGTCGCGGGGTGGCAGACTGCTGTCGCGGGTGGGAGACTGCTGTCGTGGGGTGGCAGACTGCTGTCGCGGGGCGGGAGACTGCTGTCGCGGGGTGGGAGACTGCTGTCATGGGGTGGCAGACTGCTGTCGTGGGGTGGCAGACTGCTGTCGCGGGGTGGGAGACTGCTGTCGGGGTGGGAGACTGCTGTCGCGGGTGGCAGACTGCTGTCGTGGGGTGGGAGACTGCTGTCATGGGGTGGCAGACTGCTGTCGCGGGTGGGAGACTGCTGTCGTGGGGTGGGAGACTGCTGTCGTGGGGTGGCAGACTGCTGTCGTGGGGTGGGAGACTGCTGTCGTGGGGTGGCAGACTGCTGTCGCGGGATGGGAGACTGCTGTCGCGGGTGGCAGACTGCTGTCGTGGGTGGGAGACTGCTGTCGTGGGGTGGCAGACTGCTGTCGCGGGTGGCAGACTGCTGTCGCGGGTGGCAGACTGCTGTCGCGGGGTGGGAGACTGCTGTCGCGGGTGGCAGACTGCTGTCGCGGGGTGGCAGACTGCTGTCGCGGGTGGCAGACTGCTGTCGTGGGGTGGCAGACTGCTGTCGCGGGGTGGGAGACTGCTGTCGCGGGGTGGCAGACTGCTGTCGCGGGGTGGCAGACTGCTGTCGTGGGTGGGAGACTGCTGTCGTGGGGTGGGAGACTGCTGTCGTGGCGTGGGGTGGCAGACTGCTGTCGTGGGGTGGGAGACTGCTGTCGTGGGGTGGGAGACTGCTGTCGCGGGATGGGAGACTGCTGTCGTGGGTGGCAGACTGCTGTCGCGGGGTGGGAGACTGCTGTCGCGGGTGGGAGACTGCTGTCGTGGGTGGGAGACTGCTGTCGTGGGTGGGAGACCGCGGGTGGGGAGACTGCTGTCGTGGGGTGGGAGACTGCTGTCGTGGGTGGCAGACTGCTGTCGTGGGGTGGGAGACTGCTGTCGTGGGGTGGCAGACTGCTGTCGTGGGTGGGGAGACTGCTGTCGTGGGTGGGAGACTGCTGTCGTGGGGTGGCAGACTGCTGTAGCGGGTGGGAGACTGCTGTCGCGGGGGCAGACTGCTGTCGTGGGGGGAGACTGCTGTCGTGGGGTGGGAGACTGCTGTCGTGGGGTGGCAGACTGCTGTCGTGGGGTGGGAGACTGCTGTCGTGGGGTGGCAGACTGCTGTCGTGGGTGGGAGACCGCGGGTGGGAGACTGCTGTCGTGGGGTGGGAGACTGCTGTCGTGGGTGGCAGACTGCTGTCGTGGGGTGGGAGACTGCTGTCGCGGGGCGGGAGACTGCTGTCGCGGGGTTGGGAGACTGCTGTCATGGGGTGGCAGACTGCTGTCGCGGGGTGGCAGACTGCTGTCGTGGGTGGCAGACTGCTGTCGTGGGGTGGCAGACTGCTGTCGTGGGGTGGGAGACTGCTGTCATGGGGTGGCAGACTGCTGTCGTGGGTGGCAGACTGCTGTCGTGGGGTGGCAGACTGCTGTCGTGGGGTGGGAGACTGCTGTCATGGGGTGGCAGACTGCTGTCGCGGGTGGGAGACTGCTGTCGTGGTGGAGACTGCTGTCGTGGGGTGGCAGACTGCTGTCGTGGGGTGGGAGACTGCTGTCGCGGGTGGCAGACTGCTGTCGTGGGTGGGAGACTGCTGTTGCGGGGTGGCAGACTGCTGTCGTGGGGTGGGAGACTGCTGTCGTGGGTGGCAGACTGCTGTCGCGGGTGGGAGACTGCTGTCGTGGGGTGGCAGACTGCTGTCACGGGGTGGCAGACTGCTGTCGCGGGGTGGCGGCTGCTGCGGGGTGGGAGACTGCTGTCGCGGGGTGGGAGACTGCTGTCGTGGGGTGGCAGACTGCTGTCGTGGGGTGGCAGACTGCTGTCGCGGGTGGGAGACTGCTGTCGTGGGGTGGCAGACTGCTGTCGTGGGGTGGGAGACTGCTGTCGTGGGGTGGCAGACTGCTGTCGTGGGTGGGAGACTGCTGTCGTGGGGTGGGGAGACTGCTGTCGCGGGATGGGAGACTGCTGTCGCGGGGTGGCAGACTGCTGTCGCGGGTGGGAGACTGCTGTCGTGGGGTGGCAGACTGCTGTCGTGGGGTGGGAGACTGCTGTCGTGGGGTGGCAGACTGCTGTCGTGGGTGGGAGACTGCTGTCGTGGGGTGGCAGACTGCTGTTGCGGGGTGGCAGACTGCTGTCGCGGGGTGGCAGACTGCTGTCACGGGTGGCAGACTGCTGTCGCGGGGTGGGAGACTGCTGTCGCGGGTGGCAGACTGCTGTCGCGGGTGGCAGACTGCTGTCGCGGGTGGCAGACTGCTGTCGTGGGGTGGCAGACTGCTGTCGTGGGTGGGAGACTGCTGTCGTGGGGTGGGGAGACTGCTGTCGTGGGGTGGCAGACTGCTGTCGTGGGGTGGGAGACTGCTGTCGCGGGATGGGAGACTGCTGTCGTGGGTGGCAGACTGCTGTCGCGGGGTGGGAGACTGCTGTCGCGGGTGGGAGACTGCTGTAGCGGGTGGCAGACTGCTGTCGTGGGTGGGAGACTGCTGTCGTGGGGTGGGAGACTGCTGTCGTGGGGTGGGAGACTGCTGTCGTGGGGTGGCAGACTGCTGTCGTGGGTGGGAGACTGCTGTCGTGGGTGGGAGACCGCGGGTGGGAGACTGCTGTCGTGGGGTGGGAGACTGCTGTCGTGGGTGGCAGACTGCTGTCGTGGGGTGGGAGACTGCTGTCGCGGGGTGGCAGACTGCTGTCGCGGGTGGGAGACTGCTGTCGTGGGGTGGCAGACTGCTGTCGCGGGGCGGGAGACTGCTGTCGCGGGGTGGGAGACTGCTGTCGTGGGTGGCAGACTGCTGTCGCGGGGTGGCAGACTGCTGTCGTGGGGTGGGAGACTGCTGTCGCGGGGTGGCAGACTGCTGTCGTGGGTGGCAGACTGCTGTCGTGGGGTGGGAGACTGCTGTCGTGGGTGGCAGACTGCTGTCGTGGGTGGCAGACTGCTGTCGCGGGGTGGCAGACTGCTGTCGTGGGTGGCAGACTGCTGTCGTGGGGTGGCACACTGCTGTCGTGGGTGGCAGACTGCTGTCGTGGGGTGGCAGACTGCTGTCGCGGGGTGGGAGACTGCTGTCGTGGGTGGCAGACTGCTGTCGTGGGGTGGGAGACTGCTGTCGCGGGGTGGCAGACTGCTGTCACGGGTGGCAGACTGCTGTCGTGGGTGGCAGACTGCTGTCGTGGGGTGGCACACTGCTGTCGTGGGTGGCAGACTGCTGTCGTGGGGTGGCACACTGCTGTCGTGGGGTGGGAGACTGCTGTCGCGGGGTGGCAGACTGCTGTCACGGGTGGCAGACTGCTGTCGTGGGTGGCAGACTGCTGTCGTGGGGTGGCACACTGCTGTCGTGGGTGGCAGACTGCTGTCGTGGGTGGCAGACTGCTGTCGTGGGGTGGCACACTGCTGTCGTGGGTGGCAGACTGCTGTCGCGGGGTGGGGGACTGCTGTCGTGGGGTGGCAGACTGCTGTCGCGGGGTGGCAGACTGCTGTCGTGGGGTGGGAGACTGCTGTCGCGGGTGGCAGACTGCTGTCGCGGGGTGGCAGACTGCTGTCGCGGGGTGGGAGACTGCTGTCGCGGGGTGGCAGACTGCTGTCGCGGGGTGGCAGACTGCTGTCGCGGGTGGGAGACTGCTGTCGCGGGTGGCAGACTGCTGTCGTGGGGTGGCAGACTGCTGTCGCGGGGTGGCAGACTGCTGTCGTGGGGTGGCAGACTGCTGTCGCGGGTGGGAGACTGCTGTCGCGGGTGGCAGACTGCTGTCGCGGGTGGCAGACTGCTGTCGTGGGGTGGCAGACTGCTGTCGTGGGGTGGCAGACTGCTGTCGTGGGTGGCAGACTGCTGTCGTGGGTGGGAGACTGCTGTCGTGGGTGGCAGACTGCTGTCGTGGGGTGGGAGACTGCTGTCGTGGGGTGGCAGACTGCTGTCGTGGGTGGCAGACTGCTGTCGTGGGGTGGCAGACTGCTGTCGCGGGTGGCAGACTGCTGTCGTGGGGTGGGAGACTGCTGTCGTGGGTGGCAGACTGCTGTCGCGGGGCGGGAGACTGCTGTCGTGGGGTGGCAGACTGCTGTCGCGGGGTGGCAGACTGCTGTCGCGGGGTGGCAGACTGCTGTCGCGGGTGGCAGACTGCTGTCGCGGGTGGGAGACTGCTGTCGTGGGTGGCAGACTGCTGTCGCGGGATGGGAGACTGCTGTCGTGGGTGGCAGACTGCTGTCGCGGGGTGGGAGACTGCTGTCGCGGGTGGGAGACTGCTGTAGCGGGTGGGAGACTGCTGTCGTGGGTGGCAGACTGCTGTCGCGGGATGGGAGACTGCTGTCGTGGGTGGCAGACTGCTGTCGCGGGTGGGAGACTGCTGTTGCGGGGTGGCAGACTGCTGTAGCGGGTGGGAGACTGCTGTCGCGGGTGGCAGACTGCTGTCGTGGGTGGGAGACTGCTGTCGTGGGGTGGGAGACTGCTGTCGTGGGGTGGCAGACTGCTGTCGTGGGGTGGGAGACTGCTGTCGTGGGGTGGCAGACTGCTGTCGTGGGTGGGAGACTGCTGTCGTGGGTGGGAGACCGCGGGTGGGAGACTGCTGTCGTGGGGTGGGAGACTGCTGTCGTGGGTGGCAGACTGCTGTCGTGGGGTGGGAGACTGCTGTCGCGGGGTGGCAGACTGCTGTCGCGGGTGGGAGACTGCTGTCGTGGGGTGGCAGACTGCTGTCGCGGGGCGGGAGACTGCTGTCGCGGGGTGGGAGACTGCTGTCATGGGGTGGCAGACTGCTGTCGCGGGTGGGAGACTGCTGTCGTGGGGTGGGAGACTGCTGTCGCGGGGTGGGAGACTGCTGTCGCGGGGTGGCAGACTGCTGTCGCGGGGTGGCAGACTGCTGTCGTGGGGTGGGAGACTGCTGTCATGGGGTGGCAGACTGCTGTCGCGGGTGGGAGACTGCTGTCGTGGGGTGGCAGACTGCTGTCGTGGGGTGGGAGACTGCTGTCGCGGGTGGCAGACTGCTGTCGTGGGTGGGAGACTGCTGTTGCGGGGTGGCAGACTGCTGTCGTGGGGTGGGAGACTGCTGTCGTGGGTGGCAGACTGCTGTCGCGGGTGGGAGACTGCTGTCGTGGGGTGGCAGACTGCTGTCACGGGGTGGCAGACTGCTGTCGCGGGGTGGCAGACTGCTGTCGCGGGTGGGAGACTGCTGTCGCGGGGTGGGAGACTGCTGTCGTGGGGTGGCAGACTGCTGTCGTGGGGTGGCAGACTGCTGTCGCGGGTGGGAGACTGCTGTCGTGGGGTGGGAGACTGCTGTCGTGGGGTGGCAGACTGCTGTCGTGGGGTGGCAGACTGCTGTCGTGGGTGGGAGACTGCTGTCGTGGGGTGGCAGACTGCTGTCGCGGGGTGGCAGACTGCTGTCGTGGGGTGGGAGACTGCTGTCGTGGGGTGGCAGACTGCTGTCGCGGGGTGGCAGACTGCTGTCGTGGGTGGCAGACTGCTGTCACGGGTGGCAGACTGCTGTCGCGGGTGGCAGACTGCTGTCGCGGGGTGGGAGACTGCTGTCGTGGGGTGGGAGACTGCTGTCGCGGGTGGCAGACTGCTGTCGCGGGTGGGAGACTGCTGTCGTGGGGTGGCAGACTGCTGTCGTGGGTGGGAGACTGCTGTCGTGGGGTGGGAGACTGCTGTCGTGGGGTGGCAGACTGCTGTCGTGGGGTGGCAGACTGCTGTCGCGGGTGGGAGACTGCTGTCGCGGGTGGCAGACTGCTGTCGTGGGTGGGAGACTGCTGTCGTGGGGTGGGAGACTGCTGTCGTGGGGTGGCAGACTGCTGTCGTGGGGTGGGAGACTGCTGTCGTGGGGTGGGAGACTGCTGTCGCGGGATGGGAGACTGCTGTCGTGGGTGGCAGACTGCTGTCGCGGGGTGGGAGACTGCTGTCGCGGGTGGGAGACTGCTGTAGCGGGTGGGAGACTGCTGTTGCGGGGTGGCAGACTGCTGTAGCGGGTGGGAGACTGCTGTCGCGGGTGGCAGACTGCTGTCGTGGGTGGGAGACTGCTGTCGTGGGGTGGGAGACTGCTGTCGTGGGGTGGCAGACTGCTGTCGTGGGGTGGGAGACTGCTGTCGTGGGGTGGCAGACTGCTGTCGTGGGTGGGAGACTGCTGTCGTGGGTGGGAGACCGCGGGTGGGAGACTGCTGTCGTGGGGTGGGAGACTGCTGTCGTGGGTGGCAGACTGCTGTCGTGGGGTGGGAGACTGCTGTCGCGGGGTGGCAGACTGCTGTCGCGGGTGGGAGACTGCTGTCGTGGGGTGGCAGACTGCTGTCGCGGGGCGGGAGACTGCTGTCGCGGGGTGGGAGACTGCTGTCGTGGGTGGCAGACTGCTGTCGCGGGGTGGCAGACTGCTGTCGTGGGGTGGGAGACTGCTGTCGCGGGGTGGCAGACTGCTGTCGTGGGTGGCAGACTGCTGTCGTGGGGTGGGAGACTGCTGTCGTGGGTGGCAGACTGCTGTCGTGGGTGGCAGACTGCTGTCGCGGGGTGGCAGACTGCTGTCGTGGGTGGCAGACTGCTGTCGTGGGGTGGCACACTGCTGTCGTGGGTGGCAGACTGCTGTCGTGGGGTGGCAGACTGCTGTCGCGGGGTGGGAGACTGCTGTCGTGGGTGGCAGACTGCTGTCGTGGGGTGGGAGACTGCTGTCGCGGGGTGGCAGACTGCTGTCACGGGTGGCAGACTGCTGTCGTGGGTGGCAGACTGCTGTCGTGGGGTGGCACACTGCTGTCGTGGGTGGCAGACTGCTGTCGTGGGGTGGCACACTGCTGTCGTGGGGTGGGAGACTGCTGTCGCGGGGTGGCAGACTGCTGTCGTGGGTGGCAGACTGCTGTCGTGGGTGGCAGACTGCTGTCGTGGGGTGGCACACTGCTGTCGTGGGTGGCAGACTGCTGTCGCGGGGTGGGGGACTGCTGTCGTGGGGTGGCAGACTGCTGTCGCGGGGTGGGAGACTGCTGTCGCGGGGTGGGAGACTGCTGTCGCGGGGTGGGAGACTGCTGTCGTGGGGTGGCAGACTGCTGTCGCGGGTGGCAGACTGCTGTCGCGGGATGGGAGACTGCTGTCGCGGGGTGGGAGACTGCTGTCGCGGGTGGGAGACTGCTGTAGCGGGTGGGAGACTGCTGTTGCGGGGTGGCAGACTGCTGTAGCGGGTGGGAGACTGCTGTCGCGGGTGGCAGACTGCTGTCGTGGGTGGGAGACTGCTGTCGTGGGGTGGGAGACTGCTGTCGTGGGGTGGCAGACTGCTGTCGTGGGGTGGGAGACTGCTGTCGTGGGGTGGCAGACTGCTGTCGTGGGTGGGAGACTGCTGTCGTGGGTGGGAGACCGCGGGTGGGAGACTGCTGTCGTGGGGTGGGAGACTGCTGTCGTGGGTGGCAGACTGCTGTCGTGGGGTGGGAGACTGCTGTCGCGGGGTGGCAGACTGCTGTCGCGGGTGGGAGACTGCTGTCGTGGGGTGGCAGACTGCTGTCGCGGGGCGGGAGACTGCTGTCGCGGGGTGGGAGACTGCTGTCGTGGGTGGCAGACTGCTGTCGCGGGGTGGCAGACTGCTGTCGTGGGGTGGGAGACTGCTGTCGCGGGGTGGCAGACTGCTGTCGTGGGTGGCAGACTGCTGTCGTGGGGTGGGAGACTGCTGTCGTGGGTGGCAGACTGCTGTCGTGGGTGGCAGACTGCTGTCGCGGGGTGGCAGACTGCTGTCGTGGGTGGCAGACTGCTGTCGTGGGGTGGCACACTGCTGTCGTGGGTGGCAGACTGCTGTCGTGGGGTGGCAGACTGCTGTCGCGGGGTGGGAGACTGCTGTCGTGGGTGGCAGACTGCTGTCGTGGGGTGGGAGACTGCTGTCGCGGGGTGGCAGACTGCTGTCACGGGTGGCAGACTGCTGTCGTGGGTGGCAGACTGCTGTCGTGGGGTGGCACACTGCTGTCGTGGGTGGCAGACTGCTGTCGTGGGGTGGCACACTGCTGTCGTGGGGTGGGAGACTGCTGTCGCGGGGTGGCAGACTGCTGTCACGGGTGGCAGACTGCTGTCGTGGGTGGCAGACTGCTGTCGTGGGGTGGCACACTGCTGTCGTGGGTGGCAGACTGCTGTCGTGGGTGGCAGACTGCTGTCGTGGGGTGGCACACTGCTGTCGTGGGTGGCAGACTGCTGTCGCGGGGTGGGGGACTGCTGTCGTGGGGTGGCAGACTGCTGTCGCGGGGTGGGAGACTGCTGTCGCGGGGTGGGAGACTGCTGTCGTGGGGTGGCAGACTGCTGTCGCGGGTGGCAGACTGCTGTCGCGGGGTGGGAGACTGCTGTCGTGGGGTGGCAGACTGCTGTCGCGGGGTGGGAGACTGCTGTTGCGGGGTGGGAGACTGCTGTCATGGGGTGGGAGACTGCTGTCGCGGGTGGCAGACTGCTGTCGCGGGTGGCAGACTGCTGTCGTGGGGTGGGAGACTGCTGTCGCGGGTGGCAGACTGCTGTCGCGGGGTGGCAGACTGCTGTCGCGGGTGGGAGACTGCTGTCGCGGGTGGGAGACTGCTGTCGCGGGGTGGCAGACTGCTGTCGTGGGGTGGGAGACTGCTGTCGTGGGGTGGGAGACTGCTGTCGCGGGTGGCAGACTGCTGTCGCGGGGTGGCAGACTGCTGTCGCGGGGTGGGAGACTGCTGTCGTGGGGTGGGAGACTGCTGTCGCGGGGTGGCAGACTGCTGTCGCGGGGTGGCAGACTGCTGTCGTGGGTGGCAGACTGCTGTCGCGGGTGGGAGACTGCTGTCGTGGGTGGCAGACTGCTGTCGTGGGTGGGAGACTGCTGTCGTGGGGTGGCAGACTGCTGTCACGGGGTGGCAGACTGCTGTCGTGGGTGGCAGACTGCTGTCGTGGGTGGCAGACTGCTGTCGCGGGTGGGAGACTGCTGTCGCGGGTGGCAGACTGCTGTCGCGGGTGGCAGACTGCTGTCGTGGGGTGGCAGACTGCTGTCGTGGGGTGGCAGACTGCTGTCGTGGGTGGCAGACTGCTGTCGTGGGTGGGAGACTGCTGTCGTGGGTGGCAGACTGCTGTCGTGGGGTGGGAGACTGCTGTCGTGGGGTGGCAGACTGCTGTCGTGGGTGGGAGACTGCTGTCGTGGGGTGGGAGACTGCTGTCGTGGGTGGCAGACTGCTGTCGCGGGGCGGGAGACTGCTGTCGCGGGGTGGCAGACTGCTGTCGCGGGGTGGCAGACTGCTGTCGCGGGGTGGCAGACTGCTGTCGCGGGTGGCAGACTGCTGTCGCGGGTGGGAGACTGCTGTCGTGGGTGGCAGACTGCTGTCGCGGGATGGGAGACTGCTGTCGCGGGGTGGCAGACTGCTGTCGCGGGTGGCAGACTGCTGTCGTGGGGTGGCAGACTGCTGTCGTGGGTGGCAGACTGCTGTCGCGGGGTGGCAGACTGCTGTCGTGGGGTGGCAGACTGCTGTCGTGGGTGGCAGACTGCTGTCGCGGGGTGGCAGACTGCTGTCGCGGGGTGGCAGACTGCTGTCGTGGGTGGCAGACTGCTGTCGTGGGTGGCAGACTGCTGTCGCGGGGTGGCAGACTGCTGTCGCGGGTGGGAGACTGCTGTCGCGGGTGGGAGACTGCTGTCGCGGGTGGGAGACTGCTTTGACATGCCTCAGCACGGCGAGCTCCCCGAGCTACTCATGATGCTGCTCTCGGCAGTTGAGGGCGGGGGCTGTAGGAGAATTCGGAGAGAATCCCAAGATGCGCATCGATCAGCTCTTCCTTCTTGCAACACTGCCCTGTGGGGAACATACCCACGGTGCATTGCTCACCCTGCCAGTGGACATGATCTCTCAACAGAGGGAGCAAGTGTCAACACCCTCTGGCCATTGTTGTTTTGTCCACTTTTGGATGTCGACGTAACAGAACTCGGTCGTGTCGACAAGCCTCCAGTCTCTGAGTGAGTTTAGGCACCTACCTCCAGGGTTTGTGCATTGCAGGGGTGCCAAACCTGGCCCTTAGGTGCCGTATTCCTTTTGAGCATTCAGCCCTAAGTGGCTTGTGCAAAGTCACACAGGAGGTCTGGGGCAGAACACGGCATTGAACCCAGGGTCCAGGCTTGCATCCGAGCCACAGACCACCTTTTCTATCTGTTGGCCCGCTCTCTGCCCTCAATGCCCCTCCTTTTTGAATTCCACCTAGTTTTAACCCCTTGGCTGCCATCTCTCTCCTTGGCGTTCACATGCTGAAGTGACTTAAGGATGGTGAACTTTGCCTGGAAGTCATTCAGCACCTAGATGCTGGGCATGTCAATACCTCAGTTGTCCCCATGGAACACATGGCTGCCCATCACCAGCACAATTGTGTAAAGAGCATTGAGATCTAGAGATGAAAACCACTGTAGAAGAGCTAGATATTGTTCTCCACTCCACAGAGGCTGGCATGGTTAGTATCTCTGGGTGTCTGCACTGAAGAGGCCTGGGCCTGCATATTCGAGTCCTCCCCATCTCCCTCTTAAATGATCTCCTTTCTCCAGGGGAAACGAGAGAGTAAAGTATTGGGTGTAATGTATTTCAAAAGCAGTCCTACACATTTTCTCTAGGTAGCAATGTTACACAGTATTTACTGCCCCATTGAAAAGAAACCACTCTGATTGCTTTCTGCAGTAACATATAATCACCGGAGCTGTTACTCGTGGTTTAGCTGTGGCTGCATTCCACCCTGCTCCAGCATTAAACTCAATGGGGGACACAGGCTGGTGCTTTCGGCTGGAACGACTCACACTTTTCTTGATGTCACTAACTAATGCTCCTCTTTGTGGTACGTTGATCCCTGATTCTTGAGAAGGAGAAGGTAGGAAACTAGTTCAGTGATAAACGTCACAAAAAACTGTACTACTGAGCACAATCCCTTTCCCTTGTAGAGAGGAAACATTACCTAGTGGTAGTGGTTAGAGCAGGGGGGCCCTGGGAGTTCTATTCCCTTGGTTCTATTCCCTGTTTTGGGAGGGCAGTATGGTCCAGTGGTAAGCAGGGCCTGGGAGTCAGGACACCTGGCTTTTATTCCCCGCTCTGCAAAGGTTGAGAATATAATCAGAGGTTAGAATATGGGGGGAAATTTGGTTCTTGTGTAGTTGGGGAGGTAGTGCTTAGAGAAAGGCACGAATGACGATGAGATGGGCTTCAAATCCCTTTGGAAGAGGACTTTGGGCCCCATTGTTGCCAATGGTTTCATATTAGAGAGCAGTACGGTGTTGCCTGGAATGATGGGAGGGGAGTCCCAAATGGGAGAAGGGCATGGAAGTTTTACCCTTTAACCTGCCCATTCCAAAACCCTCCCCATATAGTAACTAACCTGTAAAGCTGGTTTCGGGAAGATGGAGACCGGAATTATTATTAATTGGTTTTATAAAGCTCTAGGTTCTATAATCACAGAATCATAGGACTCGAAGGGACCTCGAGAGGTCATCTAGTCCAGTCCCCTGCACTCATACATTAAATCCAAGAAATCCACGTTAGGTACTGCAGCTAACATTGGTGGGTGATAAAACACTAGCAGAGTGGTAATGAATGATGAGGACAGGGCAGTGACCCAGAGCAATCGGATCCCTTGAGAAGCTGGACCCATTCAAAGAAAACCAGTTTGAAAATACCCAAAGGAAGGGTCCTATCGCTAGCAACAAAGCATGCAGGCCACACCTACAGAGTGGAGAAGTGTATCCAGGAAAGCACTGACTGTGAAGAGGATTGAGGGGCCATGCTGGGCAAGCCATTCAACAAGAGCACCCAGGGTGATGCTGTGGTGAACGGGGCTAAAGCCATCATCAGATGTACGAAAAGAGCAGGGAGGCGCATAGGGAGGTGACACACCATGAGGAAGACTGATCACGGAATACTGCATCCAGTTTTGGCGTCCACCTTTGAAAAAAGATTTGGAAATATTGGAGATGGGGCAGCAAAAAGCAATGAAATGTTTTGAGGGCTGGAGAAAAATGCCTGCGAGTGAGCTATTGAAAGAGCTCAGCCTGTTTCGATGATAAAAAAGATCGGGAGGTGACGTCATTGAAGTGTTGAAGTGACTTCATGGAGAGAAACTATCGGGTATTAAAGGGCTCATTAATCTAGCAGAGAAAAGCATAACAAGACCCAGTGGCTGGAAACTCAAAAGAGACCGATTCATATGAGAAAGAGGGCACACATATTCAACCGTGAGGATGAATCACCAAAGGAACAAACTAGAAAGGGAAGTGGTGGGAATTCCCCACCTCTTGATGTCTTCTAATGAAGACTAGATGCCTTTCTGGAACGTGTATAGTCAAAAACTAGCTACTATGCTCTACAGAAAGCATGTGATATGCAGGGGGTCAGAAGACACACTCTAATTGTCTCTTCTGTCCATGAAGTCTGCTAATTTATGAAAAACTGAGCGTAGCATGGGGAGAAGCCTCTGATGTTTTACTGTGTTCGGCTTGAGCCTACAATGAACGCTCATTGCGTGGGGTAATCAAGGGGAAGCAGCTCAAACATCCAATGTGGCTGGACAGGGGCAGGACATCAGCACTGCAGGGGAGGGCTGGGTGTGGCAGTGACATCACAAGGGCCTTTGGCAGGACCTCAGCCTATTGGACAAAGGTGGGGGGGAGGCGATGACCTCACAGAGGGATCTTGACATCAGCCAGGCAGGACAGGGGTGCAGGACAGGGGCCACCTCGGAGATCCCTGTGGCTTTGCTTCAGCACGTCTCCTTCTCGAGGTCTCTCCTGGAGGACTGAGAGAGCATTCACTTGCACGTTCGTGAGCGCAAGGAGGACCCTCTTCGGAGTTTTCTCCTTTTCTTTTCGTGGTTTTGCTGGAAAACAGACGTCCCCGTTGAGAAGGTAAGAGCCTCGGAGAGGTTTGGAACCTGTTCAGTCTGATCCCTCAGGTGCCGGCTGATTTTTAGGAAAGGAAAACACTAGATTGTGGGGGCAGCATTTTATTTCCGACCTAGGACTTTGTCCCTTAGAATGACTGGGGACATGGGGATTTCTCCTTTTTGTTTTCCCTTTTCCTGTCTCTCCCTCCTTTCTCGTCTTCTCTTGTATCTTTGTCCTTTTCCCCTGCTTTCCTTTCACCACCAGGACCTGTCTGTGCATGTGGAGTTGGGGATGGGGGGTTGCACTCCAACTCTCATTGCGGGAGGCCCTCCCAAAGACATGTGGCTGGAATAGTGCTCCAAGAGTGACTCCCTCCGGTGGTGACCTGGGACTGAGATCTGGTGAGAACTCTCAGCTTTCTGCTTCTCAGAGGCTCAATGCTGATTGGGGGAGCTTGGGGCTATTGTGAGGGAGGAGGCTCAGGTCCTTGTTACTCTTTTAAGACCAAGGAAATAGGCCGTAACCAAACATGTATTTGATTGCTCTTGCCGCTTTTCTCCATTCATTGTCTTTGAGTAATTCATGATTCTCTCTCTAATGGATAAGTTCTTCTAATGGATAAGTTCTTCTAAAATACTTACTAAATAATTAGCTTTTAATAAAGCCAAATGCAACCCCATCCTTCCAGTAACAAAGGAGTCAGGCGGCACCCTACAGAATGGGGGACAATCCGCTGGAAAGCAGTGACCCTGAAAAGGATTTCAGGGCCATAGTGGATGAGCTGCTCAGCATGGTCTGTCAATGTGAAACTGGGGTAAAAAAGGTTAAAGCCATTCTTGGATGGATAGAGTAGTGAGGATGGAAAGGGAAGTGAAACAGGATTGGTGAGACTGATGTTGGAATGTTGAATCCAGTTCTTGTGTCCACATTTTGAATATTATGTTCAAACAATTGGAGAGGGTAAAGAAATATTCGAAATTGAGTGATGGGGATGATGCCATCTAATGAGACATTGAAAAAGCTCAATCTGTTTAGTAGATACAAAAGACAAATGAGAGGTGAGTTGCTTGACTTCATGGAGAGAAAATGTTGCGTATAAAAGGGCTCTTTTATGTCGCAGAGAAAGGCATGACAAGACCCCATGGATGGAAGCAGAAATCAGAAAAAGTATAATGACAATAAGACCCAGATTTGTAAGAGGGTGGTTCGTCCTTAGCACAAACTACCAAGAGAAATGATGGCTTCTCCATCTCTTGATCTCTTCAAATAAAGACTAGATGCCTTTCTGGAAATTGTCTGAGTATAAGAAAAGCCCAGCTCTTCTGATATACAGGAGGCCTTAGGATACGCAGGGGATCAGCTTAAATGCTCTAACGGTTCCTTCTGGCCATAAAGTCGACTAACTTGTGAAAACCTAATTGTGGCCTGGGGAAGAGCCTCTGTGTTCTACTGTGTGGTCGGTGTCATCCCCACAATGAACGCTCATTGCGTGGGGTGATCCAGGGGAAGCAGATCAAACATCCGGTGTGGTTGGACAGGGGCAGGACATCAGCACTGCAGGGGAGGGCTGGGTGTGGCAGTGACATCACAAGGGCCTTTGGCAGGACCTCAGCCTATTGGACAAAGGTGGGGGGGAGGCGATGACCTCACAGAGAGATCTTGACATCAGCCAGGCAGGACAGGGGTGCAGGACAGGGGCCACCTCGGAGATCCCTGTGGCTTTGCTTCAGCACGTCTCCTTCTCGAGGTCTCTCCTGGAGGACTGAGAGAGCATTCACTTGCACGTACGTGAGCGCAAGGAGGACCCTCTTCGGAGTTTTCTCCTTTTCTTTTCGTGGTTTTGCTCGAAAATAGACGTCCCTGTAGAGAAGGTAAGAGCCTCGGAGAGGTTTGGAACCTGTTCAGTCTGATCCCTCAGGTGCCGGCTGATTTTTAGGAAAGGAAAACACTAGATTGTGGGGGCAGCATTTTATTTCCGACCTAGG